>NC_081410.1:473371406-473702406 GCF_030272615.1 Cryptomeria japonica
CTTAGGGTCTACTTCAATTCCACGCACTGATATAATGTACCCAAGGATTTTTCTCGAGGTAACTCTGAATGCACATTTATTTGAGTTTAATCTTAACTGATATTTCTCAAGCTTGTCAAAGATCTTGCCCAAGATTTTCAAGTGTTCTTTCCTTGTATGAGAATTTGCAAGTATTTCATCCACACAGTCTTCCATTAATGTATGCATCATGTCATGGAAAATTGTTGTCATGGTTCTCTGATAAGTTGCTCTTGCATTTTAAAGCCCAAATGGCATGACATTCCAACAGTAAGTACCCCATGCACAAGTGAATGTTGTCTTCTCTTGATCTTCGTGGACGATTTTTATTTGATTGTACCCCAAGAATCCATCCATTAAGGAAAACATCTCATGACCTGCTGATAAATCTACAATTATATCAATGTTTGGTAGTGGGAAATCATCTTTGGGAGATGCTTTGTTCAAATATTTGAAGTTGGTGTAGACTCCTATGCTTTTATCCAGTTTTGACACTTGTACAATGCTCGAAACCCACTCTAGATAAGCGTCAGGTCTTATGAAACCCACATCTAATAGTTTCTTTAGCTCTGTTTTGACAAGGAGAGCGATGTGTGGATGCATCTTCCTTAGCTTTTTCTTAACTAGTTTTGCTTTTGGATCTACATTGAGATGGTGCATGATAAGATTTGGATCAAGTCCTGGCATGCTTGTATAAGACCAAGAAAAATTTATTTGCCTTTGTTTGAAGAATTCTATGTAGTCTTTCTTTTCTTCATTTGATAATGATGTAGTAGGATGAAGGACCTTGGGATCCTTTGGTGTGCCAATGTTTATTGCTTCTGTTGTCTCTATCAATATAACAAATCTCTCCTAAAAATATGTAGGGAGAGTGTCAAACCTTCCATCTTCTGGCACCTCAAGGAGGTTTTCACCATCAGATACGTTATTTATTTTTCCTCTTGACTGATCTAGTGTTGCCATAAAATGGTTTTCAACACTAGGTCTTTTTCCTTGTTTTATTTCAATTTTGTGACTAGACAGTTTGGCACCCTCTTGACTACAAGAAGCATTACTTGATTAATCGGTGGAAGATATATTAGGTGTGATTGGTTCAATGGCATTAAGATATACAACTAACGCATGATCATTGGAAAATATATCAAATTTAGGGTTTTTCAGTATTTTCCCAGTCAATTAGTTTTGGATGAAGCATAGGTAGGTCATAGTCTTTGTTATCATTGGATATTTCAATATTCATGATGTAATAGCAATAATTTGGTATTGAGTAGGTGATGTCATAGATAGAATCCTATTGAGGATAATCTCTCCCATGTGTTGTCCAATTAGCTCTAACTAAGTCAAGATGGGTATTTTGCAATTCGCTCTCAAGTGACTCATCATCTGACGTTTTTCTCTCAAACGAATAAATTGTATCAACACATACATCTTTGGTACTACAGGTTCCCTCTGGGTAAAATTTATTAGATTTATTTGTGGCTTGAAGTTGACATACTTGTGCACATGGAATAGAGGATTCTGCTACTATTTTCTTTGCTAGTTTCTTCCTTCTCTCGAACTCAGCTTCTTCTGGACTAATAGTCATTCCTGCTTGACTTTCTATCAATTATTCTAGAGTTCTTCCATATCTTGGTGTTTCTTTCTTAATGTTTAATATAAACTTGATATTCCATTGATCTTTTGATGATTGATTAGTGACTTTATGTTTTCCCTATGTTGTCACTTCTTGATTCTTCTCATTCTCTTTTCTTTGTTGTCTTGCATATGCCTCTTTTCTCTGAATCCTAATTTCTTCTTGCCTTCTTTCCAACACTCTTCTTTGTTTTATGGAAAGTGTGTCTTCACTTGTAACAACAATTTTTTCCTCATCATTCTCTTCACTCGATGCATCAGATAATGGATCTAGACCCCATTCATATTCACTTGAATCTATCTCTGAATCATTGTCTAGAATCACTCCACTATATCTGACAAGAATTTTATATGGTGAGAATAGTTCTTTAATTTTTTCCATTTGTTCTTTTACTGTTTCTGGAATATCTTGATCAGGTTCCATGCTTGCTTGTATTCTTTAGACTTGTTTGTAATATTCTTCTTCTCTTTTGATAGCAAGCTCTTCCTATTGTCTCTCATATTCTTCTTGTTTCTTGTTTCTATTTACTATTTCTACTACTTGATCTAGCCTTTCTTGTCATGGTTCTTCATTAGGAATCACTTTCTTTCTCCATTTTGGGTGTTGATAATTGTGCTGCTTTTGTTTTGATTTAAAATACCCAAGTCCTGATTTATCTTTCTTAGATTGTGTGTGAGGACAAATGGGTTCTAAAATACCTTCTTGGCGCTTACCAATTGGTCCTTTTGCTTCATATCCCATACTTTGTATGATTTTGTAACCATTGCCATATTTTTCTATGAGAATAATGACTTCTACAGCTGTTGCTATTGTCCCATTTTCATCTTTGTACAACCAGCTAAGAATATTCTTGTCTTTAGTTTCATCTGAAAGTGTTCCAGCTATAACAAATGCTCCATTAAACATTTCAATTGATTTCTGTTGGATCTGTGACTGAGCATTTATAGGTTTTCCATATGATTTAGGTGAGAGTGGTAAGTTATGCAAAGAGTACTTCCCTATTCCTTCATCATTTAATTTGAGATTTTTCTCAAAGTTCTGCCATAATATTTCTTGAGTTTCCTTGGTTGGATAGACTGCTTCTTTATTATGTGGAACTCATGCATCTTGCGTTCATTTTAGATTATTGCAATATTGGTTGGAGTCTTTTAATATAGTGATTTCTTGTCCATTATTAGGAAACTTAATACACTGATGGTATGCAGAAGGAACTGATTGCATGTCATGAATCCATGGTCTTCCCAAAAGAATGTTATAAGATAGATTCAAATCTAGAACTTGGCACAATGTATCTCTTTATACTGGTCCTATTTTGATTGGCAACACCATAATCACTTTAGAAGAACGCTCTTCCTCATCATAGGCCTTGATAGTTATTTTCTTCTTTGGATCCACTACATTCTCTGAATATCCCAAAGCCTTTATTAAACTTAATGCACAAATATTCAAGCTAGCTCCACCATCTATGAGAACGCATTTGACACAGGTTGTATGAATGGTGAATTTGATATATAGGGGAGCATTGTGAGGGTGTTGTAAGGATGCATCATCATTTTCAGAAAAAAAACATAAACAATGAGGGGCTATGAAGTGTCCCACCATATTTTGGAATTGATCCACATCCAGGTCTTTTGAAAACTGTTGTTTCTGCTAGAGCTCTCTCCAATATTTCCTTATGTATAGGTGAAACTTTTAGGAGCTCCAAAATTGATATTTGGCCAAGTATATTTTGTAATTGTTCCACTAAGTTGTATTGTCTCGAAGTGGATGTTGATTCATTCATTGTACCTAGAAATGTAACCTTTTCTTTGCTTCTAGTAATGGCGTTGATTGGGTTTGAAGGTGTTTTGTCTTTGACAATGATGCAATTTACCACATCATCATATGTGTAAGTATAGTTTATCTTGGATTTTGCCTTGTCATCCTTTGGGTTGGATTGTTCACCTTTTTCATAATTTGGGAGTGGAGTTTTGAATGCTAGATGCGATTTATTCATTTTATGACCATCCACGATAATATCTCCACGATCAATTAAGTCTTGAATAAGGTGCTTTAAATTTTGACAATCATTGGTTTGATGTCCTTTGTTTCGATGATAGTTACAAAAATGATTGTCATTCCGCCAACTCAGTTTGATTTGAGGCTCATAATTTTTCTTCTGGTAAGGTAATCAATTTATTCACAAGAAGAGTCTTTAAAGCCAATTCCAATGGTTCCCCAATGTTTGTGAATTTCCTGCGAAGATTGGAGAAGAAAGACTTGGGTTTACTGTTCTCTTGATTGTTGTTGTTTGGCGCTTAACTTGATAAGTTAAAGATTGGTTGTTGTTTGGCACCATTTTTATCATCATTTCCTCCATTGGTAACGTTTCTATTCTTTGACCAAAATTTAGGTTTGTCATTGTTATTGTCACCATTGTTGTTGTTGTGATTGTTGTTATAGGAATTGATGTAGAGTTTTAACTCTCCCTTATTTACCATTGCATCTTCTATCTTAAGACCATTTTCAATCATTTTCAAAAAAAGTAGGAGGACATTGCAATTTGAGTATATAACTCATTTCACTGGTAAGATTGTCAATGAATATGTCCATTTTCCCTTGATCTGGAACATCTCTTGGATACCTATTAAACAATCGTCTCCATCGCTATAGAAAAACCATGAAAGGTTCACTGTTCTTTTGTTTGATATTGCATAGGTGTAGCATTGTTATCTCATTTATTTTGTTGTAGGAGTATTGTGAGATGAATTTGTTCACAATTTCTTCAAAAGATTTAATCCCAGATGACAATCTTGAGAACCATTCCATTGATTGCCCGCTTAAACTTCTAGGAAAAAGACACATCACGTAAGTTTCATTGTGTGGAAACTCCATACTCAGTGAAAAATTCCTTGATATGATCTTGAGGATCAGATTTCCCATCATATTTATCATATTTCAGGATTTCACAATATTGTGGGAATGGTATCATATTTAAATTCTTGTCAAAAAGATATGGACAGATGTCCTCCAATAAATATTTCTTGGAACTCATTCCATTATGCATATCCTGTATTTGTTGTTGGAAATTTTGCATTTGTTGATTGAGAGTTAATACATTATTATCAACACAGGTTCTCCTTGCATCCTTATAAGTTCTTCTATCACTTCACTCCCTTCTCATTTCATCTTGGTTCCTTGTATCATCATGGTCTCTCCTTGTTCTATTTCCTCTTGTTTCTTCATGGTTTACTTGGTTTACATCATCATCATTGGCGTCATCAGTGTTTTGATTATGACTTATTTTTGATAGTTCTGATACTTAATGTTTAGTACAGATGCCAAGCTAATAAGATGAGAGAGGGGGGGGGGGGGAGGGTGAATCATACAAACTTAATCTTTCATAAAAACAACAAATTCAACCTCGGTAATATATACTTCAGTAATATAACCAAAACTGCTAAACATGCAAACTCATAAGCATATAAACATCATAACACTCATAACACTAGATTTAACATGGAAACCCAAACAGGGAAAAACCACTGTGAGATTTCAGACCCACTAATAAATATACTCTTCTAGAGTATGCTCGGTTAAAAGAAAATCCTGTTAAAGATTACAAACACATTGCTAGATGTTGTAATGCCCCTACCCTAGTCGGACTGTAATACCCGTTTGACCTAGGTTGACTTCCTATGTGGCACTCTTGAATGGTAGGTTAACCGTGATGCAATGTGTAGTTTAGATAATATAAATAAATTGTGCATACTTATTATTGTGCTCTTGCATCGATTCTTGTGTAAGTGTAATTGTTTCCTAACTCTTGTGATAAATCTCGAGCTAACGCCCTCATTGAATATGTATATGTATATGCATACTTGTATGAATTCATGGGTGCAGGAGATTGCAGGTACAACACCGCTTAGGGCAAGGTTCATCTCCTTTGGGATTTGCAAGGTTGAGTATGCCTCCTTCATCCTTAGAATTCAGATTGGGGGTCATAAAACTCTTGTCTTGCTTTAGCCATGGTCAGGTGAGCATCGCGTGTGTGGTTTGTGGGCCTCTCTTTTCATTGGATTGCGTGTCATGTGATTTGGTGGACTTCCTTGATTTGCATGCCTTGCGCGGGGTAAGAGGAGTTTGTTATCCTAAGTATTAAATTCAATTTAATGAGTAGACGTACACATTAGTGATATAGAAATTTAAATAGGTAGTTTCTTTTATACGACTAATCGTTAATTTAAAGAGATTGCTTTAATTATTATTGTAGCAAGCTTAAGGTATTTAACTTGGATTAATGTGCTCATTTACGCATATGTAGTTGAGAAATTAGAATAAATAAGACTCTTGCATTAGATTAGTCATTTATTTAAAAAGGTCACTTTATTATGTTATAGTGAGTTAATTTAATAGCTAATTTTAAAATAACGAATTTAATGAGTTATGCGTTTTAGAAAGGAAAGATTTAAAGTCATTTGGGAAATAGAAATAAATTCATCATTTTCGCATTTTGGAATAGAAAGGATAAATTTTATTATTTAAAAGAAAATTATTATTCTTTTTACTTGCAAAATTGATATAGTTTAAAGGATTGATTTTTGAAGTTTAAATTAATTTAAATATCTCACCCTTGTTAACAGTTCAAAATATAAATGTAGGCCTAAATTGATATTGAGAGATTAAAATTAGAATTAAATAAGAAATAGAAGCATGTTAATTTTAATTAGAATAAAACAAGTTAGATTTATTGAGCAGTGGAAAATAATGGTTTCCTTTTTCATGTTTCTTTTATTTTAAAAAAAAAATGCCTAAATTCGAAATTTAAAATTAGGGCAAAAATAGGGTTTCTCATTTTAACCTAGTTTTGGAAATGTTTTTGGGGGTTCTTGCTGGAGAGTTTTTTTTTTTGAGGGAAAAAAAAAAAAAAAAA
Organism: Cryptomeria japonica; assembly: GCF_030272615.1. Classification (NCBI taxonomy): domain Eukaryota; kingdom Viridiplantae; phylum Streptophyta; class Pinopsida; order Cupressales; family Cupressaceae; genus Cryptomeria; species Cryptomeria japonica. The sequence continues at coordinate 473,377,970 of NC_081410.1, forward strand.
TGGAGATGGGGAAATTTTTGGAAAAATGGAGATTTGCTTTGAGTTGCAGGTGGGGCTCTTCATCAAAATTCTTCCCGGAATGCGTTTGGAGGTAAGATTCCAATCTACCCTCTTGTTTATTTGTTGGATAAAAAAAAAAGTGGTTGAATGTTCTCCATGAAATGTTGGAAAAGAAAAAGAAATAAAAATACCCATGAATGTTTCTAAGATTTAGTTTCAGTTTTGAATTTTGGGTTGTTCTTGGATTCAAGATTTGTTATGGATTTCTTGAACATATTGAAAGAAGAAAACCTTCCCTATTTTATTGCTTAATCATTCAAAAAAAAAAGAGAGAAGGGGACACAAAAAAAAGGAATGGATAGAACAGATGTTTATTGCTGTGACTGTGTTTTTTTTTTTTTATATCCTTATTTTATAATTTTTTTTTTTGGATTTAGCCATAAACTATTAATCTTCAAAAAAAAAAATAATGAAGAAACACAGAAAAAAAAATATGTTAAAAAAGAAACAAAAAAAAGAAATGTATTTTTGGGGTTAGGGTTTGGCGGGCGGAGGAGCTGAAGCTCGGCTCGCGCCGCCGCCCCCTCCCCCATTTCCCCCTACTCCCGTGGCCCGCAAGGAATTCCCTACGCCCGTAGTGGCCGCAGGGAACCCCTACGTCCACTGTGGCCGCAGGGTAAAACCTGCGACCACAGTGTCCGCAGGGAAAACCCTGCGTCCACGGCGGCCCGCAGGGAAAGCCCCTGTGCCTGTTCGGCAGCGAGGGAGCTGGGGTTCCCGCCTCTTCCGCGTTGGAAGGTGGGCCCCCCAGTGCCCCCCCTTATTTTAATTTTTTTTTTTTAATTTTTTTTTTTTGTGTTTCATTTTTTTTAGAAAAAAAATAAAAATAATACAATAAAATAAACAAAAATAATACAATAAAATAAACAATTTGGTTTTTAAAAGGCAGTTTTCTTAAGTATAGATTTAGTTAATAACAAATTTGTGTTATTGACATATATATATTATGAGAAGGTTAATTTATGAATTAACAAATAAATAATTTGAAACGGTACGTTATTGAACAATATTATTAATGTATATATTTTCAAAAGGAATTTATTTATATGTATATGTCGAATAGTATTCAATAACTAGTGATTTTTAAATAATACAGTATTCAGGAAATACATGGTGTTTCGGTCTGACCATTCTGAGAATTTAGAAATAGAAATTTAAAATGTATTAGTATTTTAAGTTCGTCATGGAAATTTTGAAATCTCAATTGATTTGCTAACAGGATCATCAGAAAACTTAATAATGTGTCGATTGAAAGTTTGGAAGAAAATGATACCTTCTTTAGTAAAATAAATAGTTTAGTTATACTCTTCCCCGATGATGTGAAATAGATCATGGATAAGATGGCAAGTGTATTTTATGTTTTCGCTTGTGTTAAGTACCGGCAAGGTTTGCTAGGTTTGTATGGACTCTGTCGTCTGTTTACTTGTGTTTGGTCTTGGCCGGTTACGTCCCTAGTTAGAGTATCGTCAGTCTATAGAACCCGTAATTGTTTTGAAGTATTCAGTTGGATCCGCTCCAGAAGGGATCATTATGTAAATTCTAACCAACGTGTTTATTGTATATTGGTTGTGTTCGCCTAAGCGGCAAGGATGTAAAAGACCTATAAATTGTGTATTCCTAACGAAATTAAATGCCAGAGGGGTCTTGCAGATTGAGCAAACCCAGAGATGTAGCCCTTTAGGGGTGAACTCCGAGATCATGTCCGTGTTATGTGATGTTTTAGTTCCTTTACTTTCATACTTTAAGTTATCATGTATGGTTGCTATTCATAAGTGTGCGATGGAAATTAACTAAATTAAATCTAAGTGCATAAAATTATTCTTCTTGGTAAATGTAGTAATCAGGTTCACGGAAGATTGTAATTAAGATTATGAAAAAAAAGTATTTTGAAAATGTGAATTAAAAGTAGTATTAGTGAAAAGAATCTTGCTGGGTTACATTATTGGATTAACTTGTTATTAAGCATATAAATGGAACGAATGTGATTGGAAAACAAAGTTAGAATTAATGTTATAAATTATAAGATGAAGTTTAAAGGATGAACCTCATATGGGTATTTACCTTCTTACCTTAGTAAATGAGTATCGCCATGTTAATTATATTTTGCTTTATCAGATGAATTTACTTAGTTGTTTATGTTTTAATCTTAACAAATAATCTTTATCAGATTAATTTTATACAAAGGAAGAACTCAACTAGCCTTCCATAATTATAACCCAAATAAATGAATTTCTCTATGATTGCTAAAAATGAACTGAAAAGGGAAGGATTCAATTAGTTGTTTATACATTAAATCTTAGTAAAAGATTCTCTCTCATATTAACTTCATTTAACTAAAAAGAGTGATATGCAATAAGATAATTGTATTTTAATCCTAATGGAAGAACGCCACTATGAACTTATATTTTAATCCTGTAATGATGAATTTCTTCTTGCTAACTATATTCTAATTTAAAGAATGAACTCATGTGTTCCTGATACATTTTCACCTTAATAAATCGAGCTCCTTCTAGTAGTATTAATAAAACTTCAATGAATGAATACTATGACTACTCACAATTTATCTTTCATAAAAGAACTACAACTCATTAGTTGGCTATGCATGAAATCAAATGAAGGGACCTCACTCTATTAATTGTAGTTTAATTCTTAACGAATGTATCTCATCTTATTAACCATACTTTTAATATTTAAGAGAAACATCAAATGTGGGTGGTTATCTTAAAACCCAAATGAATGAACTTTGTTATAGTTATCACATTGAACCTTAAGGGAGGTCCCCTAAATTAAATAGGTGTTAATGTGCTTTGAGTAAATGAACGCTTCCTAAAATTCTAAGATGTCATATCATTGAACGTATATATAATCATGTCTTATGTATTATCTCACAATTAAGATATCCAGATTTAATGGATCAATTGACGCAAGTTGAGCTAGGTGTAAGGTTATGTAATCGCGTTGGGAAACTCCTTAGGATTGTTTTAGCCTTCTGCTGTGTTATCTAGTTAGAGATATCTTCGAGATAACTTCAAACTATCTTAATGTTGTAACTTTTCATTAACGCTCTTAATTAATATTTAAAAAAAAAAAATATATTTACACTCTATTGAGTGTTTTTAACCTAAACCCTTTGGGGTTTCCTGGCGGGGCATTACAGATGTGACCCGGTTAAGGGATTTCCCTCAGATCTGTTAGGATCTTCACCTTGTTAGAAGTGACCTTGTTAAAGGATTTCAAACACTCAATCAGAATGTCACCTTGCTAGAAGGTTTTACAAATAAGACTGTTAAGTCCACTCTGTTAAGAGATTTTCTGTCACTTTACAAAATAACAGTAATAAAAATCTATCTGCAACTTCACATCTAAAATGCTAGAGTAGATTCTTATTTTCTCAATACAATCTAGTCATAGGACTTATCTTGTCCATCTACTGGGCTCTATACTCTGTTATTCAAATAGGTCTTCAAGCTTCTGTGCTCGGTAATCACTATGTAGCATCCCTGTGCTTACACTTGCCCGCATACATTGTTTATCAATAGTTCCTTATTTATAAACAATTTTCCAACCGCTTAATCTCCTTGATCACATATCCCATGATCAATCATAGCCATCAGATCTTCAAACTTGACCAGGTTCAATGTATCCTTCGATCTGAAAATGTTTTACCCCACCTTGGAACTCGCATACATTTCTTGGAACTTGTGTTAGGGTATTGCGGTTCAATCTGAGCTATAGATCTTCCTGCCGATTTTCCTTTGCCATAGATTCTTTAAAAACCTTTATACACATTGTAACAATCATTTAATCATAACCAGCTCAACAACTTCCTTCATTAAATAATGCTTTTATTCATTCAATGCATTCTGTTATTACTCGGTTGCAACTCGGTAAATACTAAACTTCACTCGGTAGACATACCGCCTTCATTAATCAACAGCGATAACCTTAGGGTTTACCGACTAGGTTCCTTAGGGTTTACCGACTAGGTTCTTTGCTTGGTAACATAGTATAGTATTAACCTTACAATCAACAACATATGTAGGATATCAAAATAATCTAAACATCATGATCTCATCATTGTCTAACTCGGTAATAGTTGCCCATTGAATAACTTATTTCTCCCCTTATTCATCACATTCTTTCTGTGTCTTTTACTGACATCTTTATACTCACCAAATCATACTTCTTGAGATATGGCAACATCATACTGAATTAGAAAATCAATTTCTCGATATCAATGACAAAATAATAATATTAAGACAGTAAACATCCTTTAGCAGTTATATCCATAATCATCAACAACCTTCTCAATATCCTTATTGAAATGCCAACAATCTCTTATTGTAATTGGAATGCCAACAATCTCCCTTTGTCTGTTATAATGCCAACAATCTCCCCCTTTGGCATTGATGGAAAAACCAATTGATTTGACCTAATTGATTCGGATTCAGATTGTTGAAATGCTGAAATGCTCTCCCCCTGTCATTAGACTTCTCCCCCATACATTAGTCTTCTCCCCTTTTCTTCAGTCTTCTCCCCCTTTGACAACAATGCCAAAAAGTAAAGAACTAAAACATAATTTCTTCCTGTATGAAGTGATTTCCTCCTGTTATGTGTCAACTTAGTCTTGGTCAGAGCATTTTGTCTTCAATTCCCGTTCCCTGTATTGTTTCCTGCACACCTTTAGAAAACATCCTAAAGTGTATAAATAAACATCAACTCCTAAAAGATATTCTATAGAGTTGTTGAATTGATGCTTTCACCGAACTTGGTTTGTGAATGGAAGATAGGGGTAGGACTCCTAACTTACTTCTGAGATACTCAAAAGTGTCCGTTGGTAGTGGCTTGGTGAAGATATTTGCTATTTGTTCCTTTGTGCTAACATACTCCAACACCACTTTCTTCTCTTGAACTTCTTCTCTAAGATAATGATATTTGATAGAGATGTGCTTTGTCTTAGAGTGCATAACAAGATTTTTTGAAATGTTAATGACACTAGTATTGTCACAGAATATAGTTACTGGCTCGGTAACTTTCTCATTTATACCTTCTAATAGTTGTTTGATCCATGCTATATTGGTACAATTCAATGCTGCAGCAACGTATTTAACTTCTGCTATTGACTGTGAAACACATCCTTGTTTCTTGCTAAGCCAATTCACTAGTCTTTCTCCTAAAAAGAAAGCTCCTCCACTTGTGCTTTTTCTGTCATCAATGTTGTCTGCCCAATCAACATCAGTATAAACTTTTAAATAAAAAACATTTCCTTTCTGATAAACTAAGCCATAATCCTCAGTGCCTTTCAAGTATCTGAAAATTCTCTTGATTGCTATCATGTGTGTTTCCTTGGGATCTACAGAGAATCTTGCAACTATACCTATTGCATGTGCTATATCTTGCCTACTATGAACAACATATTGTAGCTTTCGAATCATGGATCGGTAAAGTGTCTCATCAATAGATGTAGATTCATCATTCTTCAATAATTTACAGTTGGTAGTCAGAGGAGTACTTACTGGTTTTGAATCCTCTATTCCAAATTTCTTCAAGATTTCCTTTATGTACTTGGATTGAGTAATGAAAATCTCATCTTTCATTTGTAGTATTTGTAAACCTATAAAATACTTTATCTCACCGATTAATGACATCTCAAATTCTTTGCTCTTTTCATTTCCAAAGTTTTTGCATAAAGAGTCATTTGCACAAAAGATAATATCATCAACAAATATGGTTGAGATCAGTATTCCATTTTCATCATTCTTCAAGTACATATTGCTGTTTTCATTTGTCCTTATAAAACCAATCTTGATCAAATAAGAGTGTAATCTCTCATATCATGCTCTAGGTGCTTGTTTCAGACCATATAAAGCTTTGTTCAATTTACATACCTGATCTTTATTCTTGTCTTCAACAAATCTTTCAGGTTGTTCAATAAAAACTTCTTCTTCTAATATACCATTCAGAAATGCAGATTTGACATCCATTTGATATACCTTGAAATTCTTGTAAGCAACATATGCCAACAATGTTCTTACTCCTTCAAGTCTTGCCACAGGTGCAAAAGTCTCACCATAATCAATTCTTTCTTCTTGGGCATAACCTTTGCAAACTAATCTTGCTTTATTTCGAATGACCTCACCTTTTTCATTCAGCTTGTTTTTGAAAATCCACTTTGTACCGATTACATTTTTGTCCTTCGGTCTTGGGACCAGTGTCCATGTGTCATTCTTCTTGATTTGATCAATCTCTTCTGTCATAGCATTTATCCAATCTTCACTGTTAAATGCCTCTTTCACTATCCTCGGTTCAAATTCAGATATTAGACATGTGTTCCTGTCTCAGTTTGTTCCTTGTCATCACTGGATCATCCTTATCTCCTATAATATGACTTGATGCATGATGTCTTCTGACATACTTGGATAATACAGGCTGGGTAGGCTCTGTATGATCTTCTTCATCTCTCGGTAACTGGATATTCTCTTAATTTTCTTCAACAGTTCTCTCGATAAGACTTGTCGGTTGAACATAGACAAATCCTTCATAATCTTTTGGTTGTTTGGAGTTTCCTTTATCATTTCTTTCTGCAAATTGATCAATTTTCACATTTTCACTTTCTACTAATTTGTTAGATGATTTGATTAGACATTTAAATGCTTTACTTCTAGAAGAATAACCAAGAAATGTTCCTTCTTCACTTTTCTGATCAAACTTGCCATTTCTATCATCTTTGTGAAAATAGCATTTACTTCCAAAGATTTTAAAATAACTTACATTAGATTTCTTGTCATACCAGATCTCATATGGTGTCTTCAAAGTTCCTTTCTTCAGTTGTACTTGGTTCAAGGTGTAAATTGCTGTGCTTATTGCTTCTCTCCAAAATGTTTGTGGCACTTTCTTTTCAATCATCAGGGTTCTGGCTTAATCCACAATAGATCTGTTTCTTCTCTCAGCAATTCCATTTTGTTGTGGAGTTCTCGGTGCAGAGACTTGTCTTTTTATACCATGATCATTGCAGAATAAGTTGAACTCATCAGATGTGAACTCTCCTCCTTTGTCTGACATAAGACATTTTAGTTGTCTTCCTATTTCATTTTCAACTCTTGCCTTGTACCATTTAAACATTTGAAAAGCTTCTGATTTTTCTTTTAAAAACATAACTGACATCATCCTTGAGTAATCATCCACAAATAATATGAAATATTTATCACCATAATAACTTTGAACTTTCATAGGACCACAAAGATCAGTGTGCACAAGATCTAAAGTTCCTTTAAAAGTGTAGGACTTACTTGTAAAGCTTGATCTTGTCATTTTACCCATTTGGCATCCTCGACACATAGCATTCTCAGGTTTTTCAAGACTCGATAGACCTCTTACTCGATGCTTCCTACTTATTTTGATCAGATTATCAAAATTTACATGACAAAACCTTTTATGCCATAACCAGGTATCATCTATCTTTGCATATAGACACTTATTCTGAGTTGAGTCAAGGTGAAATGTGTTACCTTTTGTTTGTGTCCTGGTGGTAGCTAACTTTCCATGTTTGTCATGAACTTTGACAATTCCTTTCTGCAATTCTATTCGGTAACCTGTGTTGATTAGCTGTGCTACACTCAACAAATTGTATTTCAAACCTTCAACCCAATAAACATCATTGAATTTTGCATTGTCAAGAAGTGTTATAGATCCTTTACCTTTTACCAGACATGGTGCATCATTACCAAATCTTACATAGCCTCCATCATAATCTTCTAATATAACAAACTTGTGTTTATCACCTGTCATGTGCTATGAGAATCCATTATCTATGATCCAAGAATCATTAGTATTTATGTGAGATATTAGGGCTTTTTCTTCATACCTTTCTTCATCTGATGCATCTTTGATAGCCACATAAACTACTTCCTCTGTATCAGTTTCATCTAATTTATCATCATTGGATTCCTCATCAGCTATTAAGCATGACTTTCTATCTCTTCTTCTGAAGTCTCGGTGTCCTCTATAATGATTATCTTTTTGTCTGTCATCTCGGTAATCTCTCTTTTTAGTAGAATCTTTGTCAAGATAGTTAGAAGCCATATGTCCTATCTTATCACAATTGAAACATTTCAAAGGTAGTTTTCCTTTATACTTACCTTTGCCTCTCGGTAACCTTCTGGCTAAGAGTGCTTCAAACTCTTCTTGCTTTTTGATTTCCTCATATAGTTTGTGCACTTTTTCCATGTTCTTGCGAAATCTCTCACTTGCTCCACTATGATCCCCTTCAGTGTACTTACTCATTCTATCATTGTAATCATCAGATTCACCAATATGAAAAGAACTAAATGCAGAATCAACTTTATTTACCGATGACCCACTGTTATCAAAGTTACTGTATATGGTGAAAATGGATAACAATAATAACAATATTGAAAGGCTAAATGAATCCAACCACAAAACTCTAGCCTAACAATCAACAAAGATCCACCATAACATATGAAGATTACCTAAGACAATGCAAATCACATGAAATCACAAAGATTATACCATCACATGTCCAATAGGGTTTTGATCTCCATTCTTCCTATCTCCATTGATCTTGCTTGATATATTTGCTCTCAGATTTTAATATGCACAAGAGCTCAACAAAGAACGGAATGTGGTTGCAAGTAGGATCGTAATGTAGTCAAGTCCTCCAAATTGTTGATTAGGTCATTAGGGTTTGATAATGAAGAAGGCATCTCCTTAAATAGAAGACACAATATGAAATGGAGGGATAAGATTGAGAGGTGTAAAAAAGGAGGCCGACTAGGATTAGAGGGTAGGTAGAAGAAATAATAAAATAATGAAAGACGTAGGTAGTGTAGGAATTAAGAGATGAATGACATGTGTCATGTGTAGAAAAAGATAATGAATTAATTAAATAAATAAAGATTTATTTAATTTATAGAAGAAGTAGGATAATTAAATAAATAAAAATATTTATTTAATTTAGGAAAAGGATAATTTAAATAAATAAATGTATTTATTTAAATGAGAAATAAGGCTAGAAGAGGATAAATGAATTAATTAAATAAATAAGGATTTATTTAATTAATAGAAGAATTAAGCTTAGATAATTAAATAAATAAAATATTTATTTAATTAAACATGACAATTTTTGGTGTCTACATTTTGCCCCTCTTTGAGACAATGCGACTTGTCGCGTTGTTTCAAAGAAGATAAGATGAACTGATACAGAGTTGCCCCAAGATGGGAATTATATGCCCCTTCGAGAGATTGGATGAAAATGTCTGAAAAGATTGCAGACAATCTCTCGATAAGAAAGACAAGATAGATTGGATTGACCAGATAAAGTGACAAAGTCATGGGATAAAGAAGACTGACTCGGGAAACGAGGGCGAGGGCTAGGGTAAGCTATAAGATAGACCATGGGGGAAAATACATCCTCATTAGCATCCACACATTCACGAGAACAGAGTGCAGAGCGAAAATAACGTAGCAACAGTTAGCAGCGATGGCTTTTGTTCACAGATTCGATCATGTTCGCCGATTCTAGAGGCCAGCGGAGGCAGGAGAGCCGGTGAGTACCACAAAAACTCCTCGTACTTTGATGCATTTATTGTTGTCATTAATGCATACTAGGTAATGTAATAAATGCGCATTTATGTCAGGAAAGCGTGTTTGTGTCCAAAAAATATGAATTTGTGTCTTCTAGGTCAAATTGGCAGTTCTGTGATGAACATACGCTGTCGATTGGATAAGCTACTGAGAGGATACACTCAAGCAGGTCCTCTAGGAAGACTAGGATAGATCAAGGCACTTTGTGATGACCAGTGAGTACCAAGATAGAGTACTTTGTGATGAACAGTGAGTACTGAAATATGAGCAGCACTTTGTGATGAACAGGGAGTACTGAAATATGAGCAGCACTTTGTGATGAACAAGGAGTGCAAATGTGAGTAACACTTTGTGATGAACAGGGAGTGTCACATACGTAGTACTTTGTGATGAATAGTGAGTACCACTAGGATAGAAGCAACACTTTGTGATGAACAGTGAGTGTCACTAGGATAGATAGCCATATGCATTTAGATAAAAAGTAGCATTTTGTGATAAACAGTGAATGCCACTATAACTGACATGATTGAGTTGCTTGACTGCAGGAGTATTTGCCGATGCTAGAGTCATGGGAGAGATTCCCGTCGATGAAAAGGTTGCGACCTGAGTTGTTGTTTCAGGATAGAGCTGCCATCGAGGAGATGGGTTTGAGACATATATTGTATGTGCCTGATTTTCAGGCGAACATGGGACTGCTGACTGCACTGGCGGAGAGATGGAACTCCGAGACTTGCACATTCCATTTGTTGATGGGGGAGATGACTGTCACCCTGGAGGATGTATATAGGATTATGCGGATATCGATTTATGGGGAGCTAATTCCGTATGATCGAGACGGAGATACGGATGCCCTTAGACGAGTGTTCTAGGAGCCAGGACTGGAGATGAGGGTGGGACAAGTGGCATGGTATACCATGACATGGACAGGATTAGCACTACCAACAGTGTTGGCAGGAGTTATCAGTGGGTTCCTTTGTATCAATTTTGTACCATTTTGTATGATGATGTAGACACCTGCGGGTGATTGTAGCCATATGATTTTGACATCATTGTATCATGACATTTTATATATATATATATGAGATGATTCATCTTTGCGGCAACTATATGCATGTGTACCTATGTGATGTATGTTTCTATGTGATGCTTATGATATGGATGCAAATATGTATATGATACAATGCAATGTTTTTGTTCTTTTATGTTTTATATGTGTATGCATGATGCAAATGTGAATGTATGAAATACAGATGAATATGATAATGCAGATGTAAATTGTGCTAACAGGTGTTGTGTGCAGGATGTGATGCATTTTTCATATCTATAAGTATGTATGAAATGCTTATATGTGGTAATGCAGGTGCAAACTACATGAAATGCAAATGTTTTTGGTGTGTCATTATACTCAGTCATGTGATAGTAGGCTACACGGACTCAAGAAGGACGATGGAAGTCAATCAAGAAAGGGGGATGGAAGACAGAAGATATGAAAGTGAAAGAGCTTCTTGTGTGTTATCATCATTGAGCTTTATTATGGCAAAATAGGTTATGACAATCGAGGCATATGTTCGACCCAGAAAGTCATTGTACCTGTTTGCATGGAGATAAGACAGTCACAAACAAGGAATGCCCCAGTTCACACTAGACTCACAGTGTCCTCATATCCTTGGACAAGTCATAGCATTACTAAGAGACAATCCACAGACAACAAATACAAATAGGTGACGATATCCCATCCTCGCCTTTCTAGTCAAAGACATCCTGGAGATAGAATCTCTAGTCAGAGACATCCTGGAAAAGCTAAAAGACATGTCACCAAATAGATGAAATCAAAAGAAAACCAAGACTCGACACCAAAATCCACTATAGTTCTCAAGTTTAGTGTCTCTTGTCACTTGTATAAGTCTTATTTGATTGTGGTCACAATGTTTACTTTCACAAAAAGGATAGGTAGCACTGAACCATATGTTGTATGAGTCTGCTGAAAGATTTGATTTTGTTGAAGCCCATTGTCGCTGCTGTGTCTCATCTGAAACTGACTGAATCCATGAAACTAATACTTTATTGCATAGAAGATGAAACTTTATTGCGGATCTGCGATGCAAATGTTGCTTTATTGCGGATTGTGCGCGGATAGACTTGAAGGAAGCTCGAAGAAACTGTACTCCTCGAAACATGTGGTGTTCTCAGTTCCACACCCATCACTAGACGTAGGAATTGCCTTAGCCACAGATAAGATCTGACTTATTATGGATGGAAAGGGAGTGAAAAGGGGGGTTTATTATGAACGGCTAACCAATCTTGGGTAGATCAATAACAAGCCATGATGGGAATGGTTAAGTTTATTGTGAGTGAATAGGTTGTAAGTGTGTGCAATGTGAAGTGATGAAAGTGAATCTTGAAGGAGGGAGGAGCAATGTCTCTACGCATGGCGCTGGTGACCCAGTTTTCACCATGGTACTTGCCCAGGGCGCCACCGAAGTGGTTTTCACTGTTGGACAAAATTATTTCTCTTTACTTTTTTGATTTTTCAATTTTTTTTGTTGTCACAAGGCGCATGTTTGCCAGGTTTTCACCAAGTAACGATTTTTTTGTTTTTATAATTTTTTTTTATTTTTGAATTTTTTTGATTTTTTTTTGTATTTTTGAATTAGGATATTCCGAAGAGCTATGTGTAGAACCTGCGAAGGTGCATGTTGTTGATAGGATCCTCCAAAGGTTCACCTTCTGTAGTTGAGAGCTGATATGCAACAGATCCATAGGCTGCTGTAACGATGTAAGGACCAAGCCAGTTTGGTTCGAACTTGCCCTTCTTCTCTCTGTCTTGCTGATTCTTGGGATTTTCTCTGAGAACCAAGTCACCTACCTCAAATGTGTGAGGCTTGACTTTATAATTGTAACTGCAACGTTCCTTGACTGAATGATGTGTATCTTGAGTGACTGTCTTCCTTGATAAAGGAACTGAGATATAATTACTAGTGTGTGGACTACACAGGCCTGTATGCATGTCACCTAAAGAAGTTTGGGCATCCTTGATAACAAAGTCCTGCAAGGAAGCTCCATTAAAGGTCCATGATGTATCGCTAGAAGGGGAAGGATGTGTGGAACGCATGGATGAGTGATGAAGGCTTATGATTGTGAAAAGAAGTGAAAGTAGGATAGCATGATGGAGACTTAGGATCAACAAGTGTTTTTTTTTACTTGAAATTTTAGAACTTTTGCCCCCAGTTATTTTGATATTAGGGGAGATCAACTCTTTGTCTTCTTGCTTCATAGGATTTTTATCCTTGACTTTGATCTTTGCAGAGTCCAATAACTTTTGATTTTGATATGGACTAAAGGACTTTTCTTTATTTTTGACTTTTAGATTTTTCTTTTCAAATCTTGATTTTTGATCCCCAATGAGTAAGGGCCTTTGTAATTCTTGTTGATCCAAGTGTAGAAGTGGAGTGGAAATGGAAGGAGTGGATGAAATAGTAAAGCTATGTGAGTTCTCAAGAGGGTTGGCGATACGCTCAATAGATTCCTTTTTGGAACCACTCTTAGGACTATTGATATCAAGAGTTGCTTGCACCACTAGAGGAGATTTGCATTCAGACTTAGTAGCCACAACACTAGGTGGTTCACACCCAATTCCTTGATATTGCAAATTGTTTGTAGTTTGTTCTTGTTGACTGAATACCTTAGCAGATAGTGGGAGTTGATCAACATGAAAGATATACTCACCACATCCCATGTCTTTAATCTTTAATTTTTCTTTGAGCTCTGTTTGTTTTGATGTAGAAGCTTTTAAGGATTCTGGATCCACATATGCTGAAGATGGAACAACTTCTTGATTGAATGGGATTGTTATTTCTGATCGAGGTTGCAGATTGTTGCAATATATGAATGGATTTGGATCTGCTTGATGGTCACTTCAACTCCATTGTGAGGGAACTTGATACATCGATGATATGTAGATGGGACTGCACTCATTTCATGAATCCATGGACGTCTAGCAATATATTGTATGTGAGATCTAGATCTAGGACTTGACAAACCACATCCTTTGTAACTGGCCCAACTCTGAGAGGTAAGGTGACTGTGCCCTTGGATGAACGCTCTTCATCATCATATGCTTTGATAGTAATTTTGTTTGTAGAATTCACAGCTTTGTCGGAATATCCCAATTGTTTAATGGTGCTCAATGTACAAATGTTTAGACCAGCTCCTCCATCTATCAGGACTCGCTTTATTTGATATTTGTGTATGAAGGCTTCAATATGTAATGGTGCATTATGTGGCTGACTTACGGAGGCGTCATCGGCTTCTGTGAATGTAAGGGAGTGTGGAATGGAAAGGTATCCCCCCATGGCTTGAAACTGGTCCACGTTCAGATCAGTAGGAACGGCGGTGTCTCTCAAGATTTTGTCAAGAATAGCTTTATGAGCGGGGGATATACGTAAGAGCTCAAGTATGGAGATGAGCGCGGGTGTCTTCCCTAATTGTTCTACAAGGTCATACTCAGGTTTGGTTGATGAAGAAGCAGTATTTTTAGTGGAGGCACCTGGCAACGTAATCTTACCTCGACGGGTTGTAACATGACATTCAGAGGTATGTTCGGAAGAAGATCCAACACCTCTTAGGACAATCTTGGGGTCTCTGAGGAGGATTCTCAGGGTTTTTGTTCTTGATGGTAATAGTAGAGATGTGATTGTCCATCGAGATGTGATTGATAGTTGAATCATAGTTATAAGGTGCTCTAGTATAGTTGGCCTGATCATCTGTGACTTTGGCTTTTCCTTTGTCATGCTTTGGGAATGGCTCTTTAAACATTTCATGTTCTTGATTGGATGAGTGTCCCTCAATCTCAATATCACCTCTATCAATGAGATCTTGCACAATGTTCTTCAGTCGATGACAATTACCTGTCTTGTGACCCTTGCTCTTATGAAATTCACAATACTCATCATCATTCCACCAATTTGGTTTGACCTTTGGTTCATATGGAGGAAAATCTGGAACTGTGATCACTTTGTTTGCCACAAGTTTTTTGAAGACCGATTCAAGTGGTTCTCCCAATGGGGTGTACTTCCTTCGTGATTTGGAAGTTGTTTGAGTATTTACTTGATTGTTTGTAGAACTTGATCCCGAAAAGATGAATTTGGGTCGCACTGTGTTGGCATCAACAACACCATCATTGACTGTGTTCTTGTTTTTATTCCAAAATCTTGGCTTGTCTTTTCCTTTAAAGTCATCTTTGTTTTCCTTGAATATCTTAATGACTCCTTGTTCAATTAGAACCTTTTCTGTTGCTAAGCCTTTTTCAATGATGTCCTTGAAGGTGGACAAACAAGCTTTTCTTAGATCATAGCCAATGTCTTTGTTAACATTTTGTGTGAACATCTCTACCATTTGTTTCTGTGGAATTTCACAAGAGCATCTGCTAGCTAGATTTCTCCATCTTTGTAAAAATGATGCAAAAGATTCTCCTTCTTTTTGCTTAGTGTTGCACAAAGTAGTGATTGATATGTCTGTCTCTATATTGTAGGAGAAATGTTGGATAAATGCCTCTGCTAAGTCACCCCATGATTTAATACCAGGTGGGAGTTGGGAAAACCATTCCATAGCTTGATCGCCTAAGCTTTGTGGGAACAATCTCATCAAATATGTTTCTTTTGTCGCTACCTCAATGCAAGCTGTGAAAAATTGTCTTATGTGTGCCTTGAGGTCTCCTTTTCCTCTATACTTATCAAATTTAGGCGTCACAAAGTGTGCAGGAAATGGAGGCATTGGAATGCTCTTGTCAAATGGATAAGGACATATGTCTCTCATTGTGTATGTTGGTTTTGGTGTATTTATGTCCTCCATTTTCTTTTGTAAATCTCTGATTTGTTGCTCCAAATTGCTCTTAGGTGGAGATCGACTTCTTGAAGCATACCCCATGTTTGAGGCACCCATTGGAGGAGAAGCATATTGCATATATGGATGATATTGATCATACACATGTTCATATGGAGGAGGTCTATATTGATGCGGCATATATGGAGCACTTGGTATAGCTTCATGTTGAGGAACCCCATATCTATTTTGTGCATGTATACCATATTCTACAGGCATGTCATGTTCTATTGTGTTGCCCCCAAATTTGACACGGGGTTTCCTTGTGTCCAAATTTTGAGCATGCCTTTGAATGTCCAATTGTTTTGGTTGATCCATAGCTTGAGCATATCTATCTGCATAAGACTTCCATAATGGTCTTCGAAGGTAAGTATCATATGTTTGAGCATGTGTATGTGGGACTTCTGGTTTTTGAAGCAAAGCTGATGGTGATTCAGGTACCATATGTGGTCCTCTATTTCCTCCACTATTAGGTCTCCTTTGATCCATGTTGGAGTGAGTTTGTTGCAAAGGTCAGTTTTCCATAAGTTGAGACATGTCAAAATCATGAGGTATCTTGGCTCCACTTTGTGCCATCATGTGTAAAAAGTATTGTCTATCCCTCCTCATTATTTCTTCAACCAATCTATTGAAATGGGGATTCATAATGGATTCTTCTACATCTGCTGAATGTATTGAAAAGTTGTCCACATTGTCATTGTGTGTAGCATTGTTGTTTGTAGTGTCTGCGTTTTCCACATTGGGAATGTTTCTATAAACATCCATGTCAGGCAATGTAGTGTGCTCAGGATTGAAAAATAAATCATTGTCATACTCATAAGAACTCATGTTTGCGGACTCTTGAACTTCTTTAGCTTCTCTCCTAGATTTTTGAAGACGGGTTTCAACCATGAAATAGGTATTGACCAAGATGTGAGAGACTAGATGAAAAATGGAAAAAGTATGGAAGACCAAGAGTTGAATGGAATGTAAATGAGTCTGAGGTGTACTTGCAATGTCCAAAGTGTAAGACCAAGTATGTATGTAGTAGAGTAGGTGTGACTTCCAAAGAGAGGATAGTTTCTCTTGATGAGGTAAGTTGACCTTGACTCTAAGTAAGACCAAATGAGACCCAAAGGTAAGAAACCTTGATGAGGGACCACTTAGCAAAGTGTAGTTGTATGTAGTGTGTTGACAAAGTATTATGAGGACAAGCAAGTGACCTTTTGACCCAAGTTTAGACAAGTATGAATGTAAAATGAGATGTGAAGCAATGATGGACTATGTGAGACCCAAAGACAGGTTGAATGCTAGATGAAACCTGAAGAAACAACCTAGGAAGCTCAAGTATTCCGAAACTGATTTCTCTTGTTTGCTGGATTGTAAAATTTTTCCAATTTGTGAAGTTGTGACCAAATCTGAATGTTTGACTATTTTTCGTGACAAGAGGACACAATGTTGATGAGGACTCAATGTTTGCAAGTGTTTAGACTCAAAATGACTCCAAGAAAAGTGTGTTGTTTGATGTAAAGTTGTTTTGCATACACTTGAAGACACAAAAAACACAATATTTTGTTGTTTGGTCTTGAATGTTTTGAATGTTTAAAATAAGTCAAGCACAATTCTTATGGCTGGCCAAGACAATAGTTGTTGATCCCACATGGGGTTTTACCCCCGAGGCTACGCTATTCAGAGTGGATACTTAGATGCTTGACCTCACTGGCTCCACCCTCGGCACTCACTTCTCAGGTCAGTCAAGCATCAGTCCCCATGAAAACTCCCCATGGCGAACTTTGTATCTCTACTAAGAACCGTATGTGTGTGGGCCACTACCAGAGGTCCAACCTCCTGCCCCAACCACTAGAAGGATTTGAGCTTCTAAAACAAAAAGGTGCTAGTAAGGGCATCCGCTCGTGTGGCCATACATGTGGCACTTTCAGCTCTGTAAATACAGAAGGCTCCCAACCCATAGGGGTTACGCCCTACAAATGATCAAATAAATTTGATCAAACGAGTTTATGGGGAGACATAGTGTCGGTATGAACTAATCAGCACACGTTATCCATAGTTTTCACCATGAATACAATTGTTTATAGTGGTTCAGAAGAGGTGGGTTTTCCTCGCTACCACTTGGGTCGTTCTCTTCTCACTAGTAGTCTTAATGACCACACGGGAAGACAAACCCTCTAAAGATTAAACAAAAAGAGCCTATTGCTCAAGACACAAAAGACAATGATTCAATTTTAGTGTACCAATTGAAGTGTTTGCTAGTCTATGAAAACAAGGCACACAATAAAAATCCAAAAACCCTTGCCAAGGACCTGCAACAAAGATTTATTAGTAGTTTGGATTGTTTCAAATGATCACCCCTTCCTGCAAGCACACAAGTTAGGTAAATTTTAGATCCAAAAGACTTTGTGAAATAGGGGCCTTCAACAATGCGTTTTGTTGACCAATTCAAAGACCTGATTCATCATAAAAAAAATACCACCTGTAAAATTTTAAGAGATTTCCAGAAATGTAAGAAAATCCAAAAAATTTGCTAATTTGCTCCAAAAATTAATTTTTTATGAAAAATCATAAAAAATTCATATAAAATGTAAAATAGATTCAAAAAATCTGAAATTTTTATTGGAGAGTCTTTATGGTCTTCTAAACTTTCACAAAAAATTTTATGCAACAAATCAAAGCAGTTTGTGAGATATGAGTAAAATAATGCAAAACCCTAATTTTCAAAGATTTGATTTTTGAAGAATGATTTTGCATCAAATTTAAAATCACAAAGAATATATCCTATGTATAATTCTGAGATATTTCAAAAAATGTAAGAAAATCTTAAAAATTCGCTAATTTTCTCTCAAAATTAATTTTTTATGAAAAATCATAAAAAATTCATATAAAATTCAAAATCGATCCAAAAAATCTAAAATTTTTATTAAATATTTCTAATACTTTTCTGGACCTGTACAAAAAATTTTATGTCAAAATTCAAACCAGTTTGTGAGATATGATCAAAATAATGAAAAACCCTAATTTTTAAAGATCCGATTTTTAGGGAAATATTTTGCATCAAAATTGAAATCACAAAGAATAGATCCTATGTATAATTATGAGAGATTTCCAAAAATATAAGAAAATCTAAAAAATTCTCTCATTTGCTCTCAAAATTAATTTTTTATGAAAAATCATAAAAAATTCATAGAAAATAAAAATGTACTCCAAAAATTCTGAATTTTGGATTGAGAGCTTCTGATACTTTCTTCAACCTGCAAAAATATTTTGGTGCAAAATTTCCTAGCCATTTGTGAGATATTATCGAATGTCTCCAAGATCTTGATTTTGTGTCCAAAACCCTAGCTGCACAAGGTTATTCTCCAAATTGTTTTACAAAATAGCAATATAGGGTTAGAAAAATCTGCAAAAAAAATAAATCTAAGAAAAATCCATGTCCCACGGGGCGTGCCAAAATTTATATGTTGAAAATGGATAACAATAATAACAATATTGAAAGGCTAAATGAATCCAACCACAAAACCCTAGCCTAACAATCAACAAAGATCCACCATAACATATGAAGATTACCTAAGACAATGCAAATCACATGAAATTACAAAGATTATACCATCACATGTCCAATAGGGTTTTGATCTCCATTCTTCCTATCTCTATTGATCTTACTTGATATATTTGCTCTTAGATTTTAATATGCACAAGAGCTCAACAAAGAACGGAATGTGGTTGCAAGTAGGATCGTAATGTAGTCAAGTCCTCCAAATTGTCGATTAGGTCATTAGGGTTTGATAATGAAGAAGGCATCTCCTTAAATAGAAGACACAATATGAAATTGAGGGATAAGATTGAGAGGTGTAAAAAAGGAGGTCGGCTAGGATTAGAGGGTAGGTAGAAGAAATAATAAAATAATGAAAGAGGTAGGTAGTGTAGGAATTAAGAGATGAATGACATGTTTCATGTGTAGAAAAAGATAATGAATTAATTAAATAAATAAAGATTTATTTAATTTATAGAAGAAGTAGGATAATTAAATAAATAAAAATATTTATTTAATTTAGGAAAAGGATAATTTAAATAAATAAATGTATTTATTTAAATGAGAAATAAGGCTAGAAGAGGATAAATGAATTAATTAAATAAATAAGGATTTATTTAATTAATAGAAGAATTAAGCTTAGATAATTAAATAAATAAAATATTTATTTAATTAAACATGACAATTTTTGGTGTCTACAGTTACTTAACTCAAATGCATGTAGCTTACCAATAGTATCATCTAAAGAAACTGACATATTGGGTACATACCTTAATTCATTGATTGCAGAGACTTCGATTGCATAAGCTGGTAGAAGGGTTCTTAACAACTTACTTGTTATATCCATTTCTTCAATAGTTCCACCTGCTCCTTTGATTTGATTGACAATCTCCTTTAGTCTTGTACTGTACTGGGTTATGTTCTCACCTTCATTCATCCTCATAGATTCAAGTTGCCCTCTTAGATTGTCCACTTTTTCTCTTTGAACATGTTCATCTCCACCATACATAGATATGAGCTTGTCCCACAATGCCTTTGCATCATTGCAGCCTTCTAGATCATCAAACTCTGAGTCGGTCAATGCAGATGTTATTTCAATCATTGCTTGGATATGTTCTTGCTTTGCCTTTATCTCTTCCATTGTCAATGGATAGGTGCTTGGTTCAATGAAATCATTCTCCAGATAATATACAACATATTCTCCAACTCTTGATAGGTGCAGCTTCATCCTTTTCTGCCATGTAGAGAAACTTGACTTGTTCAACTTCGGTGCATCCCTCTTGTACATCTTTGGATCTTTGCCTCAAGTACTTTTAAACTTTTTCTTCCGGAGTCCAAAGCTCTGATACCAATTGATAGTTCTGATACTTAATGTTTAGTACAAATGCCAAGCTAATAAGATGAGAGGGGGGGGTGAATCATACAAACTTAATCTTCCATAAAAACAACAGATTCAACCTCGGTAACATATATTTCAGTAATATAACTAAAACTGCTAAACATGCAAACTCATAAGCATATAAACATCATAACACTCATAACACTAGATTTAACATGGAAACCCAAATAGGGAAAAACCACTATGGGATTTCGGACCCACTAAGAAATATACTCTTCTAGAGTATGCTCGGTTAAAAGCAAATCCTGTTAAAGATTACAAACACATTGCTAGATGTGACCCGGTTAAGGGATTTCCCTCAGATCTGTTAGGATCTTCACCTTGTTAGAAGTGACCTTGTTAAAGGATTTCAAACACTCAATCAGAATGTCACCTTGCTAGAGGGTTTTACAAATAAGACTGTTAAGTCCACTCGATTAATAGATTTTCTGTCACTTTAAAAAATAATAGTAATAAAAATCTATCTGCAACTTCACATCTAAAATGCTAAAGTAGATTCTTATTTGCTCAATACAATCTAGTCATAGGACTTATCTTGTCCATCTGCTAGGCTCTACACTCTGTTATTCAAACAGGTCTTCAAGCTTCTATGCTCGGTAATCTCTATGTAGCATCCCTGTGCTTACACTTGCCCGCAAACATTGTTTATCAATAGTTCCTTATTTATAAACAATTTGCCAACCGCTTAATCTCCTTGATCACATATCCCATGACCAATAATAGCCATCAGATCTTCAAACTTGACTAGGTTCAATGTATCTTTTGATCTGAAAATGTTTTACCCCGCCTTGGAACTTGCATACATTTCTTGGAACTTGTGCTAGGGTATTGCGGTTCAATCTAAGCTGTAGATCTTCCTATCGATTTTCCTTTGCCATAGATTATTTAACAACCTTTATACACATTGTAACAATCATTTAATCATAACCAGCTCAACAGCTTCCTTCATTAAATAATGCTTTTATTCATTCAATGCATTCTGTTATTACTCAGTTGCAACTTGGTAAATACTAAACTTCACTTGGTAGACATACCACCTTCATTAACCGATAGCGATAACCTTAGGGTTTACCGACTAGGTTCTTTGCTCGGTAACATAGTATAGTATTAACCTTACAATCAACAACATATGTAGGATATCAAAATAATCTAAACATCATGATCTCATCATTGTCTAACTCGGTAATAGTTGCCCATTGAATAACTTATTTCTCCCCTTATTCATCACATTCTTTCTGTGTCTTTTACCGACATATTTATACTCACCAAATCATACTTCTTAAGATATGGCAACATCATACTGAATTAGAAAATCAATTTCTTGACATCAATGACAAAATAATAATATTAAGACAGTAAACATCCTTTAGCAGTTATATCCATAATCATCAACAGCCTTCTCAATATCCTTATTGAAATGCCAACAATCTCTTATTGTAATTGGAATGCCAACAATCTCCCTTTGTCTGTTATAATGCCAACAATTTTCATATCTTGTTTCAAACTTTCCATGTTAAAACCTTGTGGCAATTTTGCTCCTGAATTTGCCAACATTAGGATAAATTTTGTTTTTATTTTTCCAAGAGTTTTTCCATTAGTTTGTCAAATATGGCATCTTGTTCAAGGTCTATAATAGTATTATTGAGTGCTTCTTCATCAACATATGTGTATCCAAATGGTTGAAACATTGAATTTTCTTCTTCAATTTGTTTTTGTTGTCTTCTCAATTGCTCGTGCTAAGCTCTAGCCCAAACTGACATATGATTGATTTGAAATTTTCTTAAGTTTTGATTTTCTAGCTGCAACTCAATAGGTGATCACTAGTTTAGGAAGATAAGATAAATTAATTTTACCACCCCTATTAGTGCATTGAGATAAGGCATCTCTTTGTTGAAAAGGACGTGCTTGTAAGGTTTCTTTGTCAAACTCTATTCTGTAACCACGTAGATAGTTACAAAAATGGTGTAGGAATGTTTATGTTTTAACAAGAGTTTGGGGTTGATGTATAAGAATTTCTTCTTCAAGATAGCCTTCCAACTTGGTTTTCTTATCTTGAGGCAATATCTAAAAGTCATATAAGCATATAATGATTTTCAAGTTGTTTGATTCCAAAGTGAGTGCAATTTTTATTTTGATATAACCTAGGTCCAAAGAGGAACGATATATCCAAGATACTGAACAAAGGTTGATATGATTTAGTTTCATGGTAAAGGATTTAATGTATCTTGATAAGAAACTGATGATGATGACAATTTTGCACTTGAGATGGTTGAATAAATAACTTGTTGAATGTTTATGCTTATGAAAAACTTTGGACATGACCTATTTGATTGAAAAACCTGATTGTTTGACTAGTTTGAAAATCTGTGACAGTTGAAAATGAATCTCCTCGAAAAAGGGTATCTGAAACCGATGTTGAAATTTTGCTCTGATATGGGGAAATGTTCACTATTACAGATGCACTGGAATAGATGCACTATCCTATTGAATAAAAGTTCTATTCTGTGTAATAAATGCGCTTATCTGTTGAGTGAAAGCACTGCTCTGTAGCTATAAAAGTGTGAACCTAGGGTTTGAATGTGCCGTTTTTGTTGTAAAAGTGCTGTATCATTTAACAAATGCGTGATACTATGACTCAAATGCATTGTACTGTAGAGTAAAAGTGCTATCCTAATATGTAAAAGCATTGCTTTGCGTTGTGAAAGTGTGATTCCCACTGTTTTGATTGAAATTATTAGTTTTTTAGCAAGTTATCAGATTTTTGATTTGTTTCAAGATGATGATTTTTCAAGTTTTTGACCATTTTGAGAATATTTTGTAGACACTAAAGATACAATGTTTGGAAAATCAAAGAACACAAGCAAACACGAGTCCTATGGTAGGTCGAGACAATAATTGTTGAATCTCATGTGGGCTTTCCCCAAGGCTACGCTATTCAAAGTGGATATCTAGGTGCTTGACCCCACTAGCTCCACCCTCGACACTCACTTCTCTGGGGCAGACAAGCACCAATTTCCATGGAAACTCCACATGGAAAACTGCATATCTCTACTAGGAATCGTATGTGTGTGAGTCACTTCAGAGGTCCGACCTCTTGCACCAACAATTAAAATGATTTTGGCAACTAGACAAGATGGTTTTTAGTAAGGGCTTTCGGTCATGCAGCCATACATGCGACACTTTATACTCTGTAAATACAAAAGGTTCCCAGCCTATAGAGGTTACGCTCTATAGGGTTTATGGGGAACATAGTGTCGTTATGAACTAATCAACACATGTTGCCCATGAATTCCATCATAGACATGATTTATTTAAAGTGGATCAGAAGGACTCAGTATTAGCCCATTTCCACTTGGGTCGTTCTCCTCTCACTGCCCCCCTCATGGCATCTTGGGAACGCAAGCCCTCTAAAGGTAACACATAAGATAAAAGCAGGTCTAGCTTTCTGATCACTGTATTAGGGTGAGAGCATACTCACCTACTACTTTTAAGAAAACACGGTAGACAATGATTCTTTTTAACCTTTAGATCATCTATGTGCAACTACCTTACTGAAAACACATAATGCAAGTTTGTATGTTGTTCGTTAACCCCTTAGTTAAACTAGATGAAAGATGTATGATCTTTTACTTTCCAAAAGAACTCCTAGTTAGACTAAGTGAGAAAATGCATAAAAAATGCTCAAAATAAAGCCCTGCATGCACACAAGTTAGTAGTTTGCAAAAATTGAGTCTTGGATAGTCGAACCTGCAAAGATTTGTTAGCAGACAAATTAATAAATTTCAAATTTTGCAGATAATGAGAATGAAAATGCTAAAACAATAAATGTGTTATCCTGCAAAACATAAGTGCTACCATGCAAAACAAAAGCGTTAACTTGAGTTGTAAAAGCGCTGTCCTGAGTAATAAATGTGTGATTTCACAAACATAAGTACTAACCTAAGTGATAAAAGCACTAATCGATGCAGTAAAAGCACCAACTTGAGTGATAAAAGTACTAACCTATGCAGTAAAAGCGCTACCAAATTCCACATAGGTGTGAAATTGGCTTACAAATGCGTTAATTCATTTTATTATGAGAATTAGATAGGATATTAGAAGGAGATGTGCGAGGCCTGAGCCCCACAGCGGGTGCTAAAAATGTATCGACTGAAGTTTTCACCTCAAAAGTTGACCTGCAACTTGTTAGTCCATCATGAAAATATAGAAGCTACATGAACTCAAGCTTTAACCAATGAAACAACATGAAATAAAGCAAATAAAATGATTATACCTTCATGGATTATGTCTCATTGTGTCCTAACCCCATTGTTCTTGGTTGCAGATGATTTGCTCTCAGACAAGCACTAGTAGCTTCCAATATGGCAAGTGTGGAATGGACTGATAGATGATATAATATGCAAAAGCTATGCTATGAAAATGATTTATGCTAATTTTCTCAAAAACTCTAAAATGCTTAGACAAATAAACTCACAGATGAAAAGATTAAGACTCCTAGTTAACTATGAGATTAGCTATTAGTTTCAAAAATGGATTAGGAGACCTCTATTTATAGATTTTTGAGTGAATAAGCTTAGGTGGCAAAGATCAATGATCATGATTAAATATTTCTTTTTGGATGGCTATGAGCAAGAGACTAAAGGTTGAGAGAAAGGGGGAAGGAGAAGACAAGTGTCACTCATCTCGCCTTGACTAAGGGGAAGACTGAGAGAATCTAGGATTGGTTGGAGAATATTTAAGGATGGAGGGACAAGTGGAGATGGACTAGGGTTAGGTGGACAAAATCTCTTCCAAGAATATAGGAGTGTTGGAGAAAAAATAGGGAGGTTTCAAAGATTATGTGTACATACACATTTTATTCAAGAATATGGGAGTTGGAGATAAGTGCCTCATAAATGATTTATTTTTATTGATATAAATTAGCCACATGATGGATGAGTTGACAAGGGTCGAGATGAAGGGTGAGTTGGAAAGTGGTAATTAAATAATTATGAAATTATTTAATAATGGAACTATAGGATAGTGAATAGTGCACAAATATGATAAGGAATGATAATTAAATATTAAATATTTAATTATTTGGCTTAGAAGAAAGAGGGATAATGAACGAATTAATTAAATGTTTCAACTCAATTAATTAATAGAATAATATTAAATATTAATGAATTAAATAAATTATTCTTTTCAAATTAATAATTTAATAGAAGAATAATCATTAAATAAATATAAAATATTTATTTAATTACTCATAGCCAATTTTATGTGTATACAACAGGTTACTTGTTCACATCCACTTCAGATTATCAAGATCTATAGCTACCAGATAGAATTCCATGAAGAGTTTCCATCAGTGAAAACCCTTAAACCAATAAACAAGCATCAGTATCCACCAGATGAGTGTCAATTACAAAAAATCTCCCCCTTTGGCATTGATGGCAACACTCGTGAAAAATGACTAAGTGTTGAAACTTGTACACCGGATCAAAAGAATTTCTAAGGCTCCCCCTTAGATCAAGAACTCAAAAACTTGTAACATGCTCTGTACATTGCACTCTTCTCATCCCTTATTCATTGCAAATTTTTCACCTTTACTCTCCCCCTTTGACAACTATGCCAAAGATGGGGTCCTGTCCAAAATCTTATGTATAGGGATATCTACCATAGACTCTACATATACTTGAAGATATCAACAAAAATGGTCTTCAAAAATCCCAAATGAGTATTCCACCCACTCTTCAAGTTGTCCAAAATTGTAATGAATGCGCTGAAAATATAGGCATGAATCTCCACATCCTTCAATTCAGGTGGAACAGGTTGTGCCATAGCCTTCATACAATCTACTTTATTGCTCAACATGGTGTCCATCCAGGGGGCAATCAGATTCTAGAGTTCACCAACTCTCCTCAAAATTTTATCCTTCTCTGCATTTAGGCTTGAGATCTGATTGTTGAGAGCCATTACCTGCCCTTCTATACTTTTGAATACGGCTACATTAGAATCAAAAGACTGTGAAATACCAGCTAGCTTACCTTGGCAAATACTTATTTGCTTGTCTATGTCAGCTATGAACTTTGGAAAAATTAGACAAGAATTATAATATTACCACCTTCTGTTAGTGCATTAGAGATTGTCTGCAAACCTTTATTCAATCTTACTCTGTCATCCTCTATCATTTTCTGGAATGTTTGCATATGAACCTCTTTAAATCTGTCCACTACCTGCTTGGTGGTGGTTTTCTCCAAGGATTCAAAATTGGTGTTTATATTACTTATAAAATGAAATAGTTTTTCAGAGGGGTTAGAGTTAGGATCTAGTGTTGTATCCGACACTATTTTATGCAAAACATCAATAGACATCTGAATAAGATTTTTGTCTTCATTCTCTGATTTGACCAGATTGTGACTGGCCTGAGCTTGTACTACTGCTGCAAGCATCGGCTTCTCAGTTGGTGGAATTTGTCCAATGTTAAGAGGGCCATCAAGATTGATTCATATTTTAGGTGGGGTCCTTGTCCCTTTGATTGGAGGAGTGTCAATTGCCAGAGCATCAACAACTTTCTTCCCTTTATCTACCTCAATACCCTGCATTTCTGTCTTCTCTGG
Source organism: Cryptomeria japonica (assembly GCF_030272615.1). Classification (NCBI taxonomy): domain Eukaryota; kingdom Viridiplantae; phylum Streptophyta; class Pinopsida; order Cupressales; family Cupressaceae; genus Cryptomeria; species Cryptomeria japonica. The sequence goes on from NC_081410.1 coordinate 473,405,040, forward strand.
TTCCTTTTCATCAACATCATTCCCTTTATCCTATGCACTAGTGTTACCACTTGGTACAATGTCATCCTTTGGAATCTCAGGGACTACTTCAATATTTTTTACCACCAGAGGATTAGCATTAGGGATTACATGGGCTTGATCTTCTGAATGTCCTTCTATCTGAGTTTCATCTTTCTGATCACCAAAGACAACTTCCTTTACTTCCAGATGCAAAGTTTGAACTCCATCACTATATAAAGGATTGATCTTTATGATCCTTCTCTAGATTTCCTCAGTTTGCTTCCTCACTTCTTCAAGTCATCCAATCATTAACATGTTCACCCTATTCTTGCTTCTCAATTCCTTCTTATTTGCTTCCTCAATGAGCCTTTTGGCTTCATCTTAGGATATACAGGTGAAAACATTGATCAATTCTCATAGGTAAACTTGAAGCATTCATCAACTCCGTCCTTCAATTATTGAGTCAAATTCTCTTCATTCTTCTTCTAGTCTTCAATCTCCTTAGTCAGCTTCATCACAATGGATTGCATCTCATTCTACAACACAACATTCTCTCTTACAATCTTGTCAACTTTGTCCCGATTCTCCATGCATTGAGCTTCTTTCACCTTCAGCTTGTCCATCAGCTCTTTCCTCTTGTCTCTTGAAGTGTTCACTTGATTCTTCAAGTCATTAATGAAGTCTTCAAATGTATTTAGGTTTCTCTTTAATGATTTGATCTTATTTCTTGTTGTATCAAGATCCTCAAGTGCCACACTAAGCTATCTTTGAAAACCGGAATCCATTGATTCAATCTCCCAGACCTTTCTCGAGCGGTTAAGCTTCCTTAGAGGAACTAGGCTCTGATACCAATTGTTGGAATCAAGGAATAGTGAGAGGGGGGGGGGACTCAGTGTTCTACCAGTTATTTAATTTTTTGACTTAACCTTAAACCACTAGAAGCATAAGCATGAAACTGAAATGTAGAAACACAAAACAATCAACCATAAAATCATAACACCAAGATTTTTAAGTGGAAATCCAAATGGGAAAAACCACGGTGGGATTTGAACCCACAATATTATTCTACTATGGCAAGTAGAAAAACAATATTAGATGAAGGGGAATGCACAATCATCCAGACACACTACCTAGAGCTTACAACTCAATTATAATAAGGGCTACAACCCCAGAAGGTTGACTGCCTTACAAATCAATTACAGTGATGAATTATAATGAAAGAACTCTAAAATGGCATATAACAATGCCTGTATGAGTTCTGGTTAAGTGCAAAACTCTGACTATACCACCTCTACTACTCTGCTTTGTTTATTGTCTCAGTCAGCTATCGGATCAAGAATGCACACGTGAAACTACGCAAAAAGGAATTCTTGATCACCACTTTCTCACATACTATCACATCACACACCAAAAAGATCTTTTGCACTGGTCTTATATATCCACAATCACAAAATAGACAATTACCAAGTCTTCCTGTAGTGTAATGTGTAGAATTGAGTTGGCTTGACTTGATCACCAAAAACAAAAGTAGATCGCCAAAAAGATGATAAAATGACGTCTCCATTTCGGCCCTATTATCCCATGCATGATTCATAAAACCACAATCATCGAAAAGCTTCTAGACCAAAACTGCTCTGCTCAACCTGAAACACCTGTTAACTGGTTACCAGTTCACATCTACTTTCAGGTATCAATATCTATAACTACTAGATATAATTCCATGAAGAGTTTTCATCAATGACAAACCAATAAGAAAGCATCAGTATCCACCGAATAAGTGTCAATTGCCAACAATCTCCCCCTTTGACATTCATGACAACACTCGTGAAAAATGACTGTGTTGAAACTTATACACCAGATCAAAATAATTTCTAAGGCTCCCCCTTAGATCAAGAAATCAAAAACTTGTAACATGCTTTGTACATTGCACTCTTCTAATCCCTTATTCACTGTACATTTTTCACCTTTACTCTCCCCCTTTAATAGAAATGCCAAAGATGGGGTGCTGTCCAAAATCTTATGTACAGGGATATCTACCGAAGACTCTACATATACTTGAAGATATTAACAAAAATGGTCTTCAAAAATCCTGTGAGTATTCCACCCACTCTTCAAGTTGTCCAAAACTATAATGAATGTACTAAAAACATAGGCATGAATCTTCACATCCTTCAATTCAGGTGGAACAGGTTGTGGCATAGCCTTCATACAATCTACTTTATTGCTCAACATGGTGTCCATCTGGGGGGCAATCCGATTCTAGAGTTTACCAACTCTCCTCAAAATTCTTTCCTTCTCCATATTTAGGCTCGAGATCTAATCGTTGAGAGCCATTACCTGGCCTTCTATATTGTTGATTAGGGATACATTAGAATCAAAATACTGTGAAATACTAGCTAGTTTACCCTGACAAATACTTATTTACTTGTCTATGTCAGCTGTCAACTTTGGCAAAATTAGACAAGACTTATATATATTACCACCTTTTGTTAGTGTTTTAGAGATTGTATGCATACCTTTAATCAATCTTACTCTGTCATCCTCTATCATTTTCTGGAATGTTTGCATATGAACCTCTTTAAATCTGTCCAGTACCCGCTTGGTGGTGGTTTTCTCCAATGATTCAAAATTGGTGTTTATATTACCTATAAAATGAAATAGTTTTTAGGAGGGGTTAGAGTTAGGATCTAGTGTTGTATTTGACACTATTTTATGCAAAATGTCAATAGACATCTAAATAAGCTTTTTGTCTTCATTCTATGATTTGACCAGATCTTGACTGGCCTAAGCTTGTATTGTTGCTGCAAGCATCAACTTCTCAGCTGGTGACATTTGTCCAATTTCAAGAGGGCCATCAAGATTGATTGAGATTTGAGGTCGGGTCCTTGTCCCTTTTATTGGAGACGTGTCAATTGCTAGAGCATCAACAACTTTCTTCCCTTTATCTACCTCATCACCTTGCATCTCTGTCTTCTCTGATTCCTTTTCCTCAACATCGTTCCCTTTATCCTGTGCACCGATGTTACCACTTGGTGCAATGTCATCCTTTCAAATCTCAGGGACTTCTTCAATATTTTCTACCACCAGAGGATTAGCATCAGGGGTTACATGGCCTTGATCTTTCAGATGTCCCTCTGTCTGAGTTTTATCTTTTTGATCACCACAGCTAGCTTCCTTTACTTTCAGATGAGAGGTTTGAACTGCATCACTATATAAAGGATTGTTCTTTATGATCCTTCTCCAAATTTCCTTAGTTTCATTCCTCACTTCTTCAAGTCTGCTAATCATTAAATTGTTCACCCTATTCCTAATTCTGAAATCCTTCTTATTTGCTTCCTCAATGAACCTTTTGGCTTCATCTATGGAGATACAGGTGTAGACATTGATCAATTCTCATAGGTAAGCCTAAAGAATTCATCTTCTTTGTCCTTCAATGATTGAGTCAAATTCTCTTCATTCTTATTTTAGTCTTCAATCTCCTTAGTCAGCTTCATCCCAATGGATTGCATCCCATTCTTCAACACAACATTCTCTCTCAGAAGCTTGTCAACTTTGTCCTGATTCTCCATGCATCAATCTTATTTCTCCTCCAGCTTGTCCATCAACTCTTTCCTCTTGTCTCTTGAAGTGTTCACTTGATCCTTCAAGTCATTAATGAAGTCTTCAATTGCATTAAGGTTTCTCTTTAAGGAGATGATCTCATTTCTTGTTATATCAAGATCCTCAAGTGCCACACTAAGCTGTCTCTGAAAAATCAGAATCCATTGATTCAATCTCCTAGACCTTCCTCAAGTGGTTAGGCTTCCTTAGAGGAACTAGGCTCTGATACCAATTGTTGGAAACAAGGAACACTGAGAGGGAGGGGGGTGAATCAATGTTCTACCGATTATTTAATTTTCTGACTTAACCTTAAACCACCAAAAGAATAAGAATGAAATTAAAATGTAGAAACACAAAACAATCAACCACAAAATCATATCACCAGGATTATTACATGGAAACCCAAATGGGAAACCCACGGTGGGATTTGAACCCACAATATTATTCTACTATGGCTAGTAGCAAAACAATATTACATGAAGGGGAATGCACAAGCATTCAGGCACACTGCCTAAAGCTTACAATTCAATTACAATAAGGGCTACAACCTCGTAAGGCTCACTTCCATACAAATCAATTACAATGATGAATTACAATGAAAGAACTCCAAAATAGCATCTAAAAATGCCTAGATGAGGTCCGATTAAGTGCAAAACCCTGACTGTACCACCTCTGCTACTCCGCTTTGTTTACTATCTCAGTCAGCTACTGGATCCAGAATGCGCATGTGAAACTATGCAAAAAGGAATTCTCAATCACTACTCTCTTGCATACTATCACATCACACACCAAAAAACTCTTCTGCACTGGTCTTATATATCCATAATCACAAAATAGACAATTATCAAGTTGACCTGTAGAATTTATTTGGCTTGACTGAGTCACCAAAAACAAAAGCAGATCAACAAAAAGATGATAAAATGATGTTTCTATGTCAGCCCTATCATCCCATGCACGATTCATAACATCGCAATTATTGGAAAGCTGCCAGACCAAAACTGCTCTGCTCAACCTGAAATACCAGGTAACTGGTTACCAGTTCACATCCACTTCTGGTTATCAAGATCTATAGCTAGCAGATAGAATTTCATGAAGAGTTTCCATCAATGACAACCCTTAAACCACTAAACAAGCACCAATATCCACCGGATGAGTATCAATTGCCAACAATCTCCCCCTTTGGCATTGATGGCAACACTCGTGAAAAATGACTAAGTGTTGAAACTTGTACACCGGATCAAAAAAATTTCTAAGGCTCCCCCTTTTATCAAGAACTCAAAAAATTGTAACATGGTTTGTACATTGCACTCTTCTAATCCCTTATTCACTGTACATTTTTCACCTTTACTTTCCCACTTTGACAATAATGCCAAAGATGGGGTGCTATCCAAAATCTTATATCTAGGGATATCTACCGGAGACTCTACATATAGTTGAAGATATCAGCAAAAATGGTCTTCAAAAATCCTTAGTAAGAAACATGCGAATAGCTTCCATCCTTTCTATTAGAGAAAATTTTTCTACAAAATCTATGCCTTCAACCTGAGAATATCCTTTACATACCAGTCTCACTTTAGTTCTTGTGACTTTTCCTTTCTTATTTAGTTTTTTCTTGAATACTCATTTATTTTTTTATCACATTCTTGTCCACTAGTCTAGTAATGGGTTCCCAAGTCTTGTTCTTTTGTATCTGATTTAGTTCTTCTTCCATTGCTTTTACCTATCTTTTATATTTACTTGCTTTCTCATAAGTCTTCAGCTCAATCATTGATAGAAAATAGTAGTTGGATTGTTCTTTTTCTTATGCAATTTTTCTTCTTGTCTGAACACCTTTTGTCTTATCTCCAATTATCTAGTTTTTTGAATGATGTTTCTAGACATACTATTGTCCTTGTTTTCCTTTTTGGTGAAAATAGGATATCCCCTATGATTTTTTCTCAAATTCATCCTCTTTTCTCTTAAATTGAGTAATGAGGCATTTTTGTCATCTCATTTGCATCCAAATACTTGGTTTTTGAAGTTGGTTTTCCCTCCAATTTGTTAAAATTTTAAAATTTTAACTTTAAAGTTAAGTCCCCTGTTTTGGTGTGAAGTCAGTTCTTAAACCCGATCTTGCACCATTTTTATTTACATGGTGTCAAATCGGGTTTTAAACCCAACTCTACATCAGGTTGATCAACTTTAGTGCAAATCAGATCTATAGGTCTGGTTTACACCATTTTAATCATTATAGTGCAAATCGAACCTACAGGTCTGATTTAACCATTATGAGGCATGATTTTGCATTTATTATTTTTAGAGTTGGATTGGTATTGGGTTTCTTTTACCCCTTTATTAATCAATTTTTGCCCTAATTGCCTTCATTATTTTTGTGAAGATTGTTTCGAAGCCTAATTTCTTCTCAAATCAGATTCAACCGAACCTTTGGTATGTATTATTTCTTCCCCTTTTCTCTTACTTTCTTTTGGGCTTTATCTTAGTTTAAAATCTTTATCATTTATCATATATGTTGAAGTTTTTACTTCAAAAAATATGGTAAATGATAAAACTTTTAAAGTCATTTTAAATCAATTTTCAAAACCCTAAAAATGGGTGTGAGACGGGACTATAAATCTGGTGCACACCATAGTTCCAACTAGGGTGTGAGTCGGGTTACAATCTTGACTCACCCCCTCTCTTTATTATTTTTCCTTGTTTTTATTGCCTTGAGATGTATGGTGTGGCTATGGCCTCGTCATACATCGGAGCCAAGCTCTACAATATGTGGCGGGGACATAGTCCCTCCACCCACTGTTTATTGCCTTGCCTTTGGAATATCGATGGTGGTTATCGAGTTTGTAAACCTGATCCTCACCATTTTCTTTGAATTGATGGTGGTGATCGGGGTTACAACCTCTATTCCCACCATCATGCGTTATGCGTTTAGATTTTCCCAAAGTGTTGGTCGAGGGTATAACCCTGACCTGCATCAAATCATTGTTGCTTTTTCATAGGTGTATGTTGGGGCCATAACCCCACCCAACACCTATCCTGGGTTCTTCCATTAACAACTGTAATTCAGAGTTATAACTCTAATATACACTTAACCTATATTTTGATTATGCATCAAAATAGGTGTAAATAAGAGGTATAACTCCGATTTACACCACTGTATGAGTTGTTCCCCTGATGTATTTCAGGGATATAAACCCAATATACACCCATTTTTTATTTTTTGCCTTATATGAAGTGCAAATCAGATTTCTAAGTCCAATATGTACCAGTTGACGATTTACACTTATATTAAGTGCAAATTGGGCTTATAAGTCCGATTCGCACCTAATACACACACTTATAAATTGGTGATTTTTGACCAATTTGTAATTGATTGATGGTTTTATCCTATCAATTGAAGATTCTTATGGAGGCTAATTGTCTCAAATGATGATTTTTCCATGTTGCAGTGCATTTATTGCAAATGACGAAGCCTTCACCTAGCAAGAAATCAATGAAGTTCAAGAAGCAAGAAGTACATCTAGTTTTTCCTCCTTTGCCCATATCATCTAATATTGACAATATTAGACATGCAAAGATTGGCCATATGGATCTCAATGAATTCTTGAAAAGAGTAAAAGAACAACCAGTATCTTATAAAATGGATCCCACCATCAACAGTGAAATAAATTTGGTGGTAGCCTTTCCTATGTCTACACAGAATTTAGAATTTGTGTTAGCCCTAGACAACATGTATGCTCCTACCACCATATCAGTGAAGGATGTAGATGGAAAGAAGACACTCATCAAGCTCGATGAGGATTTCTTTAACACAATCTTCAAGTGTTCACCTATAGATCAATATGTCGATATTGACATGCAATCAACCATGGCTTATTTTGATAAATATTCAGTTATGTGCAAAAGGAATATAAATGATAATTGGCTAAAAACACCCAGGCCTAAAATTTCAAGATGACCCGAGACTCTTCCTCATAGTGATTTCATTGAGGAGGTAAATGATCTTATTACTCTTCTTAGTAGAGTAAAAGGCCTCCCGACTTCCAACACTTACTACAAGTGGATGTATCACTACATTCATGTTATCAAGAAAAATAAGAAGAAGATCTACTAGGGCAAGCAGATTGCAGATGCTTTATGTGAGTAGTTGACCAAGGTTCCCACCACCTTGAAGTTCTATATGAATTCCTACCTTGTCTATGCAGCAGCCTCGATGAGGCATTTTCTAGGCTTATCTACCATAGGTGACAGGAGCCAAGTTCCTGTTTACAAGTACTTCACTTAGTTGACTCTCAAGGAGAGTTTACACCATTTCAAGAGGGTCAATGATGCCTTCTTTTCTCATTACATGTGCTTATTTGACAAAGATCTTCAGAACACAAGAGTGTCAGATGAAGCTTGGAAAGTGGTGAGTGAATATGGTTGTATTTTCTTGTAACTCCCCACATTTACATATATTAGGATTGGATGCTTTGATGGAGAACCCTTCATGCTCCCAAGGTATCCGTCAGACAAGATCATCCTTATGGAGATGGCTCACCAAATGATATCAATCCATGAGCATCAATCTGGAGCTAATAAGACAACACTCAATTTTTTTATTATCATAGGGAGATATTCTGTCAATTCCATCTACAAGGCTCGTGCCATGGAGGAGGATATGAAGAGAGTAACTATGAGAGTCTTCAAATTCAATAAATATTTTTACTATAGAGGCATGAAGAATAAAATCAATAAGAGTTACACTCATTTCCATCAAATTGAGGATGTGTTGATTGATTGTAAAATAGAAGAGGAAATTTGAAGACTTGACTACTACCATTTGACTGTAGAGCAGATTGTGAATTTTGATCTTGCTGAGGTTCTTGAGGATATTGAAGAGGATGGAGACATCCTAGATCCTGCATATGAGAGAAACAAAGTTGTTGGCTTACCTTTGCCTCTCATTCAATGGTCTCAAAAGGATAATACTTCTATAAGGGCCAAGTTACAAAGGATTCTTGATAATACCATTGATGAATAATGATGAACAACAAATACCCTAATTAGTCCTGAGAGGGGGGGTGAATCAGTACAAACAAAAACTTTCTTCACAACTTATCAAGTCAAAGCAATATCAACCGATTGTCTTCAATACTGAACTTAACCACGACAATACCGATTAAACACAGTAAGACTTCAGACAACATAAACTGATAAGTCTGAACACTTCAAATACATTCAATACTTGATAACAACTTCACCCATAAACATATGCATGTGGTATACTAGTAATACCATAACCTAATAGCTCTGCATGCATAAATACTAAAACACAGAATACTTAATCATCACATGAAAAATGCACAACTCATGACACATAGATTTTTCATGTGGAAACCCAAATGGGAAAAACCACGATGGGGATGAATACCCACAAGCTTGTTTTGAACTCTTTTGAAGCTCGCTTTGTTAGGAGCCTAGTCCAGTTAAAGACTTTACAATAAGGTTCTGCTAGGAACTGATCCCGTTAAAAATCACCTGGTTAAGGGATGGCTATATACCCTATTAAAGGTTGAAACCCTGTTAGAGGTTACCTCGCTAGAGGATTTGAAGAACTCAATGATCTTGAGTCACTCGATTAAAGGATTTACAATAATCTTGTTAAAGCTACTCGGTAAAGGGATTTTCCAACTATTGAAATGGTTAGAAGACAACAGGTAAAACTCTGATCTGATAACAACACTGCATGCCAAGGCAGATCCTTTTCAATTCCTCTACTTTGCAATCACACTCTGTTGTTTTCCTCTTACTGGTCTGGCAAGTATCTCATCAATCGGATACACACACAATATTTGCCAACAACTTACAACAACAAACATCATTGACCTTATAGACAACAATTAGGTCGGTAGCATAAACCCTAAACCCTAAGCATCTTAGGTTTACAATACAAGAGGTCCAATCCTGACTATCCAAACACTTTGCATAGAGCAATACAATTTTAAACAGATCACAAGATAATCTACATCGTTTATTCTTCACTGCATATGGGAATCAGTAACCCATCACGCTTCTCACACCGCTTAGAAGAATGTTAATTCCCAAGGTAGACATTTAATGCAATTGATCTTCACATGCAAGATCCTGAAGGAAATCCTTCACGCGCACAAAACTGGCATGGAACCTCGATCTCATTCTCATTTCTTAGCTAACTCATCATAGAGTATCATCGGTTGCATCGCACAAGCTGGATTGCCAAACTGGAAACCTTAGAGATGAGACTACCAACCGGTAGTCATGCTTACTAAAACCTCGACACCGGTTCACAACATCTCTTCATACCTCTTCATACCGGTTCACCAACATCTTTTAATCTACATACCGGTCTACTTGTACTTATTGACATCAATGACAACATACATTATCATCATATCAACATGCCGGTTCATCATATGCCAACAATATCCGACAATCTCCCCCTTTGGTATTGATGGCAATAATCAGTGTAGCATTGCAACTATAAACATCATAGACCAGTGTATCTACATTATCAGATATCTTCACCCCATACAACATATATCTTCTCCCTCTTTGACAACAATGCCAAAGTGGAGGCACAAGCTTCCATACTCCACTATGTTGCTCCCCCTATGGAGTAGCATCCTTCAACACATCAATCCTGGAAGATTTGACACTATAGTTCTTGACTGATGCAGAGCACACAACTTTTAGTTGACTTCATGAAGGGGCAGAACCCCTAATTCACCTCTCAAATAGGTAAATATAGTCTTTGGTAAGGGCTTAGTGAATATATCCGCTAGCTGCTCCTTACTGGAAACATGTTGAAGTACAACTTCCTTATTCTGAACTTTGTCTCTCAAGAAGTGATATTTAAGCTCAATGTGCTTAGTTCTAGCATGCAATACCATATTCTTGGAAATATTTACTGCACTTGTGTTGTCACAAAATATATTCACCAGTTCAGATACAGGTACTTTGAAACCTTCCAATACATGTTTCATTCAGATTGCTTGAGTGCAGTTCATAAATGCTACCACATATTCTACTTCAGCTATAGACTGGGAAGTATAGCTCTGCTTCTTACTCATCCATGATACTAATCTTCCACCAAGAAATAACGCTCCACCAGTTGTGCTCTTTCGATCATCCACATTACCTGCCCAATCGACATCGGTATACACTTTGAGATTGAATATCACTTCTTGAGAGAGAAAGTTCAGAATAAGGAAGTTGTACTTCAACATGTTTCCAGTAAGGAGCAACTAGCAGATATATTCACTAAGCCCTTACCAAAGACTACATTTACCTATTTGAGAGGTGAATTAGGGGTTCTGCCCCTTCATGAAGTAAACTAAAAGTTGTGTGCTCCACATCAGTCAGGAACTACAGTGTCAAATCTTTTAGGATTGATGTGTTGAAGGATGCTACTCCATAGGGGGAGAAACATAGTGGAGTATGGAAGCTTGTGCCTCCACTTTGGAATTGTTGTCAAAGGGGGAGAAGATATCTGTTGTATGGAGAGTAGATATCTGATAATGAAGATACACTAGTCTATGATGTTTACAGTTGCAATGCTACACTGAGTATTGCCATCAATGCCAAAGGGGGAGATTGTTGACTTGATGATAATTTTAATGTATTCATCACTTATTGTCATTGATGAAACACTCTCACACACATATATGATTACATTGACTACCGATATAACTTCAAATGGTTTTTACTGCCAACCGATATGTTCAAGGTCTATCTCTAACTGGTACTTTGTGTCAACGGTATGCGCCTAAGAGATAACCTATGGTAACACTAAGTCGACATCAAAGTGAAGATGAAGTTGAAGGTGAAGATCAAGTGGAAGACTCCTGGACAATCATTCACTAGTTTTATTCCAACCGGTATTGACTGCTCTAATCGGTATTTGATTTTGTGATGTGTTACCAGCATTGTTTGTTTGGCGATCATTTTTGTGATGAGTTATGTTTAAATGTCTAGATACACTGCACCTAGGAAATTGTGTTCCTCTGGCCGACATGAGGTTTAAAAGCCTATTTAAAGACATCTTAGTGAAGTATTTCATGTGAGATGAAAAAGAGAGAACATATATAGTAGAGGTGATCTATGCGAATACTTTTGCTGAAGAGCGATAAGTGTTTAGATGGAGAGCATTGTTGAATATAGTTAGAATGATCTGATCAAGAAAGTTTGTGCTACTCAGAATAGATCAAATCTTTCTTGTTGTTTTCTAATCATTACAACAGAACTAAATCCCCTAATTGGGTAAGCTCTAACAAGCTTCATTGTACAAATCTTCTGAATCATTTGGAGAAGATGATGCAAGACTTAAGGGATGAATTTCCAAATTGAGGACCAAGAACAAACAAGATCTTGTAGCTCCTAAAGGTCCTAAATTCAAGTTCACTATTGGAAAGGGTAAAAAACAAGGTGAATCTTCAATTCAAGTGACTCAAGTCCATGATGAAGTTGAAGGAGAAGAAGAAGAAAATGAAAATGAACAAGAAGAAGAAGAAGAAGAAGTACCAGAGAATGAGCAAGAACAAGAGGAAGGAGAATTTGATGAGGAGGGATTACCTGAAATCCCAAGTACTTCTCAATCTCAAGAGACACATGAAAGTGTTCCTCCTACATCATATGAAATCATAGGTACTACTTCAGTCTATGTTACTAATGCCATTCCTTTGGATTCCACTGTGTCATTTTCTTCACAAGCTACTCAAATTCATGTTATTCCTCTACTTCCACAAGTGAATTTTCCTTTGATACATCTCATGACAACCTTGATACTATTTTTCTTCCTAATTTGTCTGAGGTTACTTCTTCCATGTTGGAAGATTTTGAAAATTTCATGTCAAAAACCCAAGTTTGTCCACAGGTTTCTACCATCTCAAATCCCCTGCCATGATTACCTTAACTTCACCCATTGTTACTACTAGTGTTTACTCTCAGGAATTGGCTACACACGTCTTTACTACTAGAGTAGATGAAGATTCATTATTTCCACCTTGGTTAGTGTCTAACACTCCCAAGAGGAAAAAGCAGGCCGTATCTCTAGATGATTTTTATTTTAATCAATTGGTACCTGTTAAGCCCAAGGTCACAAAGAAAGCCAAGACTTTGTCCAGATTGAGAATAGATCAATCAAAGAACGTATGTGGAAATGGCTATTCCTCCTCTGGACATAGACTTGGATAAAGTATACTCTACTGATTATATCATTAAAAGAATTGATCTTGGCAAACAAACAAATGATTTTATCGTTGAAGATGCTCAAACTTCTTTCTAGCATCTTGTGGCAATGTTCAATGAAGACAAAGTTAAGAAAGATGACTTGAAGAAGCAAGTTGATCAACTCACAAAGGTCTTGATCAAAATTACCAAATCATCAAAGGTAATTGAGTCAATCACTTCTTCCATGGATGAGCAAGTTGTTAAACAAGTTGAACAGGTAAATTCTCGTGGGAGAACAGTGGGTGAATGGATGGATAGATTGTTGAGCTTGGGGACTCATCTCCTATCTTCAATAGTCACTCTTGTAAACAACTTGGAGGGGGTAAAAATTGAAATTGATAAAACTTTGAATTTCTTTCTAATTATTTGAAAGCACATGAGAATAACTTCAACTCTTGGTTGAAGTTAGAGGATTTCCAGTTGGATGTTCTAGTTGACAATGGAGTGATCCCTTCAAGGGATATGTACATTGAGCAAAGAGAGATTCTGGAACATCAAATAAACATAATATAGATGCTTATCAAATATTTGAGGAAAGCACAAAAAGAATGTAATGATAAAGGGCAAGACATCATCAAGAAGATATCAACTCTTCCTTGCACTTTCCTCAATGAGAACCAGAAGCCCCTTCATGAAGATGTCATCATCAAAGAGTTCAATATATTGATTGGTGAAAAGGTTGATAAATAAGCTTTCTCATTGTTCTCAATTGACAAGCTGGTGGATATCCAAGTCAATCTGGATGATCTAGCCTCGCTTCTGAAGAATCACAAGAAATGCTACATGAACCTCAAATATTCTATCACCCAGGTCAAGGTCATCACAAGTCAAACTAAACGACTTGATCAGGAACAAATGAAAACATCTCTGCAAAAGTTTGAGGAATTCATGAAACAGGATCAAAATGGAGTGTCTGGTGAGACTTAATAATTTTCATAGTAGATGCATTTTTGAATAAAAAATTGACACCTCAAATGTCATTTTGTATTTAGTTTTTGCACTTAGGAAATGCACAAGTCCCAAGTCAATTAGGACTCTTCTTTGAATTAGTCATAGTTTTTCCTAATTTTATGATGCACCTCTCTCCTATATATATGAGGTTGCTCATTGTAATAAACATATATTATCTTTAATCTATATGCCAAAACTTTGTCAAAGTGAAGTGCAAAAGTGAAATTTTGTGTTCCTATTGTGATTTATGAACTTGATGAAATAAGAAAAAATCTTTGGCATCTAGACTTTGTGTTGGATTCATTTGTGGTTTGTGGTGAGAGTGTATACACAAAAAAAATAGGTTAGTTAAAAACCCAAGTGTACCAATGAGACATTAGATTGAAATAATTAAACAAAAGCATATTAGAAACATCAAATGCAACAAAATCCTTCAAAAGCATCCCATTGTCCTCTATCTCTAAGGACCTATTGAGTCTATCAATTTAGTGCTCTCAGATTATGCACAAGACTCATTTAGATAACAACTAAGAGAATGAGATTTATAAGATAGAGTGCAATTACACTAATATGAGAGCTAATGCAAGATATAAACAAGATATAAACAAGATGATGCTAAGAATGATATAAAAAAGATGATTCAAACTAAAATGATGATAAAACAAGCTAGATGGATGCACAAACTAGAGATAATTTAGCATTAGTATGATGCAAAAATAAGAGATGATCTTCATGCATGGAGATGGCTCTATTTATAGACTTCCCAAGGCCAAGAGTGAGATGACATAGAATCAAGGGCTGAGATTCAATCTAGAAAATTGGATGGTGAGGATGCAAAGATCATTTATGATGGTAGATGAAAGAAGAGAATTTATTGCGAAGACATGGGTCAAGGAAGCAACATGGAGTAAATAGGCATGGAGCAAGCAAAGTCCAAGTACCCAAATGTAAGATCCAAGTACCTATATGCAAGAAGTAAGGAGGATTTGAGTACCTGAGTGTAAGACTTAAGTACCCTAAATGCATGTGCAAAGAAGGTTCAAATATCCAAGTGTAAGGCTTAAGTACTTTGGATGAACGAAAAATAAAAGGCTCAAATACCCAAGTGTAAGACTTGAGCACTTTGGAAGAATGAACAAGCAAAGACTCAAATACCCAAGTGTAAGACTTGAGTACTTTGGAAGCATGTACAAGCAAAGGTGCAACTACCCAAGTGTAAGACTCAAGGTATCTTTGATGTGAGCATTTTTGACCAATTTAATTTGTAAATTAGCTTTTTACTTGTTATATGCCGATGTGTCATGATGAAGTAGAAAGAGGAGTGGGGATTTGGATTTGCAAGAAAATGCAAGTGGGGTGAATAAATTTTTTTTTAAGAAGAAATTTGGGAAAATGAATTATATAATTAAATTGGGGGATTAAACTATATAATAGAGGAATATTTAAATGACCTTTGCATTCAAATTAATTAATTGAGTCAAATTTATGTGTATACATTTTGCCCCTCTTTGAATCAATTTGTTTGCAATACATTGCTTCAAAGAAAATTTGATACATGATTGATTTTATAGCAATGCCCCAGATGTTAATTTTTTTTTAATGATTTGCGACTGATTTGATGTGATTCCCTAGATGTTTGAAAAATTTGATGAATTTTGATGACACAAAATGATTATCAGTGATGTATGTCCCCTCAAGAGGTAAATCGAGAAAATTTGCAAGATTTTGAGTGTGTTTGATATTTTTCGCAATGATAAAAAAATTATGGAGTTTTTGCAAAAATGATAAATTTGGTAAAATTTTGTCGATTTATCTCTCGATATGGAAAAAAATACGCTTGGTTTGATGATAAATGATTTTTGATGAGGAAATCAGGGCTCGGGGAAAATAATTTAAATAAACCCCACCAACATACCTTTTTGAAAAGGCATATAAGGTTAAAAAGGGCCTTTTGACTTGTCATTTTCACTTTCACTATTTGAATATTCT
Source organism: Cryptomeria japonica (assembly GCF_030272615.1). NCBI lineage: Eukaryota > Viridiplantae > Streptophyta > Pinopsida > Cupressales > Cupressaceae > Cryptomeria > Cryptomeria japonica. Next base: position 473,420,823 of record NC_081410.1, read on the forward strand.
TTTATGAGTTGGAGTGCTTAGTCAATTGCAGGATGTTGATCCCTTACCATTTGCACCAGTTTGAGAGGGTGCGCTATCAGGATCGACTAGCCATGTATGGACCACCCGTGGGTAGTCGATTCCCTCCTTTGTGATTCAAAATTTTGAATTTTGTATGTATGTTTCAATTTTTAAAGGAATTTTAGCTTTTGCCAATGTGTTTTAGTGGATTCGATGCATGAAATCGTGCATCCAATTAGGGAAAACTAGGGTTTAGATTTTATGTTTTTGCGTATTTGCCTTTTTGAGTCACACATATGAATGTATTTGCTCATTCACCCCTTAGTTTAACACATTTGATTGAAATCGTGCATCCAAGATGCTTTGTTGTGCATTCGATAAGTATTTTTGCGCATATGGTTCTTGTTGTGCATTTGATATTAATTTTTGCACATACACCTCATTTGGCACATGCAGTCTATTTTAGTGTATTTGCCCTAAAATATGTGAAATTGGTATTTTTGAGGGTTTTATTTGGTTTAGTCAACAATGTTAGATAATTAGTCGAGGAGAGAGGTATACGATTTGATGGATTTTGATGGTAGATGCACTCAAATGAGATGATTAAGATAATTTGATGCGCTCAGGAAGAGCAATTTGATGCGTCCAACATGATAGTTGATGCGTCCAAGAGGACAATTGATGCGTCCAAAAGGACAATTGATGCATCTAAGAGGACAATTGATGCGCTCGCAATGAGCCATTGATGCATCCAATAGGACAATTGATGCACTCACAATGAGTAATTAGGATGCTCTCAAAAGAGTAAGCATGCACTCGAAAGAGAAATGATGTGCTCTCAATGAGAAATTTGATGCATTCACAATGATCAATGATGGGCTTGCAATGAGAAATTTGATGCACTCACAATGAGAAATGATACGCTCGCAATGAGAAAATGATGTGCTTGTAATGAGCAATGATGCGCTTACAATGAGAAAGTTGATAATTGGTTGATGTGTGATGCGATTTTTGGGTGTTTGTTGATTGAGAATTGATTGAGTGGATAGACTAGAGTAGTTGTTGACTTTGGTTTGTTGCTATTGTTTAGTATATTTTATGAGTCCTTTAGATGTGCGGGCAGTACCCTGGTACTTTCAGTATGATCCCTCAGTTGATGGAGAATGATCGAGTAGTTATTGATGCATGCGGGTTGGGGTTCTTATTGAATACGCTAGGGGGTGAACCATGGTTTGTTGACATCTTTGGCAGAGTGGTGGCATAGTAACCATAACACCTTTCATTTACTGACCGAAGAGATGATGGTCACCCCGGAGGATGTCTATCATATCCTTTGCATTCTAGTGATGGGTGAGTTAGTTGTATATGATGTCGAGGAGAAAGGTAAGACAAAGGCCCTGAGATATATTTTTGATGACCCACATATTCGTGGTTATTCTATTTTATGGTAGGATATGGTCAATGATTATGAGCCACTTCCTTCAATTTTAGCAGGATTGATTGGGGGGTTTTTATGCCTAGATAGGCGAGGCCATGGTTTCTTGGTTGGATGGGGGTAGATGCTGGGTTAGATGCTCAAGGAGTAGATGAGATATGCTTGGGGTGAGTGCATGTTGGTGCACTTGTATCATGATTTACACCAGGTCATGTATGATGAGGGGGATTCATTGTCTTCAGGAGTCATCTTGCTGCAGATTTGGGCTTGGCAGCATATCCGAGTAGCATGACCACTTGCTGACAGGATATGTTTACCGGGTGGGCCGTATGTGTATGCATATGCCAGAGTAGTTGTCCAACGTTGGTTGGGAAAGCTAGAGTATTGGAGTAGGGTGCTCGATGATGTCACAATAATTGTTTGGTGACCATACAAAGGTTGCGAGCAATGGATGGAGGATTGGAGGGAGATCCCTTAGCTATTTACATCAAGATATCTGATTGACAGGACACCGTATATTATTGAGCATTTTATCATCACGTGGTTCATGTGGGTTCTTAAGCAAGGAGGATTTGAGTACCTAAGTGTAATACTTAAGTACCCTAAATGCATGTGCAAAGAAGGTTCAAATACCCAAGTGTAAGGATTAAGCACTTTGGATGAATGAAAAAGCAAAGGCTCAAATACCCAAGTGTCCCTGTCGCTGACCCTGACCCACAGAAAATAGGTCTTGAGAGCACTAAAATATCTTGTAAAGATGTACACACTCAAAATAGGTTAGTTAGAGACCTAAGTGTACCAATGAGACATTAGATTGAAAGATTTAAACAAAAGCATATTAGAAACATCAAATGCAACCAAATCCTTCAAAAGCATCCCATTGTCCTCTATCTCCAAGGACCTATTGAGTCTATAAATTTAGTGCTCTCAGATTATGCACAAGACTCACTTAGATGACAACTAAGAGAATGATATTTACAAGATGGAGTGAAATTACACTACTATGAGAGTTAATGCAAGATATAAACAAAGCTAATATGAAGCTAAGATGATGCTAAGCATGATATAAATAAGATGATTCAAACTAAATTGATACTAAAATGATGATAAACAAGCTAGATGGATGCACGAGCTAGAGATAATTTAGCATTCGTATGATGCAAAAATAAGAGATGATCTTCATGCATGGAGATGGCTCTATTAATAGACTTCCCAAGGCCAAGAGTGAGATGGCATGGAATCAAGGGCTAAAATTCAATCTGGCAAATTGGATGGTGAGGATGCAAAGATCATTTATGATGGTAGATGGAAGATGAGAATTTATTGCCAATCCATGGGTCAAGGAAGCAACATGGAGTAAATAGGCATGGAGAAAGCAAGGTCCAAGTACCCAAATGTAAGATCCAAGTACCTAGATGCAAGAAGCAAGGAGGATTTGAGTACCTACATGTAAGACTTAAGTACCCTAAATGCATGTGAAAAGAAGGTTCAAATAGCCAAGTGTAAGGCTTAAGTACTTTGGATGAATAAACAAGAAAAGGCTCAAATACCCAAGTGTAATTCTGGAGTACTTTGGAAGAATGAACAACAAAGGCTCAAATACCCAAGTGTAAGGCTTGAGTACTTTGGAAGCATGGACAAACAAAGGTGCAAGTACCCAAGTGTAAGACTCAAGGTACCTTTCATGTGAGAATTTTTGACCAATTTAATTTGTAAATTAGCTATTTACTTGTCATGTGCTGATGTGTCATGATGAAGTGGAAAGAGAAGTGGGATGTGGATTTGTAGGAAAATGCAAGTGGGGTGAATAAATATGATTTTAGAAGAAATTTGGGAAAATGAATTATATAATCAAATTGGGGAATTCAACTATATAATAGAGGAATATTTAAATGACCTTTGCATTTCGATTAATTAATTGAGCCAGATTTATGTGTATACATTTTGCCCCTCTTTGAATCAATGTGTTTGGAATACGTTGGTTCAAAGAAAAATTGTCATGCACCTGATTTTATAGCCATGCCCTAGATGTTTCAATTTTTTTAATGATTTGCGATTAATTTGATGCGATGTCCAGATGTTTTAAAAATCTGATGAATTTTGATTCCCCGAATGATTATCGGTGATGTATGAGGTGGAGGAGATGGAGGAGGGGGAGATGAAGGAGGATAGGTACAAAGGCGACCTCCACCACAGGCCTTAGCTCCACCTATGGAATTGACAACACTAAGGGGTCCTTGATTGCCAGCACCATGACCAGTGCAACCACAACTAGGACAACCATGACCACAGGGTCAGGGACATGTTAGAGCATAAAGATTAGGTCAGCCAGTTGTTTGGCCACAAATGTGGCCACGGGTGCCATCATAGGGACAAACACAATGGCTACAGGGTGTCATTGAGCAGTTGAGGGCACAGTTGGTACAAGACCAGGGGCAGATTGCTTATTTATAGGGATAGGTTGTTCAGCTCACAACAGAGCGAGACACAGTCATAGAGTGCTATGGTAGAAAAGAGGCACTTGTGCATACCTTACAACAGGGTGTGGGCCATGGACTAGGTGGAGATACTTTGAGAGAGCTTGTCCACCAGGCAAGGAGGGTTGACTATTATAGGGCTCTATATTTCCAGGCAGTGCCCTTGGACAGATGAGCACAATCTTATGTTCAAAGCTCCAGGCGTGGTGGGTCTCAGCAGGAGATATAGAGCAGAGGGGTGACAGGTTCATGGAGAGACCCAAGTGGTGATGGTATAGGTGCAAACCCTTCTGGTACAACAACAAGACCTAGAGATTCTGGAGGGAGCCACTCATAGATTTTTCCCCTCATTCTTCTTGTGTTGACGTATTTTGATGCATGCACATTGATGATATTCTTTGATTATTGCCACTTTGTTGTATTGATATCTTTGTACATGAACATTGATTTTTGTTTTTGGTGATATGAAATGTGATGATGGTTCTATGGATGCATTCTATATGTTGGATACAATATATACATGATTATATGCATGATTATGATGGATGCAGTATATGAAATGCCTTGATTTACATGTTATGGATGTTTATTTGATTCTATATTAATGATGTCATTGTGATGCATGATTTATATGCAATGTGATCTATATGTTTTGAACGTGATATATGATGATTATGCTTCTATGATGATTTATGCATTTATTTACTTATGATGATGTGGGTATATGAAATAGGACATATTCTTAGCAGATGGTTTTTGATGAAATATATCTTATTAATGCAGAGAAAATGATGAAATATATGTATAAAAAATGATTGTCATGTTAGTGCTAATGCTTGTATGGAGAACATGATGATAATGTTAATGGATGTGATGCATATGAGTATGTTGTCATGTAATGATCTTTGAAATGCATGATGTGAATGCTAATGTAAATGGATCATGGATCTAATGATATGAAATATTTTAATGATTTGATAATGTACCTAATTAAATCATATGCAAATGATAATGATAATAAAATTAAATTATATGATGATATGGAAATGATATGATACTAAATGACATGATGATGATAATGAAAATGAGCCTAAATGATATGAACAATGAAAATGAGCCTAAATGATATGAACAATGAAAATGATACTAAATGATATGAACAATGAAAATGATACTAAATGATATGAACAATGAAAATGATACTAAAATATATGATAATGGAAATGATACTAAATGATATCAACAATGAAAATGATACTAAATGATATGACAATGAAAATGATACTAAATGACATGAACAATGAAAATGATACTAAATGCTATGACAATGAAAATGATACTAAATAATATGAACAATGAAAATGATACTAAATGATATGATAATGAAAATGATACTAAATGATATGAACAATAAAAATGATACTAAATGATATGACAATGAAAATGATACTAAATGATATGACATTGAAAATGATACTAAATGATATGAACAATGAAAATGATACTAAATGATATGAACAATGAAAATGATACTAAATGATATGACAATGAAAATGATACTAAATGATATGAACACTGAAAATGATACTAAGTGATATGACAATGGATTGAAAATATCACTCGATGAAGGATAGATTGTTTTTTATCAATGTCCCATGTGCTCAATCAAAGTTAAGATGTCCCAACCTTGGAAAGTCCATAGATGTAGTCTAAGATCTAAATACAATCCTGACATGAAATGCAAACTGACAAAGTCATCTTTAGAATCTTTTGATTGTGCTTTTTGTCATCACTGAGATTTTAAAATGTTGCAAGATAGTACAAACACCAATGGTAGATTAAACCATGATGACCTAAGTACCTCTTGCATGGATTTTGACATTGCAAGTTTTACAAGCATCTAGGTATAAATACCGAGATGACCTGAGTATCATCGCATAAAAATAAGCAAGAGATAATTTTGCTCATGTATGAATCCGAAATGTCTTCCTTGATCTTTTGATCGATCATATCCTTAGACAAATCCACAAATTACTATAAATTAACTCACAAGCAATAGACAAAGAACAGGTCATGTTTCTGTTAGGTCCCGAAGACAACTAAGAGGGGGGGGGGTGAATCAGTTGTCAAATAAATTTAAACCAAAAACAACTTATCCAAACTTAATGCTTAATACCGATAAACCAAACTTTATGCTGGTAGACAGTTTATCAGTTAATTGCAGTACCGATAAAGATTAATGCATGAAACAGAAAGACAATAACATCCACAACACATAACACCAATATTTGTACGTGGAAACCCTGTAAGGGGAAAAACCATGGTGGGAAACATTACCCACAATCAGATGATACTACTGCAGATAGTATGTGTATGCAATAGGGGGTCTGCACATGCAGAAAGGCCAAGCGCCTAGAGCTCACTGCTCAAACACAAATAGGAGTCACACTGACTACAATTGGATGGTTAAATCCAATAATGATTTACTGCTCAAAATAACATCTTCATATGCTGGATTCAGTACCTGTTCAGTTTTGATATGTCTTCACAAAACCTTCCTTCAACCTTCAAATGATGTCTGCATGTATAGCTCTGCTTATTCTTGCATATACCTTATTATAATCCTTTTCCCAATTGCATATCGATCTTACAAATAAGATCTTACATATATACCGAAGCCTAGGACCAAAATGTATAGGTCGACTTTACAAAAGATATTACAATAAAACAATTTGCAAGTAAATCAATAACCAATGCAATATCCAATTCAACATGTTGGCTTAATGTATTTAGAACAATAATAAATCATCTCCATAGCATGCCATGCTGATATGGAATAGATAAGCCTGCCGGTGTTTATCTTGGACCTATTTGCTGGTAACAACAAATATGCAAACATGAATATACCAATCAACAAATCTCCAAGACAAAGTGTCTAAACGATGTCTTCGACATAACCAAGTGTTTTCCATGTCATTCCAAGTGTCGGTGAACAATATATCCTGTCGATGAACAAGATACCAGTGACTGTGCATAAGTCACTAGCTTGCCGGTGAACTTTCCCAATACTCCAAGTGCCAGATTTGATAAGTGTTAATAGGTGTTGACATCAATGGCAAAACCATATCCAAAATTCCAATAGTTTCCATCCTTGCTCCTCTAGTCAATGACATCCTTGAGTTGCTAGGAGATATGATTGCATAAATCAGAATACAACTGATGAGAAAGTGTGTTGACAAAATCACCATTTAGAAAAGGTCATCCAATCATTGCTTTGTAACCTTCTTTGTTTTGGTTTGACCGATTTTGTTCTCATGAGTTTGATGTTGCGTTGATTTGATGTTCACTCTCTTTGAGTTTCAATTCGTGCATTGATGTTAAGTTATTTTCTCTTACAGTTGCTTGCTTTGAAATGCCCGATAGTGGGCTGATGGGAGTCAGGATTTTTGCCCCTAGCTATAAAACATACTGATTATTATGGATATGTACACTGATCACCAAGCCATGGCAGAGCACTGATTGTAGAGTCATGTGGATAAGTTGGGACAATGACTATGCTAAGTGTGTCCAAAAGTTATATTTTGTTTGAGGCTTCTTGCTGATATGGATAATATCTTGATGGCTAGGATGACCAAATGGGATGGATGCAAGTATGAACATGCATGGATGGGCACAAGCATGCTGGATAGATGAAACTGATCTAAGACAAGTAGCACATGTTTCTAGGTTTTCACCACTTGTGTTTATTGCAATTTTTGTCTGATTTTTCTTCTCTCTTTTTTTGTCGCAAGGCACCTGTTTGCCAAGTTTTCACCATAGTGATGTTTTTTTTTTCTTTTTCTCTTTTTTTTTGGATTTTGCCGATTTTTCACTTTTTTGGATTTTTGTTGATTTTGTAGGAAGGCTTATGCATAAAACCTTTTGAGATGTTGGTTGTTGATTGGTTCTTCAAGCACTTCTCCATCAAGATTGGAGAGTAGATATGCCCCTGATCCATATGCAGCTACAATTATGAAGGGACCCAACCAATTGGCTTCAAATTTTCCTTTCTTGACCTGATCTTGCTTGCTGCGAGGATTCTCTCATAGAATGAGTCACCCATTTGAAATTCTCTGTGCTTGACCTTGCGATTATATCTCTTGACATTCTCTGTTGGTAGACCCTGAGATGATCCAATGCTTGCTATTGATGCTCATTTAGTAGCTCTAGCTCTTGCAATCTAGATACCCTATATTGTTCATTTGATATTAACCCCTTTAGTGATATCCTAAGAGAAGACAATTCAACCTCAGTTGGTAGTACCGCTTTTGACCCATAGACCAATGAGTATGGAGTTGCTCCTATTGGCGTGCGGATGTTGGTGTGATAAGCCCTCAAAGCGGGGTTCAATTAGATGTGCCAGTCTTGACTGACATCATTTATTGTTTTCTTCAGGATTTTCAATAATGTCTTGTTTGTTTCTTCTGCATGTCCATTCCCTTGAGAATAGTAGATGGTGGAAAAGTGTTGTGTGATATGGAATTGTTGACACAACTCTGCAACATCCTTTTTTTTTAATTGTTTTCCATTTTTTGTCACTACGGCCATGGGGATCCTCTATCTGCAAATGATGTAGTTCAGGATAAACATGGATATTTGTTTACCCATTATTATGATGAGAGGTATAGCCTCGACCCATTTGGTGAAATATTACGTTGTTGTGATGATGAACTTATGATGATTTGAAGAAGATGGGTGTATTTGTCCTATGAGATCTAGTCCCTATTGGAAAAAGGCCCATGGAGTGCTAAGAGGTTGAAGTTGTCCTTTTCCATTGTGGGCTAGTAATACCCAATTCGTATGAGTTTCTTTGCTAGGGCTAGACCATTTGAATGAGCCTAACAAATCCCTTCATGGACCTCTTGTAAAGCCTTTTTAGATTCATCGCGCTCTAGACATCTAAGTAGAGTACCATCAAGACCTCTTCGATAAAGGTTACAAGCAATAAGGGTATAGCGAGTAGTTTTCTGGATAAAGTTATGTTTTTTATTTCTGGATAAGCTTGGGGGAAGTGTGTTCTCTTTAAGGTAGGTATAGATAAGTCCATAGCGGGGTGAGTCAGTACTCTCAATTTGGCATATTATTTTGGGATTATGATTATCATGGGTGGGAGATAGTAAGCCTTCCACCAGGAATTCATAATGAGCTTGTTGTTTAGGTGCTTGTAGTAATCAGGCCAAGGTGGCTAGAGTATCTGCTGCCTTTTTCTATTCCCTTGGTATTTGCATAAATAATAGAAATTGGAAGTTCCTTTTTAGCTCCTCCACCATTTCTTTATATGGAAACAACTTTTCATCCTTTGTCTGATAATCATTGTTTGTTTGGAAAATTACGAGTTGTGAGTCTCCATAAACATATAGGTCCTTGATTTTTAATTCTAATTCCATCTTTAAGCCGTTTACTAGTGATTCATACTCTGCAATATTGTTTGTACATGGAAATATTAGTTTGTAGGTCTTTGGGATAGTATAGCCATTAGGCATGACAAATAGAATTATTGCCCCCAATCCATGATGAGTATAAGAGCCATCAAAATATAGTTGTCATATTGACTGTTCAATATGTAGGACAACTACATCTGGAAATTCGATGTGCATTGGTTCTTCATCTTATAGAGGTGCTTTTGCGAGCTAGTTAGCTATAACCTGTCCTTTTATGGCTTTTCTATCCACATATTCTATGTCAAACTCGCTCAAGATCATAACCCATTTTGCAATTCTTCTTGTCAATGTTGCTCTGCTGAGGAGATATTTTAGTGGATCAATTTTTGCTATGAGCTTGGTTGAATGACTAAGCATGTAATGCCTTAGTTTCTGTGATGCGAAGACAACCGCTAGGCATGCCATTTCTATTGCTTTAGTTCAACTCGTAGCTGACCAATGTCCTATTGATGTAATATATTGCTTGTTCTTTCCTATCTTGATCTTGTTGTGCTAACAAAGCTCCTAAAGATATGTCTCTCACTGAGATGCAGAGTAATAATGACTTTCCTTTACTAGGTGGCATTAAGATTGGTGGATTTTCCAGGTAGTGCTTGATCTGATCAAAATATTTTGCACATGCGTCATCCCACTGATATTGTACATTTTTGTGTAATAACTTGGTGAATGGGTGACTCCTATTAGCAAGCTACAAAACAAATCTCCTTATAGACTGCAACCTTCCTTGTAATTACCTTAACTGACTAAGATTATTTGGTGGTGGCATTTCCTTGATAGCTTGAACCTTTTTTGGATCCACTTCAATTCCCTTTGCTAAAACTATATAGCCTAGCAACTTTCCCGATGTTACACCAAATGCACACTTCTTAGGATTGAGTTGAAGGTTAAACTTCTCTAATCTTGAGAAAATCTGATCTAGTATGCGCAAATGATCTTTCCTTTTTAGAGCCTTTCCCAAAATATTATCCACATAATCCTCCATCATGATATGCATCATATCATGAAAGATAGTTGTCATTGCTCTTTGATAAGTAGTCCTGATATTTTTGAGCCCAAATGGCATGACGTTCTAGTAGAGGGTACCCCAAGGGCATGTAAAAGTTATCTTATCTTGATATTTAGGAGCTATTTTTATCTGATTGTATCCTGAGAAACTGTCCATCAAGGAGAACATTTCATGCCCCGTTGTCTGATCCACTATCATGTCTATATTTGGTAAAGGAAAATCATCTTTTGGGCAAGCCTTGTTCAGGTCTCGAAAGTCAATACATATGCGGATGGTCTTTTCATGTTTGGATACTGGCACAATATTGGAGATCCATTCAAAATAATCAATTGCTCGAATAAATGCAACATTAAGCAACTTCTTCAGCTTAGCTTTCACTAGTAATGCTACATGGGGATGCATTTTCCTCAAATTTTGCTTGACTTTCTTTACACCTGGTGCTATGGATAAGTGATGCATGATGAGGTCCGGAACTAATCTAGGCATGTCTGTGTAGGACCAAGCAAAGTTGATTTGCTTTTCTTTGAAGAACTTGGTGTGATCCCGATTCTCTTGCTCAGATAGAGATGCGGCCAAATGAAAAACCTTGGGAGTTTGTTCCATTCCCACATTGACTGGTATTGTCGGTTCAATCAAGAATGCTGACCCTCTGGTACCTCTAAGAGGTTTTCACTATCCAATATATCCTTTCTTTCTACTTTTTTATGATCTAATGCTGCCATTAGATGATTTTCACCATTAGATCTTGTTTTAAATTCATTTATTTCAATTTTGCTACTGAAAGATGATACTCTCCTAAGCTGGAGCTGCATTATCGAGTTCCTTGGTGGAAGAGACTATAGGTTCAATTGCATTAAGGTATGCTGCAATAACAGTATCATTGGGAAAAGTTTCAAGTTCTGCAAGCTCGATTTGGTCCCAATCAATAAGTTCAGGATGTCATAAGGGTAATAGATCATTGGGGTCAATAGTAATAAAATTCCTGACAACAATATTATCATTGAAGGTAGGGATAGAGAGGTCAATCACATTACTCTCCTCAAAATTGTTTAAAGTGTTATGAATCTAACAGTCTTTGTTAGAGTCATCTTCAGAAGTTTGCAATTCGGATTCAAAAGGTCTTGACCTCAAACTTTTCCCCTCATCAAATGTAGGTGTATATGTATGAATTACATAAATATCAATATCCTCCCAAGACAAGTCAGAAGGTGATGGTGAATCCCATTCCCACTTATTTGAATCAGATCCACTGTATTCATCCAGCCTTTGAATTTACTCATATATGTCGAGAATGACTACTCTTGGTGCAACTGGTGGAGTAGTTTCCTTTGTTGTTTCTGATGCAATCACCTCTTCTATTTTGATTGATGATATAACCTTTGTAGTGTCATAAATTGTACACTCTTCCTAGGGTGGTACAATTCCACACTTAGTTTAGCACCCGCCTTAGTGTGTTTGCATCTTGCATTGTAATTTCCCTTTAGGCATTTAATTAAATAATTTAATAAAATCTAAAGTCATATTTCATCACTTCATACATCATAAAACTGGGCCCTTTACCCTAAGTGTGCCCCTTTTATTTTATTCCTCTTATGAATCATTAAATCATAAACCCTAATCATGTCCTATTTCAACCTTTAAGGCCCAATTTCGTATATCAAAACATCTTGAAATCAAGTGTAACTTTGGGATTCTCTCTAATATCATCATATCTAACGACCCTGAAAAATTTGGTGAAATGTTGGTCGGACCATGTGCAAAGTGCACATGGTCCTCGACTTTTTTCTTGAAATTTTGGGAGCATAATCCTATGATATTATAATGCTTAACCCCAAAATATTGGCAGGAAATTCAAATCCTAGGTAAGCCTAAAGATAAAATTAAGATCTAGGGTTTCATACATAAGATCTCTCTTTCTTCATTTGAAGGCATCTATCTATCTAATCGAATCCAGGAAAAGCTTTTGGAGCGTGCATAAGGAGCCTTCTATGTAGTGAAAGAAAAGCCTATGTGGAGTCTTCAACAAAATTAAAAAACATTCAACAACATTTAACAACATTTAATCAAGCATTCATCATCAATTAGGAGCCTTGAAGACATTGAAGAATAATAGGAGATCACCGACTGACGATTGGCTTGTACCCCTCTCTTAGGGGTTGGGTATGGTTTCATGTTATTTTCATGTCTTTGCATGAGATTCATTCCATTAATTTACATATTTATATTCATGCTTTAGATCACTTTGCATCATTTATTTAGAGCATTTACTTTGTCACTTATAAGCAATTAGGGTTTACTCTTTAGGGCTACTCTAGATTGTTTACTTTCATCCTAGGGTCTTGCACACACTATTTTACTATACAAATCATCTATTTGTGGAGGTGGGAATCACCAGCACAGGGGTTTGACTGAAGAAACACCCTATATAGCCACCCCAAACCCTCTCTTTTCAGTTGTAGATGTAGAAATAGGTACCCCAAAGGGCTTTTAGTTTAGGAAAAGACACGGGCACTACCCAGAAGTCTCATAATTGCTCAAAATTGTCAAGGAAAGGGGCGTGGCACCCTGGTCCCCCCACTTTCAGGTGATTTTTGGCAGGTTGCAAGTCAGGACCTTCAGATTTCAACCTTCCAGTTGTAGCTCTTTATTAGATCATCAGGGACAGTGGCATGGCACCCTGGTCCTGGTCAGTTTGGTTCATTTTTCAGCATCAAGTACACATCCAAATTCCTCCCCTTTTTTTGCTTTCACTATCTCATTTTCATATCTGCAAGTTTGCTCAATTTTAGTTCATATGCACTTCATTGTTTATCTCCTAGTCTAGTTGATCAATCAAACCCTAATTTTTCTCATCACATACAACAAGAGGAATATAAACCCTAAGAGATAATCCTTGGCTCTCTCTTTCTCACAAGAAGTAGCCAAAATGAGCTATCTCCCTAGGCTATTTCGTATTCTTAATGTGTTGGCTAAAGTGGGATTAGGTCTTAGTCACTCGGTCTCGCTTTTTCCCCTCCACAACCTCTATTGGTGCTTCTGATGGTATAACTTCTTCAAAGTTATTTAATGAAGCAACATCATCTGATGATGGGAATATTGCTTCTCTTGTTGATGGTGAGCTTGTGTTTACTTTCTCTATGAACCCTAGTTCGATCTTGTCCTTAGAACTCCTGAAAGCGGATAGGATTGGTTCCACCATACATACCTCTCTTTTCCCTATAGGTTTGGTTCCTTTGTATCCCATTTTTTTCATAATGAGAAATCCCTTCCCATATTGTCCTATGAGTATTTGGATATCTTACGCTATTGTTTTGGTTTCTTCTTCATATTTGTACAACCAGTTTAGAATGTCCTTGTCTTCATCTTCTTATGATAATGTTGTTGTTGCTTTGATAAATGTACCATTATAGATTGTGTGAGGTTTTTATACTTTTTGTCCTGAAGTGGATGGTCTTCCATATGATTGAGGTGAGAGTGATAATTGTTCCAAAGCCAATGAGTGTTCAATAGAATACTTCCCTACCCCTTTGTCTTTCAATTTGAGCTTCTTTTCAAAATCAGCCAACATAGCTGCCATATGAACGTCAATGTTCGAAGCACCAGATGTAGAAGCCTCTTGTGCATTTTCTTGATTAGGTGCACTTTCTTGATGTGACACGCTTTCTTGATTTGAGGGAGCAGTTTTAGGAGCCTCCTGATTGTGTGGGTCAATAATATACATCACAGGTTTGAGTGAGTTGCAATGAAGAAATGGATTTGGATCTTCTGGAATAACAACCTCTTGCCCCTCACAAGAAAACTTTAGGCATTGATGGTAAGTAGATGACACTTCTTGCATCTCATGTATCCATGACCTATCGAAAAGTATATTATATGATAAATTTGAGTCCAGGACTTGGCATACTGTGCTCTTTTGTATAGGTCCCACTTTGATAGGTAGTATCACCAACCCTTTTGAGGATATTTTTGCATCATCATAGGCTTTTATGATGATCTTTCTCCTTGGGTCGACAACATATTCTGAATATCCTAATGCTTTTACTAAATTTAATGTACAAATATTTAGGCTAGCCCCTCCATCTATCAAGATATGTTTGACATGGTTTTTATGGATCATGACCTCGATGTGAAGAGGGAGATTATGCAGGTGATTTAAAGACATGTCATCCTCTTTAGAAAAGGATACACAGTGAAGGGAAATCATGTGCCCCACCATGGCTTGGAATTGTGCCGCATCAAGATTATTTGGTACCATTATTTCAACTAGGGTCTTCTCCAAAATATCCTTGTGAGTAGGAGAGAGCTTTAGCAAATCTAATATAGATATTTGCACCAGAATCCTTTGAAGTTGGTTTACAATATTGTATTGAGTGTGGATGATGTTGATGGAGAGACTCCTTTTAAGGTTACCTTAGTCGAGCTTCTTGTGATTGTCTTAGTGGATTCGTTTTCTCCTCTTTCTTTTATGATGATTACATTAACTTGTGACTCATATGCTTCAAGGTTATTAATTGTGTTATCATAAGCATGAGTATAGGTCACACCTTGCCTTTTTCATCTTTGGATGATTCGCCTTTTTCATATTTTGGGAGAGGGGAGCGAAATGTTGCATGTTGATCATTAGACTTGTGTCCATCCACTGTTATGACTTTGTTATTTATAAAGTCTTGTATAACATGTTTTAACCTCATGCAATCACTAGTCTTATGCCCCCTGTTTCTATGAAAGTCACAATAATGGGCATTGTTCCACCAAGAAGGTTTAATTTGTGGCTCAAATTATCTTGCTTTTAGTAATGTGATTAGTTTGTTGGCAAGAAGAGTTTTGAATGCAGATTCCAAAGGTTCTCCTAATGGTGTAAATTTCCTTCATTGTTTGGGTGTTGATGGTTTTTTTTATTGTTGTCTGATTTATTGTTTTGATTGTTTGAAAGAGTGTTGGTAGATAAGTTAAAAGTGGGTTGATTTGGTTTGACATTGTTTGCATCAACAACTCCATCATTCACCACATTTTTGTTTCTCATCCAAAACTTTGGTTTCCCATTGTTAGATCTATTGTTGGAATTATTGTTTCTTGAGGAACCTTTGTTCTCTTTGTTTAATTTGAGCTCTCCTTTCTCAACCATTGCCTCCCCGATTTCGACTCCTTTTTCAATTCACTTGGTGAACGTAGGAGGACATTGTAACTTTAATTGACAGGTCATCTCACTAAACAAGTTGTTTATGAAGATACCCATCTTTTCTTTTTCTGGCATGCTACATGGGTATTTTAAAAACAATCTCCTTCACCTTTGTAGAAAGGTAAGGAATGGTTCTCCCTTTTTTTTGCTTTGTATTGCATAGATCTAACATTGTGATGTCATGTTCAATATTGTAAGAATATTACGTAATGAATTTTTTTACCAATTCCTCAAAGAACCTAATACTAGAAGGTAGTTTGGAGAACCATTCCATGGCTTGTCCTCCCAGACTCCTTGGAAATAGTCTCATCATGTATGCCTCATTTTGTGCAAATTCCATGCTTATGGTAAAAAATTACCTTATGTGATCTTGTGGATTAGAATCACCCATGTACTTATCATATTTGGGGATTTCACAATTTGGAGGAAATGGAATCATGTTGAGATGTTTGTCAAATGGATAGACATATGTCCTCTAACGTGTATCTTCTAGTGGTTGTTCCTTGTTGCATGTCCTGAATTTGTTGTTGCAATGTTTGCATTTGTTGTGTGAGAGCGGTGAGAGGACTATTCTCATTGTGATTGGTCTCATTACGGTTGGTTTCATTACTGTTGGTGTATCTCCTTATTTATTCTCTTGGTTCATAATGAGTTTGCCTTAGTTGGTCCATATCAAATTCCGGAGAAAGATCAATGCCTTTGCTTGCTAACATTAGGAAATACTTTTTTTTGTCTGCTTCTATGAGCCTTTCCATAAACCTTAGAAAGTCAGGGTTTTGCTGAGCTTCTTGAATTAGCTCCTCTGTTATCTCTCTCGGTGCAAGATCTTGATATATATGAAAGGGATTTTCTTCCAAGTGTGATTGCGATTGTTTTTCCAAATCTTTTTGGTCTGCTTGTTCTTGCCTTTGCCTTCGAGTGTAGATAGGCATTATGAATGATTTGTTTGAAAGACTCAATAGGTGATTAGTTCTTGAGGAAAATATGCCAAGTTAATTCGACCACCTTGATTGAGAAATTGGGATAACCCTGATCTTTGTTCTAAAGCATGTGTTCTCAAAGGTTCTTCTTCAAACTCATTTCCATGACCATGTAGATAATCATGATAGTGGTGTAGGAATGTGCAATGCTTTAGAAAGAGTTTGCAGTTAATGTAAAGAAACTTCCTTTTCTTCAAGATTTCTTTTTTACTAGGTCTTTTCTTCTTCAAGTCTTTCTTTTGACTGAGTTTCTTCCTCTTCAAGTGATGAGGGATGGTCATGTAAGTGATACAAATTTTTGTGAGAGATTGATCAAATATTTTAGTCTTGTTTTGATTTGAACAAAGCCAAATAGGGGGTAAGCTGTGACTCTATTGATATGACTATGTATATGTGATTATAATTCCAAGTCTAGGTTCTGATGAGGAACGATATATCCTGATGGTGAACCTTGTTGGAATAGATAATTGAGTGTGATAAAAGACTAACCTTGATAGCATGATAGAAAAATTTATTTTACTCACTAGCTAGTGTTTAGCTCAGTTTTTTATTACTGTGAAGTTTTAAATGGACACTAGACCAAAAAAGGGTATCTGAGAATGTTTTGAAATTTTCTGAAAGTACTCGGAAGTACCCACTGTCTTGAATGTGCTATTTAAGATTGCACTGTGAAAAGTTGCAAATGCGCTAAAGTTTTTGTCAAATGTGCGACTGTCATTATGTAAGTCAAATGTGTGACTCTGGACCCTATGTGCACTATTTTATAGGTCATATGTGATGTTTTATAGGTCAGATGTGCTATTGTTTTTGTTAAATGCACGATTCTGAGAGATAGATGCGTGAAACTATTAATCAAATGTGCAATGCTGGATTGCGAATGTGCTAAATTGCCCTAGTTTTGATCATTTCAACTGTTTTGATAGAGTTTTCAGTTTGAAAGTTGAATTTCTTTGCAATGATTGGATGTCCTTTTCATGTGATATGATAAAAGCACAAAAAAAACTTGATCAAGCACTTGTTCTTACCCTAAATTTCTAGACAAATAGTGTATGTTCTTAGGCTTTAAAGAAAGCTCATATTTTCACAAGTATTGCACACGAAATACACACCAATTTGTTCTATCCTAAGGAAATTGGCTTCATTATCATTGCTCAACCCACAACTTGGTACCTTATCAGCTCACACAACCTTGTCACCCCCTAAAGGGCACCCATGTTTTTGCCTTTGCGAGAGCTAGTGGAGTCTCATTATGAGCCTAGCAATAAGTACTCAAAAGGGGAATTCCCCCTCTCTGCATTGAGAGAAGGATAATGTTCAGAGGTGAACCGGGTAGGCTTCTATTTTAACTTGGTGCTAGCAAGGGATCTGTTAGGCGCGTAGGGGTATAAACTCAATTAAGAGGTCTCCCAGCCTTGAAAACCAAGGTTTGATATACCTGAAGGTACGAAGGAGAGCTATTCCCAAGCACTATCGTTGATTTGATTTTCACCAAACCACATTTATTTTATAGTGGGTTAGATTACTTGGTGTTAGCCATTCCCACTTGGGTCATTCCCTCTTACTTGACCTTATAGGCTACTCAAGAGGCATGCCCTCTAAAAAGATGCACTGCTTTGAAAATGAAAGAGAATTTAGGGAGAGCATATACCTACCACTTTTGATCCTAAAACATGAAAGCAAGAAGTAGATTTACACCCCCTAGCTTAGACTACATGCCTATTTAGAAAGAAATAAGCACAAAGTTTGGTTGATTTTGTCTTTGGCACGTGATTCTGCAAGAAAATCAGTTAGTAGTTGCAGATTTTTGGTCTTTGGTCTACAGAACAACAACTCGCAACAACAATTTATTAATTAGTGATAGAAAAACTAGATTTGAAAGAATATTATAAAATGCGTTGTTTTATGTGTTATATGCGCTAAACTAAGCATTATATGTGTTGAACTAAGTGTTATATGCGCTTAACTTGATAATAAAATGCGCGAATATGTAACTTTAATGCACTAAACTGCTACCTAAATGTGCAAAACATGAAGTTAAATGCACAGTAACAAATATGCTACAGTTAATATCAAATGCACTAAAAAGGGTTTCGAATGCGTTAAAATAGATATCGGATGTGCTATTCTAAGTGTCATATGCGTAGTCCTGGATGTCAGATTTGCTGAATCGGGTGTCGTATGAGCAGAAACACATTTCTGTCTGCTTGTTCGTCGAGGTACTTGCAAGAAAAATAAGAATTCCTGCAATAAAAATGTCAAATTCGGGCAATTCGAGCCCACAGTTGGCGCCAAAGATGTACACACAAAAATAGGTTATTTAAAAACCCAGGTGTACCAATGAGACATTAGATTGAAAGATTTAAACAAAAGCATATTAGAAACAACAAATGCAACAAAATCCTTCAAAATCATCCCATTATCCTCTATCTCCAAGGACCTATTGAGTCTATCAATTTAGTACTCTCATATTATGCACAAGACTCACTTCGACGACAACTAAGAGAATGAGATTTACAAGATAGAGTGAAATTACACTATTATGAGAGATAATCTAAGATATAAACAAAGCTAATATGAAGCTAAGATGATTCAAACTAAAATGATACTAAAAAGATGATAAAACAATCTAGATGGATGCACAAGCTAGATATAATTTAGAATTAGTATGATGCAGAAATAAGAGATGATCTTCATGCATGCAGATGGCTCTATTTATAGACTTCCCAAGGCTAAGAGTGAGATGACATGGAATCAAGGGCTAAGATTCAATCTGGCAAATTGGATGGTGAGGATGCAAAGATCATTTATGATGGTAGATGGAAGATGAGAATTTATTGCCAAGACATGGGTTAAGGAAGCAACATGGAGTAAATAGGCATGGAGAAAGAAAGGTACAAGTACCCAAATGTAAGATCCAAGTACCTAGATGCAAGAAGAAAGGAGGATTTGAGTACCTGAGTGTAAGACTTAAGTACCCTAAATGCATGTGCAAAGAAGGTTCAAATAGCCAAGTGTAAGGCTTAATTACTTTGGATGAGTGAACAAGCAAAGGCTCAAATACCCAAGTGTAAGGCTTGAGTACTTTGGAAGAATGAACAAGAAGAGGCTCAAATACTCAAGTGTAAGGCTTGAGTACTTTGGAAGCATGGACAAGCAACAGTGCAAGTACCCAAGAGTAAGACTCAAGGTACCTTTGATGTGAGAATTTTTGACCAATTTAATTTGTAAATTAGCTATTCACTTGTCACATGCTGATGTGTCATGATGAAGTGGAAAGAGGAGTGGGGATGTGAATTTGTAGGAAAATGCAAGTGGGTGAATAAATATGATTTTTAGAAGAAATCTGGGAAAATGAATTATATAATTAAATTGGAGAGTTCAACTATATAAAGGAGGAATATTTAAATGACCTTTGAATTCAGATTAATTTAATTGAGCTAGAGTTATGTGTATACAGAATGTACTTATGCCATTTCATTATAAATTCTTATTTTACTCAAGTAAAGGTGTGTTGAGAGAATATTGTTAAAGCGTAGAGGCAATTGTTAGTTTGTGAACTTTGTGTCATATCTTGACTATTGTTAATAGAATTAGGAATCAATGATTGTGATATCATTGTGAAGACTTTGTCCTTCATATTGGTACTTTCAAGTTAAATTTAGCTAAAATATATAAAGGTTATGCTTTAAAGACTTTGTACTTTATTGTGTCTGTAATGCCCATACCCTAGTCGGACTTTTAAAACCCGTTTAACCTTGATTGACTTCCTATGTGGCATTCTTGAATGGTAGATTAACCGATATGCAATGTGTAGTTTAGATAATATAAATAAATTGTGCATACTTATTATTGTGCTTTTGCATCGATTCTCGTGTAAATGTAATTGTTTCCTAACCCTTGAGATAAATATTGAGCTAACGCCTTCATTGAATATGTATATGTATATGCATGCTTGTATGAATTCATGGGTGCAGGAGATTGCAGGTACAACACCGCTTAGGGCAAGGTTCATCTCCTTTGGAATTTGCAAGGTTGAGTATGCTCCTTCATCTTTTGAATTCGGATTTAGTGGTCATATAACTCTCGTCTTGCCTTAGCCATGGTCAGGTGAGCATCGTGTGTGGATTCGTGGGGCTTGCTTTTCATTGGGATGCATGTCGAGAGATTTGGAGGACTTCCTCGATTGGCGTGCCTTGCGCGAGGTAAGTGAGGTTGTTATCCTAAGTATTAAATTCAAAATTAATGAGTAGGCGTACACAATAGTGATATAGGAATTTAAATAGGTAGTTTCCTTTATATGATTAATCATTAATTTAAGAGATTGCCTTAAATTATTAATGTAGTAAGCTTAAGGTATTTAACTTGGGTTAGCGTGCTCATTTACGCATTTGTAACATTTATGCATTTGTAGTTGAGAAATTAGAATAAATAAAACTCTTGCATTAGATTAGTCATTTATTTAAAAATGTCACTTTATTATGTTATAGCGAGTTAATTTAATAGCTAATTTTAAAATAATGAATTTAATGAGTTATGCGTTTTTGGAAAGGAAAAATTTAAAGTCATTTGGGAGATAGAAATAAATTACGCATTTTCGCATTTGGAAGGAAAAGGGTAAATTATTATTATTTAAAAGAAATTATTTCTTCTTACTTGTATAGTTGATAAAATATAAAAGTTTGATTTTCAGAAAATTAAATTAATCAAAATATAACGTGCTGGCTAAAATGATATGAAGAAAATTTTAAAAAAAAAAATTAGAGTTGAATAAGAGATGGAAGCTTTTAAATTTTAAAAGAAAAATGAGTAAGGAGGAAATGAATGACTCCCATTTGGATTTTCATTTATTTTATTTTAGAAATAAATGCCTAAATTCGAAATTTAAAATTAGGGCAAAATTAGGGTTTCTTTTTAACCTAGTTTTGTAAGCATTTTGGGGGTTCTTTTGCTGGGGGAGTTTTTTTGGGAGGAAAATGAGGGATTTTGCATGGAAGCAGCAGATTGGGGAAGTTCTTCATCAAGATTCATGCCTGGATTTTGCATTATGAGGTAGGATTCGAATCTACTCCTTTATTTGTTTGTTGAATACAAAAAAATAGTGTCTCCCATGAATGTTTTGAGGCTTAGTTTCAGTTTTCTCCCAATCTTGGTTGTTCTTGAATCAAACCCTCGTTCTTGAAGGATTTTGTAATTTTAAACTTGTTAGGAAAATTTTCTCCCATAATGGAGATTTTGGTATAAATTTGGAAATTTATTTTATGACTGCAAAATGGGGTTTTATTTTGTTTACATTTTCATTTTGGTGTTTTGTTCATGATATTCAAAAAAAAAAAAATATGAAAACAGAGAGGTTGCTGGAAAATACTTGAGTTTTTGTGTTTTCAGGCTGTTGTTTTGGAGAGATATTCACAGATCTCTTTGTATTGTTTCCTTATTCTATTTAGTTCTGAAAAATAAAAATAAAAACAAAATATATATGGATATAAAAATGGAATGGGTTTGCTGGAACTTATTCTCCTTTTTCCCATCTCTGGCTGTGTGGGTGCACAAAAGTTTTGTTGATTTCTTTTAAAAGAAAAAAAAAAAACTGTGTTTTTATGAATTGCTGTAACAAAATATATTTTAAAAAAAAAATTTAAAAAAAAATGGGTTTTGTGCCCCCACGGCAGTTGCTACCAGTTGGTAGCGAACTACTACCAAATGGTAGCAACGCTACCTTTGGTAGCGCCCTGCTACCATTTGGTAGCAACGCTACCAATGGTAGCTAGGCTGCCAAAGGGGGGGGGGGCCACGTGGATGTCCACGTGGGTACCCTCTCCCTCTCTTTTTTGAAAATTAAAAAAAAGTTTATTTTAATTGTTTTTTAATTATTATTTTTTTTATTATTTTATATAATTTGTTTAAAAAGAAAAAAAAGATAAAGATATATCTATGTCACATATATAAAAAAAGAAGAATTCAGATTATTTAGTGAATTAAAAATTAGTATAAGGGAATTGAATCTAGTCTGCCTTGATATTAAGTAATTTTAAATTCAGTATCTTATCTTATTTAATTTCAAACTTAGTAAATAATATATTTGGAGTTCGAGAAGCAACATTTAGTAAATCCTTAGTCTAATACCAGTTTTTAATTTCATGTTGATTACATCATACTCAAGTTAATACTGTTATTAACATGGAATAAATAGTGATGGCGGTTTAATAAGAGTTTTAAATAAAAGTTAATTTAGCTAGTATATCGAAGTATCGACATTATTAGTCAGAGCAATATGATAAAACGAATACCTCTACCGGATAATGCCTATGTTGAATTAAACTTCTATTATTGAATTTGGTTATGTAATGGTAAGACTTGACATGATAGTGTTGGTTGCAAGTTGGTCAAGCCCCTAATTAGGAAACTGTCAAACAAGAGTATTCAGGATTGTTTGTTTCTTTTTATTTGTTATGATTCAATTTGACCCGCTTCTAAAAGGGATCATTACGTAATTAATGTCCGAAGTGTCCGTTGTATATTGATTGTATTCGCCTAAGTGGCAAGATGTAAAAGACTTATAAATTTTGTATTCCTAACGATATAATACCAAAGGGGTCTTGCAGTTGAGCAGACCCGGAGATGTAGCCCATCCGGGGTGAACTCCGAGATCATATCTGTGTTATGCGATGTTTATAGCGTGCTTTGTTTTATGTTTTAAATTATCATGAATGGTTGTAATCTCGCATGAGTGTATGGTGGAAGTATAATGAATTCGAATTTAAGTGCATAATATTAAACATCTGGATAAATGTAGTTATTTAAGTTCATAAACATTGTGAACTACGATTATGGCAAAGTATTTAAAATATTGTAATTAAGGTTGTAAAAAAAAAAAAGTAATTTGATAATGTTAACTTAAATTGTAATAGTGGAAGAAATCTAGTTAGAATTACTTCATTGGATTAATTTGTTAACTAGTATGTTAATGGATTGAATGTAAAAGGGAAAACAAAGTTAAAACTTATGTCACAATTCCCAGATTGAGATTAAAAGGTTGAACATCATATAAACATCTATCTTTTTACCTTAGTGAATGAATTCACGCCATGTTAATTATACTTCATTGCATTGGATGGTTTGTTAAGTTACTTCACGTTTCAACCTTAACTATAATCCTCACCAAAGTAATTTGATAATCGTGTGGACTCAATTAGGTAATTCATGTTGTATATTGGATGAATATACTTAGTAATTTATGTTGTAATTATAATCAATAATCCTCACCAGATTTATTTTATAATTGGGTGAACTCAATTAGATATCCATATTTTTAATCCCTTATAAAAGGAATCCCTCATGATTGCTAAAATTAATCTAAAATGGAAAAGTAATTGATTTGTTGTTTATACATTAAATCCTAGTAAAAGTATCTCTCGCATATTACTTTCATCTAACAAAAAAAAAGAGATATGCAATAAGATAATTGTATTTTAATCCTAATAGAAGAACGTCATTATGATCTTATTACTCTAACCTTGAAATGATGAATGTCATCTAGTTAACGATACTCTAAATTCAAGGATGCTTCCGTTTGTCCTAATGCATATCCATCTTAATGAAGTTAGTCCATCTCTTTGCATTATTAAAACTTCAAATGAATCCTATGGCTACTCACATTATACCTTTCATAAAAGAACTTCAACTCATCAGTTGGCTATGCACGAAATCTAATGAAGGGAATCTCATTCTATTAACTGCAGTTGATCTTTAAGGAATGAATTTCTCTTATCAACCATGCTTTTAATATTTAAGAAGGATATCAACGAGGGTGAATATTTTAAAATCAAATGAAGGAATCCTCGTATAACTAATCGTAGCTTAACCCTAAAAGAATGAATCTCGTTAGGCATACTTATAGCATTAAAGGATGATGTCAAGTGTGGATGGTTATTTTAAAACTCTAAGGAATGAACTTCATTATATTAATCACATGAACCCTTTTGGGGGCCTCTTAATGTAATTATGAAATTAAAGTGCATTGAGTAATTAACCTCTCGATGGCCACCTCACCAACCAAGTTAATTGAACGCTTCATAAAGTTATAAGATGTCAAACCATTGAACACATATATAATCAAGATCTATGCATTATCTCGTAATTATGATATCCAATTGAATGGATCTGATGACGCAAGTTGAGTTAGGTGTAAGGTTATGTAATCGCGTTAGGAAACTCCTTAGGATTGGTTGAGCCTTCCGCTGTGATATCTAAGTTGACAGATAATCTACATTGTATTCTAATGTCGTGTCTAATTATGAATTGAGTTAACTTCAACTATCTTAATGTTGTAACCTTGCATTAACGCTCTTAATTATTATTTAAAAAAAAAAAAAAAAAATTTACACTCTATTTGAGTGTTTTTAACTTAAACCCTTAGGGGTTTCCTGGTGGGGCATTACAGTGTCATCTTGGAAAGGAAATCATAACTTTAAGACTTTGAACTTCATATTATCTTTTTGAGAAAAAACATTATCAAAAGTTAAATTAAGAATCAGTTTAAAGACTTTGTGCTTTATTTTGATTTTCTTAATTAACACATTGGGTTATAAAAGAGCTTGTAAAAAAGGTTGATAGGACAAAAGTGAATTTTAAGACTTTGAGCCTGAGTACTCTTTCCCATCCCAGAGAAGCAATGGAGGACATTGCACCTTTATGAATTTTTTTTTTCTTTCTCATCAATATTGTATTATTCTTGCATTCTAGGTTAATTTGTAACAGAGAAATTGTAAGAATTATAACTGCTCTTTATTTAGAATTCTTTCCTAAAAAAGAGAGGAAAAGAATAACATTTATCTTGAAAAAAATAAAAAAGATAGGATGATGTACCACGCATGTTAGAGTAGGAGTTAAAATTTATATCTTATTTTATTAGAATAGAGTAGTGAATCACAGGGGGAGTCTTCCTTGATAAATTGGGAGAGATTTAATCTCCTGTTGCTATGGTTGAAACCACAATTTTGTAAACTCTTCTAGTTTGCAAAATTTTCAACCAACAATTTTTTGGCGACTCCATTGTGGATATGACACACATCCAAAGTCCTCATGCTTTTGTTTGAAGTATAATAGTATTCCTTTCCATTTTGATCTCCGCTGGATAGTGCACATAATCAAGTACCTTCATTCTTCGATTGCAGTAGTTAGTGCCCTTGTTTTTAGTATCTATCTCTTTTACTATTTCTTCTTGTGTTATATTTTGAAGTTGTTAATCTAGCCAATCATAGTTACACTTGTGGTAGGTGAAATCAATGTATTTTTTACCCTATTTTTGAACTACTACAAAAGAATAATTTCGACTTTTTTCCTTCTAGATTAATATCTCCTTTATAGCATACAAGAAGTTATCCTCCTACAAGTGAAAGATCACCCATTCCTAGGGTAGCATCAGGTGCTTCGAGATCTTTGGCAATACTACAAGTTCAAAGGTTTGTGATACCTCCATATCAACCTTTGCAAGTAGTATCAATGGCAGTTCAAGGACCTTGGGGACAAAATTTTGGTCCTCTCAACTTGACTCCACCTCTCCATGCTCTTTCGCAAGGTTCGCGGAAGAATGATCCTAAATTATTCGGAGATGGAAAACAACACCCAGATGAACATATTGCAGTGTTTCACATCACATTTAGAATTCTTGGTGTTGAGTATGAAGATGTAGCTATTCATCTCTTTGTTGATACTTTGCAAGGTGCTGCAGCTGATTGGTTTTATCATTTGTCACCTCAGACTATTAATTATTGGGATACCCTCAAAACCCAGTTTGAGACACGCTTCAAACCGACAAAAGATGCTCACACTCTCTTATGTCAATTGCCTTCCCTGAAGAAGGAACCATATGAACCTATGACAAATTTCATGGCCAAGTTCAACAAACTAAAGAATAGAATTCCTACCAACTCTCAGCCAATCGTTGAAAATCTCAAATGTTTCTTTTTCAATGCTCAACTACCTGAAGTTAGCTTCCTGTTAAGAAGAACGCCTCCTACTGAATTGACAATTACACAAGCTCAAGTAGTATAAATTGAAGACCACTTGATTCTTGCTAGAAAAATCAAGAAAGATCCTAACAAAGCTAAAGTAAGTTTTTATGTTCCAAAAATTTCTAATTCTTCATCTTCAAATACCACTGGTCCTATGCAGAAAAGCTTGCAAACGAAGTGCTCACTTTGAAGAAACAAGTCTCACAAATGTCTTACCTTGCTCCATTCAAGGATTTTCCATAGAGAACATACCCTAATAATGCAAGTAATTATGTTGTGAAGAACCAAGAAAAATTGCTTCCTCCTCCAGAGAGGTTGGCTCTTGAAGCTCCTCCTTCCAATTCAACAGTGTGGTACTTTGAAGCAAAGCAAGGTGATTTTCAATCTTCCGAGGAAGATGTTGTAGCCCTTTTTCAAGAGCATGGTGAAGAAGCTGTCGTCGACTTTACTATTGGTTACATGCTTTTTGAAGAGTCTCCAGAGGTGGTTGAGGCAAGTATAAATGTGGTTATCACTCACTCTCATATTCAATCTAATCATCCCAAAAATGATGAGACGAAGAAGAAAGATACTCCTCAATTGCCAGTTATGATTGCAAAGAGGGGAACTCCTCAGTTATTTATCTCCTTCCCACAAGGCCATCTTAGAAAAAAAATGGAAAGAGATTTTTCCATACCTACTGACTTACACATGGATCAATTTCAAGCCATGGTGGGACACCTCTCTTCACCACACTACCTTACATTTACTGAGAAAGATGATACATCTCCCAAAAACCCCATAACACGCCTCTCCACATTGAAGCTTTCATCCACAAACATCACATAAAATGAGTCCTGATAGATGGAGGAGCAGGTCTTAATGTTTGCACCTTGAAATTCGTTACCACATTAGGATTCTCTAAAGGGGTTGTCGATGCAAAAAATAAAATAACAATAAAAATCTATGGCGATGAAGATCACTCATCCAGAGGGTCAATAACATAGCCAATAAAACTTGGGCCAATGGTTAAATATATGGTCTGCCAAGTTTTAAACCTTGACCTCACTTATAATCTCCTCCTAGGCCAAGTATGGATTCATGCCATGCAAGCAGTTCCATCCACACACCATCAATGCATCAAATTTTGTCACAATAGAGTGGAGATTACTATCCAAGGTGATCCTAATCCATATATTTATTGCAACAACATTCATCAAAATCTTGAATATACAATTCCCATCAATAGAGAAGCAACTTCTTCATCATCCTACGTTAATCCCGAGTCACTAAATCCCTATGCATCCAAACAACACAAGATCAAGGCCAATGTTAAGGATAAAGGAACGAGAGAGTAAGATTTAAAATAATCCATGTACATTAGACAACTTATGGAGTCCCTTAAGACTTATGACAGACCACATACATCTCAACATGTGTTCAAAATATTTCTTAACTGGGATCCCACCACCTTTTCTAAGTGGGGTGAAATGGAAGATGCAGACCTCTTTTTAAGGTTATTCAAAGACAAAGAGGGACAAACAAAACAAGATGATCATGATGTTAATCTACCCATTGAGAACTATGATAAAGGCAGTAAATTCTTATAACAAATGGGATAGAAGGTGAAGTTCCTATTGGCATGCAAAAATAAGGTATCAAAAGCCCTTCAACCCACACTAGTTCCTAAGAAGAAAAGAAAAGGATTGAGGTTTTCACCTCTAAAGTTATATTGTCTTGATATTAAAACCCCAACACAAGTAGAATATAATGATGCATCATTGTAAACAAGTCAGTCCAGTACTTTAGCCACTACTGCCAATGATGAAGAATAATCTGAGGACTATGGCACAACTACAGACTCTAATGAGTGGGATTGGGATTATTTCACATCAAGTGATTATGAAATGGACAAAAAATTCAACGAAACTAAATTTATCTCCAAGAGATAATCCCACTCCCTCTTGTGAAACTAAGAATATACATGAAGAAGTGTGGATTAAAACTTTTTGGGATCTGGAACCCTCTACATTTCTAGGCTTAAGGTCTAAACCTCGAGATTTGATGAACATTAGTACTAAGTGTGCCTCTTGTAGTGTTCGTCAAACTACCTCCATAATCAAAACTAACAAGGAGAGTACCGGTGATGACTCTGATGATGTCATTGATATCTTTGAATATTCTTGTGTATTCATGATCATAACTCTTGAATTTGATGAAACTGATGGCCTTCCTCTCGTTCACTACCAAGTCATTGACTAGGACCAACAAGGGCCTCCACAATTAGACACATTTCAAATGATGAGGCTATTATTAATGACCTTATAGTTTGAGATGATCTTCCTATCTGGGACCATAGAGAAATATTTTCCATTGAACTTAATAGAATGCCTTATTTCAACCACAAAAATATAAAAAATAAATAAAAGGTCTTCTAGTGAAAACTATACCACAACGCTTTTAGACCATGAAAAATTAAAAAGAAAGGATGCATCTGATGGTGAAAACCTCTTTGAGGCACCAGAGGATGGAAGGATTGAGACCCTCCCTTTAGCAACATATCATGATAGATCACCTATGTTAATAGAGAAAACAAAAGCAACTAATGTTGGGATGAAAGACAATCCTTGCATGGTATATCTCACAACATCATTAACTCAAGAAAAACGTCCTAACTTCATTAAGTTTTTCCAAGAATTTTTGATCAACTTCGCATGGTCATATGTCAGGATTAGACCATAATCTTGTCATACACCAATTAATAGTAGCACCAAGTGTAAAATTGATAAATTGAAACTCGAGGAAGATGCATCCACAAATAGCACTTCTAGTCAAGGCAGATCTCAAGAAATTATTTGATGTTGGTTTCATAAGGCCTATAGATTATCCAAAAGAGTTTCAAATCTTGTACCCATAATGAAACCAAATGGTAGTATAAGAGTATGTATATATTTTAGAGACCTCAACAAAACTTGTCCTAAGGATGTATTCTTTGGCCATAGATAGATTAAGATCACACCCAAAGACCAACATAAGACAACTTTTACATGTCCTTGGGCAACATATTGTTGGAATGTCATACCTTTAGACCTTAAAAATGTTGGAGCCATGTATCAAAGGGCCATGACCACTATCTTTCATGACATGGTACATATTCTAATGGAAGATTATATTGATTACCTCTTGGGAAAATTGCTTATAGGAGGAAGCCATTTGGATGTCCTTGACAAGATTTTTGCTCAACTCAAAAAGTATAAAGTGCGATTGAACCTCACAAAATATATCTTTGGAGTAACCTCAGGGTATCTCTTAGGATACATTGTGTCACAACGAGGCATGAAAGTTGATCCAACAAAGGTTAAAGCCATACTAGACATACCTCCACCCAGGAATATCACAACTCAAATCATTGCATGGAAAATTATAGTCAATCCACAAATTCATCACACAACTAGTTGATAACCTCCATCCCTTCACATATTTTGTACATAAGAACATTGCATTCATATGGGGTGATAAGTTCCAACAATCTCTTCAAATACTTAAGGATTATCTCATGTCCCCTCCTGTTCTCATGCCACCAATTGAGGGAAAGCCCCTACTTTTGTACATATTAATGATCACTACTAAATTGGGGGCAGTCCTAGCACAACAAGACTATGAAGGAAAAGAGAGGGTCATTTACTACATCAGTCACTCACTAGTGGGATATAAGCTTAATTATATTCTTATCGAGCGTGTGTGTGTTGCCATAGTTTTTGCCTCTCAGAAATTGCAACATTACATGCTCACTCATCAAACAAAGATTGCAACAAAAAATAATCCCCTAAAATATTTACTCAATAAGGCAACCCTCATAGGAATATTAGAAAAATGGGTAATGATTCTTAGCAAGTTCGACATTGATTATGTTGAGAGAAAGGTCATTAAAGGACAAGCTATCACAAATCAACTTCCAAATGTACCCATGATTGATGATCATCCATTGACTTCCCAATATCTAGATGAGTCCATCTTGTCCATCACAACTTCAAAATTATGGCAACTATTATTTGATGGATCATTCACACAACATGGTGTAGGATAAAATATTCTCTCAGTCACACCACAAGGGGATTGTATTCCAAAGTCTTATATTTTGGCATTTCCTTGTACAAACAATATAACAAAATATGAGGCACTTACTATAGGACATAGAATTACAGTTCAGTGGAGGATACAAAAGTTTCAATATTTTGGTGATTTGCAATTGGTCATTTGGCAAACAAATAATTATTATTAGACAAAGGATGCAAAGTAAATTCCTTATAAGTAGACGGTTCATGATTTCAAGAAATATTTCACTCAGATAATTCTTGAGAAAATTCTAAGGGACAACAACAAAGTTGTTGATGCACTGGCCACCATTGGTTCTCTTATTGGTGTGCCACAAAATGCAACCTGTTGTGAGTTTTTGGTAGATCATCTCTTGGTTCCTGCATATGAGATCCCTTTGTCTGAGCTTGTGTGTATTATTGGTCCTGAGTATCCTTAGTATAGTAACATCTACACCTACCTTGATAATAACACACTTCCCCCCAACCTATCCAACAATGTATGTCATACATTTATTTGCCAAACCTCTTATTATGTAATCATTGTTGATACTCTTTATCATAGAGGTCTCGATGGTAATCTCCTAAGATGTCTAGATAATGAGGAAGTCCAAACCACCTTACGTGAGGTACATGAGGGTATATGTCGGGCTCACTTTAGTGGCCCAACCTTGGCCAAGAAATTGGTGAGGACTGGTTATTATTGGCACACCATGGATAAGGATGCCTATCAGTTTGTCAAGAAATACAATTAGTTTGAAATACATGGAGACTTGATACATGTGCTAGTACAAAAGTTGCAATTGATCACAACACCATGGCCCTTTTGTTAGTGGGGACTCAATCTTGTGGGCAAGATTCACCCTCCATCTTCAAATGGCCATAAATTCATCATCACTACCACCAAGTATTTCACAAAGTGGATTGAGGCCATTCCCCTTACACAAGTCACTAATAATCAAATTGCCAAGTTTACCCTCAATTACATCATATGCCATTACGATGTGCCTATCTTTATCATCACAGATAATGGGAATCCCTTAAAAAATTAGGATGTTTGTCAACTCTATAATAAATTCCACATTCAACACCATTTCTTCACCCCACATTACCCCAAGGAAATGGTCAAGCCGAGGTGTCTAGCAAAACTATTTTAAAAATCCCCAAGAAGACAATCAATGATGTTGGCGATGATTGGCATATCCAACTTAATCCTTACTTGTGGGTGTACCACATAAGAATCTACACTCATGTAGGTGCAACACCATATTCTCTTGTCTACATATCCAAATCCATCTTACCCATTGAGGTCTAGTTTCCATCCTTGTGGGTCTCCTTGCACAATCTTATTAATGATGAGGAATATTGAGTCTCCCAACTTCAAGACCTTGAGAAACTGGATGAGCATCGACATCAAACTTTCAATCACCTCAGAGGACATCACCAGTGAATGTGTCATAGCTACAATCATAAAGTCAATCCATATACATTTGAGGTAGGTGACCTGGTCCTTAAAGAAAATCCTAGGAATCAATAGGATCAAGAAAGAAGGGCAAATTCAAACCTAACTCATTGGGCCCTTATGTTATCATCGTATTTTATGGCTCTAGAGATTATTGGTTGGCTACTCCCAAGGTGAACCACTTATAGATCCTATCAATAGCATACACTTTCGTAAGTTTTATACTTATCCCTTCAGAGAATCCATTAAATATAAAAAATACAACACAATACAAAAAAATTAACAAAAAAAGAAAGTAAAGAGAAATAATTTGTCCTCTGGTGAAAACCACTTTGGTGGCACCTTGGGCAAGTACCATGGTGAAAACTGGGCAACTAATGTCACACATAGTTACTCCACTCCTCTCTCCTTTAGGATTCTACACATTCAGATCCTCTAATTCGTCACTTCATAATAAAATCCCCTCTCATCATGGCTGCTTATTCGTTTACCATCCCAACCATCCATGACAAATCCTTTGTCATCTTGCTTCACCCATAATAAACAATTCCTATACCTAACTAGGGGCATATCCTAAAGCTAGTGATGGAATTGGATACTTGGCACCACATGTTACGACGAGCTTCGCTATCTACCTTCCTACACGCTCACAACCCACAATAAAATATCATTTGCATTGCCTATCCACAATATAATTTTCATCCTTCTTCACAATAAAGAACCCATTTCAAGGATTGAGACATGATTAGATAGACTCATGTAGCTTTGGGCGTAAACCAAAATATTTTATGGATCAAGACCAAGACTTAGCTTTTGTGACAATCTTATTGCTTGACCAGATCTGAAATATCATTTATCCTACATCAGGATGCAATCAAACCATGGCAAAAAATAAATGTGGCAAGAGAATTTTTCATTGATTGTTTTGTTTAGGTCTTTTTATTTATTTTTAATTGATCTTTTGTGACATGCTTCCTATGTTACTCAAGAATTTATAATAACTAGAGTGGTCAGGATGGGGCATGATCACTGAATTGTTGCTTGTGGATTGTTCTTTAGTAACATTATGGCTTGTCCAGGACGTGATTGTTTATGATCATCAAGGACTACAAAGTCTAATGTGAAAGGGGATATTCCTTGTCTGTAAGTGTCTTCTTTCCTCATAAATGGTATGTGGACTATCTAGGTCTAACTCATATCTAGATGGTATCATCCACTTGCCATAATAAGTTCAATGATGATATAACACTTAGTTTCCCACAATATCTCATTCATTATCATATCTTCTATCTCTATACTTTTTCCCATTGACCATCAATCCTCTCTCCTTCATCCTAGTAGTCACACACTAATTTGATTGAGTGTGATGACAAAACCAAAAAAAATAGGGGCATCTCTTGCATTTAGCAATCCATCTTGCATCACCACATGTTAGGACTACATATCACATAATATCCCATCTTGCATCAACAAAATTTAGCTCATAATAATCCATCATATGCATCATATCCATCATATAATACAATATATAATTGGAAACCATCATAAGTCCATGCATACATACATCCATGTATGTTACCATAAATCATTAAAAAATCACAATAGAACATGCATACATCTAGGAGTCATGCATCACAAATGTCATAAGGATCATCATTACATATCATAATCACCACATAAGACCATAAACATAACATCATTGTAGATCATAAGGTGCATCCCTACATCTCATCATAGGATCATAATCATAACTATATATCATCATCATCACATAGGATCATATGCATAAAAAATCCATAAAACATCACATAAAAAGATAGACACATGCATATAGTCACTGTCGGGAATCAGGTAATCTTGTATATAATAAAAAAATAATGTGTCATAATAAAATGATGTCATAATCTCATAATGGCTGCTAGGAGCCCCAAAATCACCCTAGGTGTCAATACCATAAAAAAAATGATACATAGGGATCCAAATGAAGCTATGTTGTGCTCCCACCCTTTGAACCCACTAACCTTAGAGACTATTAAGCTCTTGATGGTCCCACCCCTCCTGTCCCTGGTGGTGGGGGTGGAAACCCGCCTATTAATCCCACTGATGGTGGTGGTGGTGGATGTCCCATGACTCCCCCACTCTCCATCCTTGCTTGTCATGGCCTCACGTAGGAGTCCAGTTGGAATCATCGCCTCATACATGTGCCTCTAGTATAATATCTCTTGTCTAGCTCAGAAGACAAAGTACATAGTCCCAATCACATCCCTTTGTTGTGATGCCCTCAATTGTTGGATGATAGCCTAATCCACATCATGCCACTTAATGATGATGTTCCTCTCTCCTACCACATCCTATAACTGCCTTCAAAGGGATTCTATCTTTGCATCCCTCATCTTAATAACAGCCTATAAGACCCTAATCTTTGCATCTTGGGTATGTATCTAAGCTTGTACAATCACTATCTTCCCATCATCATGTCCACCCTGACCTTATCCCTATCCTTGCACCTATGCACTAGATTGATCCCAATTATACATCCCTAGTGCTCTCCCTTGTGATTGTCCCCCTCGTCCCCATGGCGGCCTCAATGGCAATCCCAACTATCGAGCTACTGCTCCCTATCCCAAACCTAGTCTTTTTTCTCCATCTCCTCCTCCCCCATCCCCTCTTGTGGCTCCCTCTATTGGATCTCTCCTCAACCTATGATGCCTCCTAGGTTGTGCCTCATCCTCATCATCACTTTTAAAAGCATGTAGCTCCCCAAGGCCAATAAGCCGTGGAAATGGATGAGTTGTAAAACAAGCCTCAAAATTAGGTGTCATACTCACATCTATATCACCCCATGTCCCATGGTATGAGACGAAGAGCCTAAAACTAAGCTAGCATAACATTGAAAGATAGAGTCAGTCCCCACACTGCCATCTCTTGGACTTTCGAGGAAACTCTATTGAACCTCGTGGTTGACCCTAGATGCATCCAAACTATCTAGACAATTAATATGGTAAGTGCCTCTCTATAACATATTGTATGTTGCCTATCAAACACTAAGTTTTATAGCAAAATGGGAGCTCTAAGTCATCATCCTCCTAGTACTTGCAATCTAAGTAGGGTTTCTAGATGACAACATCAATGTCATGTATAATGTATTGGCAATGCTCCATCTTACCTAGTTTGGTTTGGGCAATGATCATGATGTACATGTGCACATAAGGCTATCCTTCCCTGTGAAATGTCATGCTCAAAACTGTAATATACTCATAGGCCCATGCATGAAGCAATGCAGCTCTTGTTGATAAACTTGTACCTCTCATGTATTCAAACTTATGTAAGTCATGGTATAGATGTGCTAGCATATAGGGACCCTAGGCAAAGTGAATCTCATCCATGATCATCCACTCTAGGGTTAGGTCTCATCCAATCGAGAAACCATGCGACTACTCATTGGGCAAATGCACCCCCTAATAATCCTTGCCAAAATTGAGGAAAGTGGATCAGATGATGCAACTATCTCTCTCCATCTCACTATACCTCCTCTGATATCTAGAACCTCATCACCAAAGGCCCAATACAAAGCATTGGCATCGCCATCTTGGTCATAAACTACCAGCTCTTTTATTATAGGAATCTAGAGAATCCTCTACACATCCTCCAGAGTCACTGACATCTCCCCAGTCAGGAGATGGAATGAGTTGTGCTTGTTATGTCATGGCTCAACTAGTGTAGAAAAAATACCTAGATTAGCCCTAATCCCAAGCATAAATGTAGCATGTCATAGGTCCATTGAGCCTAAGACCTCATGATCTCTCTTGGTCAAGTCCAACCGCATCCGCTGAGTGGGAGGAAATCTCTCCCATGATATCATTGGAGCTAAAATTGCCTACAATCATATCAATCACTGGGTTAGAAAAACCCTAATCAACTAGTCAACAATTGGATTTCATCAATTGAGAAGTCATCCTATCAGTTGTCCTTTTAAATAAAAAATGCAACTTCACCTAGCAAAAATGTAGTTTGTTTTCATAAACATAGCTTTACAAGACATATACACAATCAAAAGTAAAAACACAACATTAGGTTGCCAAATATCCATCAGAATTTCAACAATGCATCATTGTAACAAAAATGTGTTTTTACATGACAAAAACGTATAAACAAGCAAAAATGCATCATCAACCTACAAAAACACCGAAATAATGCTAATGTATTTTTGTATACCTAACTTCTCGCCCTATTTATGATGTCATAAATGCAAAAACAAGACAATAGGGTTAGATACAAATCGGCTCACCATAGTCCTCTAGCCTGTCATACCTCTGCACTCACTCAAATAATTGATTTTGGACTGAAATTCCTGACATCTTTGCTATTTCTATAATCTCCTTTGCTCTACTGTACTTTGGGCTCAAACTCTCAAGGTGATGGATGAAAATGAGGAAAGTGATCCTCTAAGATCCTAAATATAGGCGTTGTAATGATAACCAGTCATGTTAACCCATTGTGATCCCGTGTAACCCCTGTGACCTAATCATTGTCTCATTTCTTTCCAATTTAACCTTGTTTTTTATTATTTTTTCCTAGCCCATCCCTCTTTCCTATTGAGAGATTGTCTGAACCTTTTTCTAATTTTTTCCCTATTCTCTAAAGGGGGCATACCACCTTACCTACCAGGGCAAAACTGGGGTGTGTATGAGTTAATTTTTAATTCTTTGAAACAATGTAATAAACAACATTGTCTCAAAGAGGGAAAAAATGTAGACACCTAAAATTGACCATTAATTTAATATTTATTTAGATCCATCCTTCCTAAATTAAATAAATTTTTTATTTATTTAATTTATCTAGCCCGTTCCTCTATTAATTAGATAAACACTTATTTATTTAATTAATTCACTTACCTTTTTCCTATTTTCATCCTAGCCCTCCAACTTGTTCTCATAGATCATAATGTAAAATCGCAAGCATGTGACAAGTGTCAATCGTCTCTTCATTCACTTTGTACTTTCTCCAAATCAACCCACCTCTTAATCGCATCCCTCCATTTCACATTTTAAATTCTTAATCCTATTCACACTAATCTTCTACCTTTCACCTCTTAATATCCCCCCTTCATCTTTACCTACCCTTAAATCCTATTGAGTCTCTTTCACTTATGTGATCCTAGCCATTCATAATCCCACCTCTTAATCTAAACCCTCCATTTTTAGGATGATCTCTATAAAAGAGGCTTCCTCCTCTCATAATACATCGCACATAACTTGAGCATACCTACACTCTACCAAAATCTAGCTATAGCATACATCATCATAAGCATAACCTTACATCATCACAACCACATCCATTCTTCCTTGAGCTCTGGTGAAAGTGCATACAAATCTAAGAGCAAAAACCATCAAATACAAGATCATAAAATATAGAAGAAGAATGGAGACAAGCCTCTTATGTATGTGAAGGCATATTTGTGTTGATTTCATCTAATTTACATTGCATTTGTAGTTTCTCTATTGATTGTTTGTTGAAAGCATTCGTAGATCTAGGGATAGTGGTTGGTTTTGTTAGTGTTTACAAATAGGTTTGATTTAAGAATACACAATAAAATTAGAGGGAAGGGACTTACAAGTGTTGGTGAGGTGGGCTAGAGGATAAATTGAGATATATTCAGTTGAAAGAGGTTGAGGAAGAAGAACGACATATGTGGAGGGAGGAGAACCTACTTGGTACAAAGAGATAGGATCAACATGAGGGGGAGAATCACATGTAGGTAGGTCTAGTGCTAATAGATTCAAATGATAGACATTTTGGTGTATTGAAAGTGGAGGTGGGATTTGTGATAGGGAGGAGACTAGGCTAAAGAGAAAAATAGAATTCAACATAGGAAGGAGAGAAAGCAACTTGTGACAATACAAAGAATTGGTTTAAATTTTTTTAATTGAATTCATCATCATTAAAGGATGAAACATTAGAAGTTAGTGGAACAACACACTTACCTATAACATCCAAGAGAAGAGGTACAAAAGGAATAGAAATATTAGATATCACCAATGCTACGAGGTGGGATACATGACACAGAGGAGGATGGTTCATAGAATCCAAGGAAACTAATGCAAAAGGCATAGAATCATTGTTGCATAAAAAATCCTTGGTAGAGAAAGTTGCAGTATATTGTAAGCTCTTGGTGTGGTCTCTAGAAGAAATATATAGAGACACAACAACATAAGTGAGAGAATCTACTATTATCATGATTCTTGAACTATTATTAACAACTAGGATGTGCTTGGTCAAGATAGTTTATGGATGCATAAATCATCTTGCTCTTCCTGCACATTCTTGGTGCATCCATCCACAACTAGTGTGAGATTCAAGTAGAAAAGGATAGGTTTAACCTCATTATCTGCTAATATCTATTCATAACTAGGTTCTTTATGGTAAGGAGTATCTACGAAATGGTAGGCAAACCATCTCGTCCTTCCTATGTATTC
The DNA here is from genome assembly GCF_030272615.1 of Cryptomeria japonica. Taxonomy (NCBI): domain Eukaryota; kingdom Viridiplantae; phylum Streptophyta; class Pinopsida; order Cupressales; family Cupressaceae; genus Cryptomeria; species Cryptomeria japonica. Next base: position 473,459,404 of record NC_081410.1, read on the forward strand.
TTGGTGCATCCATTCACAACAAATAAGTCAAATTATATAGGTTTTAGAACATCAAAATTTATAAAATCTCTAAAAGCTTTGCCATCCATGTCTATGTGCACTTGAAATCTTTTAGGGGTCTCAAATTACACATTCTGGAGCTATTTGTTGAAACCATTCCCCTAAATAGGCAAGGGGTGGCCAAAAAATAAGTTTGTGTTGTCAATTTGGGAAACGTGGCGAAGAGGATATTGGTGTGAAGAAACAACAGACATAGGGACAATCATCATCTAGTTAAACAATTTCAATGACCTTCATCATGGAAATACATGTTGGAGCTTCTAGTAGCATTATGTTACCACTGAGATCTCCATTGAACCATAAGAAGTCAGACCTATATATTGTAATATCTTGATTGTCAAAGGCTTCATGATTTATTGTACATAGTAGATAGTCCAGGAGTTAGAATTTTTGGTAAGAACTAGTAAAAACATTTGTATTCCATTGGAACTCATCAGGTGCTTCTTGCAGAAGAATTTGAATACTATACTCTATGCCTAGCTAGCCTTTTGTACTTTGTTCTCTTTCCAACAACGAAGAGTATGTGGCATGTTGTGTTCAATATTTTGGGATTTTTTATTTCCTATTATTTCTAATTATGCTTTTGTAATATTTAGAATGTTGAACTACATCTTGAAGTTTTAAATTGTGTCTTTTCTCTTTCAAGATCTTTACAAATCTATTAATGGTTATGGATTCCATTATGCATATTTGATTGCGAACCTAGTTAGACTTTGATGCATCACCTTAGAATAGGTTTTTAATTTATTTATTTTTTATATCTTTTCTATCCCTTTTCATTCTCCCTCATGAAATTTGAAGAGCCAACTTCTAAAATACTAGAGGTTGTTTCATAGGCCACAGTCCCATGTCTATGAAATTTCCTTACTGCTCTTTAAGCATTATCTTGGGAAATCAACAATCTTTCTCTCATTTCTCACATCTTGTCCCTATGTTTGTTGTTTCTTCACACTAGAATCCTCCTTCCCATGTTTCCCAAATTGACAATGCAGACTTAATTTCTGGCCACAAATTGTGTATTTAGGCGTTTGGTTTTAAAAAATATCTCAAGGATATGAAGGCTAAGACCCGTACAAGATTGTAGGTGAGCATAGATGTGGATGGAAAAAACATTAGAGATTTTACCACTTTTGATGTTGTAAAACTTGCACTCATTGAATTGTTGGCTATAAACAGATGCACCTAGAATATGCAGGAAGGATGAGATGATTTTCCTACCAATTCACATATAGGCTTTACCAAAAATAAAATGGTTGTGAATAATAGTTCAATGATATTGATAGAAAGAGGTAAAACCTACAATTTTTGTCTTGAATCTCACGTTGGCTATGGATGGATGGGCCAAGAATGTGCAAGGGTGAGATGATTTGCCTACCAATTCATATATAGTCTTGACCAAGGATAGTCTAGTTGTGAACAATAGTTCAAGAATCATGATATTGGTAGACTCTCTCACCTTTGTTGTTGCATCTCTAATTACTTCTTCTAGTGACCATACCAAGAACTTAAAATATACTCCAACTTTCTCTACTGATAATTTTTTGCATAGTAGTATTTCCATGGCTCCTACACAAGTTTCCTTGGATGCTATGACCTAGCCTCCTCCTTGCCACATGTCTCACCCTGGAGCATTGGTGATGTCTAGTATTTCTACACCTTCTAAACCTCTTCCATTGGATGTTATGAGTAAGTGCATTGTCCGATTAACTTGTAATGTTTCAAACTTTAATGGTGATGGATTTGGTTGAAAATCTCAAAACAATTCATCTTTTTTTCTCACATGTCAATGTCAAATTCTATTTTTCTCTTCAACCTATCCTCCTCCTAGCCACAAGTCCCACCTCCTCTCTCAATACACCAAAATGTCTATCCTTTGAAGATGTTAGCACTAGCCTACCCACATGTGATTCTCCCCCTTGTGTTGATCCTATCTCTTTCTACCAGATAAGTCCTCCCTTCACATATGTTGGTCATCTTCCTTATCCTCTTTCAACTAAACATGCCTCAATTTTTCCTCTAGCCCAACTTACCAACACTTGTGTTTCTCTTCCTTCTAAGGTTATTAGTTATAATTTAAATAATCTTAATTTTAGTCCCCCTCCCTCCAAAATTATTGAAGATTAGGAATCTAAGCTAGTGGTTAACCTTTTTAATCTTCTAATTGATCATTTGGCTATTAAATTTGTAAGGTGGGGTTTAGGCTTTGCATGTGCCTCGCCTTTGATCTCTAAAGTAGGTTTCCTTATTGAAATTAAAAAGGTCATCCAATCTCTTCCTAATGACGTGGTAGATTAGATTAGACAAGATTGTGTCATTGGTTTAAAATGTGCCAATCCCCCTAAGCATAATGTCACGAGAAATGAGTTTAATGCTTTTAGAAAATTAATGAATAATGATGATATTGTCATTGTTAAAGCGAACAAAGGAAATACAATGGTCATTCTAGATAAAAGAGATTATGTCAATAAAATTCATGACCATCTTTTCAATAGTGGGAGTTATAGAATCCTCCCTCATAATCTCGTTTTCAAGATTGTTAAAAAAGTTAAGTTTGCTATCTTTAATTCACCTTTTGATAACTCCACCAAGAAATGTTTCTTACCTTATAAAGAAATCACCCCACATTTATGGAACCCCCAAATTTCATAGATCTAACATACCTCTTAAGACTATTAATGGCACTTCCCATTCCCCCACCTACAAATTGGCATCTTTCCTTTCTAAATTGATATCTTCGCTAATAGAAAATTCAAACTGCTTCATTAAGAACTCCAAATATTTCATCATTTTTTTTTAAGATAAAACAATTGAATACAATGATATCCTTGTCTTCTTTGATGCAGTGCCCTTATTCACTAAAGTTCTTGTTGTTGACTCTGTTGATCTAGTAAATAAAAAAAATAATGACGATATTGCTTCTTTGGTTGATATTTTCCTTCACTCCACATTATTCATATTCCAAAATGTGGTGTATGAGCAAATAGATGGAGTTGCCATTGGTCCCCCCTTGTCCACCATCATGATTGTTGCCTAAGTTTTCCACCCCATTTTCAAATTCTCACTTTCCACATTTAAGTCAATCCAAATAATGCTTAGAAGCCTTAGGATCTCAATTAATGCACCTTTGTTCTTCAAAAGCTATTGCAAAACTCAACACTTAATCATTTTCATAACTAGTCAAACTTAGTTATGTTTTCATGATGGATTTTGTGATGATTTATCATGTTATTGCATCAACACTTGGAGGACTTGTCCTAATATCATTGCATCATCAAAGGTATAATCATTTCATGTTAGCATTTCAATTCAAGCATTTCAGATTTAGTATCTACCCTCAAGGGTAAGCTCTCTTTCTAATCATCAATGTTGTAGGGTTAATTCCAACTTGGGGTTTGACTTAGGCAAACCCATATACATCCCAACACCATTTTTCTCTTCTTTTGTGCATGTGTACACTCAAAAAATAGCTTTCAAATTTAGTTTGAATGTACGTGAGCTCTCAGGACATAGAATCAAAACTCCTTAAGGAATTTCATCGGAAAAGGGCAAGATACTGACAACAAGTGCCATAGCTCTCCAAAACTAGGCACCTAGCACCATATTCCAGGTGTTTTGACTTATTAGTTGAGGCAATTTGGAAGCTCCTAAGACCAATTTGACCCATTTTTAATATCTGGAGCCTTGTCATTACTATGGCGCCTATTGACATAGTCTTGTCAGTTTGAGCTCAGATGTCAAACACAATTTCCTCTCTGCATCTTGTTTCCAATTTTGTACCTCTTAGTTAATTCTCATATTTGGATTTGTGTTTTTGTGCTGATTATTGCCACTTTTGCATCATTTGACCTAGTTCTTGCATTTTCAATTTCTAATCTAATCCAAACTATCAAATAAAAAAGAGAACACTCAATCATTGTGCCTAGATTTGCCAAGGGTTTGTAATTGGGCCTATTGGTTGTTCTCCAATGTATTTGGTGGGATTGGGTTTGATTTCTAGTTTGCATGTTTAGACTAGTAAACCCCTCTTACTTGCATTATTGATGTGTATTTTTTACACAAAAGGTAAATCGACAAGTTATAGATGTACATTGAGTAAGATAAAGTTAAAGGACAACAATGATTTGAATTATTTTTTTTAACAGTAAAGTCCCTTAATAAACTATAGCATACATGTATTCCCCTTATAGATTTGGTTCAACTATAATACCTAAGGAAAAAAGGAAAAACCTTTTTCCTTACAATGGGGAGTTTCACTTCTAGTGAACTCATGAAAATAATATTTATAAAGACTAGATGACTACACTAAATAAAAGATCTTGAGTCCATTTCTTCAAACTTGCAATTTACTTATTCAATGATAAACTTGCTAATGGAGATGCTCACCACCTAACTATAGGGTTTGTAGAAAATACAACCCTAAGCTAAGAGGCCCTAAAAAAAAAGATGGTCAGAAAATAGAAAGCTAAAATAAAAACTCACACATAAAACTACACATGGTAGGATACCATTGAATCAATGCATGATTCAAACTAAGGGGGAGTAGAGGGGCAAATCAACAAATCAGGAAGAAAAAAATAAATTTATCCATACACCATACTTAAAAACTATTCTTCCATAGAACCATTCATAACTCTCCTCTAACAGTAAACTCCTCTAAAATAGGTCACAATCCTTCACAAAATACCTCTATTTCAACACCCAAATCCTTTTAATCTAGATTATGTACACAAAGATGCTTCCCCAAGTAGGTTCTTACCTTCCTCAACTTCACACATGGCTTTCTCTCATCTAATTGAGAGATCCTAAACCACCTTGACGTAACAAACATGAACAAAAAAAAAACATGAAAATCAAAGCATTCGTGAACAATGGAAGAGAAACAACCATAGAGGACATACATATGTAAATTTAGTGGGGAAAAAATTAATTAATAAACTAATTAGTAGAAATAATAATAGCATATTTTTAAAAATAAAATAAAAAAGTAAATAAGGATTCTTGTAATAAGGAATCCAAAACATCACTTGGAGATTAATGCATAAGTTAGTAGGATATTTGGAAGGAATGAAAAGTTAATGAAGATGAGTTATAAATTTTATAATTTTCATAACTATCTCATCGGTGAACCTAGACATGAGATGTGGTCAATTAAGAAATTATATTTATTCAAAATAGAGACATATATGAAAAAGAACCCTAATAAAGAATTTGGATAATCAATTTAGATTATAAGCTAGTTCAATTTCATAACTAAATTATCTATCTAGATTAATGGTGTTCTTTGTTGAAATAATTATGGTGTGGTTTAATCTCCTTATTTGAAAAATGATAAGGTATCACCACAAATTATGCATGTTCAACATACAAGTAGGATATTAAATTATCTTCTATATATTCTTATCAAAATTGTATAAAAGAATCATCAAGCCTATAACTCGCTTAAGATGATTGTTGATCTTCTATAAATTTAAATGTACAACCTTAACTATTTAGGATATAAGTGTAGTGGGTCAAATGTACTCAGCATTAAGTGTGAGCCTTTATCTTAAAAAAAATATGAGTGTTAGCAAGTCATTACGCATTTTTTTATGTTTAATAAAAAAATAGGTATATTTTTGTAGCTCTTAGTTGAGATTAATAGGGAAATGTCTATTTTAGTGTATCACCCTTTGAATTTTAGTCATTTACATTTCTACATTCCTCCCCTTTTCTTGGATAGATTTAGGCTTAAGCTAGAATAGACACCTAGAACTTTTTTGATAAATCACTCCCAAGTCTAGAAGACTTTACATATTTTGATTCCCTACATGTAGGTTATTGCAAGATAAATCTAAGCATCGACAAAATCTCTTTTCTTAAAATGTAGTCCTACCTCAAATTTTACTAAAGCTTACACTATCATGCATGCTGATGGGCAACTTGGGAGAGCTTCCTCTACTACCCTGCTAAGTCTTCTCCTAATTTAATCCACCTCTTCTTCCATCCATTTTTCCTTTCCCTCTAGCACTCTTTTTTTGTCATCTATTTAGATTCACCTCAACCTTTAACTCATATTGGCATGTGTTGTTAATGGTGTAGAGTCACAACATACCCATCTCTTCATATATGCCAAGTCACATGTGATTGACATAATTTGCCACCTTTATTAGTCTAAATCATGATACCCAAATAAGAAAATGTTAGTTATATGTATAATTATTTAGTGTACTCTTTTATACCAACCTTCTAGTGTTGTAGGTCCTGTGGCTTATTTAGTGAATCCAATGAGTAGTCCTTGGTAGGAACATAGCCTTCAATCCCATGACCATTTCTCCTAGTGTTTGGTCTTCTTATTGTGATTCCTCACTTTTTGAGATTGTATCTCCTTCCATCAAAATGTTGAATAGCTTTTAAACTTTGTTTAGGTTATTGTAACCTTTTGTGAGTCAAATGTGTCTTTCAACTTGAATAACCCCTCCATCTTCATGATTCAATTAATCAACTCCTCTAGATGTAACATTAAGAAAAAAATGATACCTCTATCCATGCACCTCACCTAATCCTTGATATGACCCTCAACAACATCTTAAAAGTTGCATCAACACTCTACCACTTTTGCATGATACTACTCTCTTTCCTCTTCTCTTTGCTTCTCCTCTAAGTTGCTAAGTCATATTGTTAAAAAAACTAAATCTAACGATCTCATTAACATCTTGTTTAATAGTATAGTGACCTCATCCAATCTTCCAAACACATTATATACACCAACTTAGCCAACACCAATGCTTTTGGATGGCATTGTTGACTATAGGTTAAAAATATTTGTTAGTGTAGCTATAGGAAACATCACACACAAATAAATTCACTTGGATATAGAAGGTTTTGCTCTAATGTCACTTAATGTAGCACAAAGTTTAAGAGTCCAAAGAATGACTATCAAATCAAACAACTTGGTAAAAAAAACACAACAATGCAAGAAATGTAAATAAAATGGAAGAACTCAAAAGTCTTATTATTTTTTATTGACAATAATTAGTACATGACACACAACCTAAAATATTGCACAAGGCCTAAACATCAATATCATACTAATATTTTGTAGTTCAAAATATAAGCTTTTCCTAGAGTAATCAATGACTATAAAGAGAATAGGGATATGTATAGTTACATACAAAAGGGCATGAAAACACATCACAACTCCTAAAGAAAGGGACGACCTCCTAATTCAATGCACATCCCTAGAGTTTACCAATATTTATTTAAGGGGCTATAAACAACCCAAATTCCTCAAGACATGTTGCAACAATTTGAGATCCAAGGCCTTCATTACAACATGATAAGTTAAAGCCAAACTAGATCATGGCCTCAATTGATTTACCTCCTACACACTCAACAAGAAGATGAGGAGAGAAGTATACACAAAAGAGAAAAAAAAATCTCCATTCAATCATAAATGAAGAAACATGATTGAGGATTGTAACTAGAGAAAAACACAAGAATCACACACGAACTCAAGTGACATTCACACCGAGCCAAGTCCCATCATGTCAAGGAAACATCTAGAAATCACCGAGATCACTCACAAGAAAGGCACGCTCCAACTCACGACTCCAACTCATTGCACCAAGAGAGAAACCTACAAAAACAAAGAAAATAAAAAATAAAAAATATATTTTGATTATTTCAAGAATGTTACAAAGTCAAGGATTCTCTTACATTAAGATAGATCACATAGTGGTTAATATAATTGCTATAATATAGTAGTTACTAAAATATAAAGTAAAGAAAAGGCACTTGAATGGTAATTATTTTGTTGTGAACCAAATTTCAATGTTGTTACAATACTTACGAATGCAAGAAAAATGGTTTAAAACCATTAAGCAAGTCAAAATTAGTTTTGACAATTGGGTTTATAACATTGATATTCCTAAGGTTTAAATTCACACAAACTAAATGCAAGTTCCTCTAGGAAAAGATCGAAGAAAGCTTAACCTTCCTATGAATTGGAGGAATGGTGAGAACTCAAGTAGGGAATCAAAAACACCATATGGTAAGAACTCAAAAGGGATCAAATATGTTATGTAAGGGGACATTGAAATCTTACTCTTCCTCCTCCTAACTATGTAATACAAGATAATATTAAAGTTTTAGGAGACATTCAAATAGGTAACCTAGGAGATTTGTTTAAATTGACTAGCTAAGAATGAAAATCTAAATAATGATTAGGAAATAAGTAGGAAGTTTTGGTTCCAACCAACATTTTATGAGAATGTGGATAATGATGAATGCTTAACTGGAAAAAAAGCAAAGTGTACCTTACACCCTTTATTCAATACTCAAATAAACAAACCATCACCCAAGTTTATAGTAAAGGATTCTAAAGATATTGTTGAGTCTAGGTAGTAGGTCTAAACATACACTTTGAGCTGCAAGATTTGGGCTACAATTAAAAAGCTCATGTAGTTATTTTTAATTGGATGATCAACCTTCTCTATGGTGACAAAACCAAAGTACCTAGAATAATTATGCCTCGAAAGCCCTCACTTAAGAGTTGTTTGAAGAACAATTTAAAGAGATACTTAGTTAGCCACCCATACGAAATAGAAAATAATTTCAATTGTTTCAACAAGAAAATTGCACTGTGCCTAAAAATAGAGCCAAGTACTTGAGTCTCCTACACTATGTAGATTTAATGTGTGATTATACCAAAGTTCCTCTTGTTGGTGTTAAGACTTAAAAGTTCTCAATGCTTGCACTAGAAATGACTGAAGCTCTTCTCTATGTCATAAGTGATTGATACTCTCTACGAAGCTCTTCCCTCTCTAAACAATCTTTGAAAGATTAAAATAGAAGCCTAATGTTTTCAACATTTTCTCTCAATTCTTGTGTATGAAAGTGAAAACCTTATTCTTGGTTTTGGACATGATTCCGAATGTTGTGATGAATACAATTTTGTGGAATTTATTCTTCTTGATCTCACAATGAGCTTATAAAGGTATTGAGGATTAGTTGAAACCCTAGGCCATTTTCTTGTGTAAAGGCAACTAGGCTCAATCTGAAACCTTGTCCAACAAATTTTAATAGTACACAAGTGACTTAAAATTCCTAGTATTATATAAAGTTAATTTTGATAGTAACACTTGTTTGGAACCCTAGAGTTTTATTTGTAATCCTTTTACTTAGTTGGGTGGAAACATAAGGATATAAAATTTCCTTGGAGGTTTTATTGACACCTTGAAGTCTCTATAGATGCTAAACTCTACATATTTTGATTCCACCTCTGTTTTAGTTAAGCTTAGATGTTCAAATGCGCATTCCCTAAAATATGATTTTTGACGATGAGGCTGGAGCTCAATATTCCTTTTTACTATGTATCCATAAAAGTTGTGTTCAATCTTCCTTAATCTAAGAGCACCTATGGGCTGACAATGCACTTAGATAGGAAAAGATAATTATGTTTTAGGGCTCTTTCTCTACAACCCTCGTGATTATTTCTCTGTCATGGTTTGGGTTTAATTTGAACTGATTCTCTTACACTATTGGATCAATTCTAGTGATCGCATTCCATGGGATTTATATCCAGTATGGATTATTTTAACCGCTACTCTTTTGTGACGAAGAAGTTAATGTCCATGAATGAAGATCTATTTGTATATGTTGTTCTAGGGACTATGATGTAATGAATTAAAAGTGATTTGACTTGTTCTTATTTGATTCTTGTAAGTCGAGTAACCCATATTGTGGTAGTTAAGATGTTAGTGTGATGTTTTATTGACGTTTGATGTTTTGTTGAATATATTTTGTTTGAGAAATTTGATTGCAAAAGGTTGAGGTGACAATGGGTTTAGTCTTGTGCGCATGTAATGTAGGCACTAACATCATCCCTATAATTCCTCAAGCATTCTGCAATGTTTCGACATTTGACATCAAACAAAATGGTATCTCTATCTCACTTGGGACAAACAAAATGGTATCGTTCTTAGGTCTATGAATTCATATGGGTAACAAGTCCAATTCCAATATTGCCAATAATATATAGGTGTCAAGGTGATGATGAGTCATCTTGATAGGCATTGAATGTTGCTATTTTATTTGTAGATCTAAGTCATAAATTGAATAATTGTATTCATAGGTCTATTTAATATTCTATTATAACTGAATAAAATGTAGTGGACACAACGACTTTGTTGTGTATTGATGTATCACAATGGTGACAAGTAGTTGAAAGTTGTGTATCCTTTAGAAGGAGATTGTAAGATAACGTTTCCTAGAAAAAAAACTTATCATTATTAATGGCACAATAGCTTTATATTAGGGGAGAGGGACAAGTAGTAGTTGTTTGGGGTCGAATAGTTGTACACTCACTTGTGCTTATAATATCTAGTCTTGCCACATATTTATACTATATATTGTAAAGAAATAAAGCACTTGTAAATAAAAAAATTACTAAATGTTAGTCAAAATGGACCAATAATTGAACACAAGAGAACCTATAAATGTTATATAAAAAAGACATAAATACATTATTAACAAGTGAAATAAATCATTTTTTGTTTCAAATAAAATATCATAGCTATCCACTATAAGTGTCATTTATAAAATAAGATTTTCATTTAAACAAGTATTGTTATCATAGTGAAAAAATATTGTTCTTATTTGTACAACTATTGGTATAGCAATGTATATGCATTGGAGTATTTAATATTAATAATTTGTCTTATCACAAATATAAAAGGTGAACACCTTGTTTTTTTCCATGAAATGTGAGAGATGTGAGAGATTGTCCAAAGGTTTTAGTATTCAATGATTGGTCCCTTTGTGTTCAATATAGTTGTATTTTATATGATAATATGTTGTTTTCATAACAACACATAATTTTTTGTTTTCAACTATTGGTCCTTTGGTATTGGATATAAAAGTTAGAGATAACACACATTTATGATTACTAATAAATATTTGGTCCATTTAAGTTACATATAAATCAATTTTAAATAAAAATACGATATTATACTAAATTACAGATGATATTTTTTTATTCAACTACTAGGGATTTTTAGATTAAGTTTTGGTCAAGTCTTTAAAAAATCTTTTTTTGGACACTTCGCACTAAACGTGTTATTTTAACAAGTTGAGTGATAATCATGCCTTCAAACCTTAGTTGTAGTTAAGTGTCCATTTTACATTTATAAAAAAACAGAGGTCTTACAATATTCCGTGTGACGACTACATGTTGACAAAATTGTCCCTCGTCCCTAATGAAAGTTAAATTTGTAAGATGAGATATTGATCCTTGATGAAAGTATTTATTAAAAATTGTTTCCATTGACATTTGTGAATATGACTAAAATGATTGTGATCTAAGTTGGATTTGTAATATGAGATTGATCCTTAATGAACGGATTTATTGCTGAAAATTGTTTCCATTGGCAATTGAGATTGTGACAAGAATGGTAATTGTTAACTACCATCTAGATTCTATTATAGATGCAATCATGTTAGCACTAATCATGTTAGTGCTATTCTAGAGATTTGGAAAGATTAGTTGAGACTTATGATGGTATAGACTTTTAACAATTGTCAAGGAAAAAGGCACATCAGGAGATGTGTTCTTTAGAAGAAGAAGAAGAAGAAAGAATTTTAACGTCCATGAGGCTAAGAATAGCCTATGGGACAATCTGATCAAGCTGAATCAGTTTTTTAAAGTCTGATCTCTGCTTATTCACGCTGATGATGAGAGCACCCATCTTCACGATATGCTCCTCGCTGAACAGGTTATACCATGTGCTGGCAGTTAGGAAATTGGCAAACTTCTCCCAGATGACTTTAAGTGCTTCACACTCCAAGATAAAATGTTTTTCAGTTTCCATGCTCCCGCTGACACAAAACGGGCAAACTCTTTCTTCCCAAATCTCTTTTGGCCTTTTCCACCGGTCTCACACCGAAGTTGGTGAGAGTTGGTTCTAAGCTGTGCGATTAGAATTTTAGCCTTCCATGATATATTAGACCCTATATAGACTTTTTGAAGATGATCATAATTGGGGTTGAACTCATTAATATAGTATTGTTTCTTCCTTCCTAACCCAATACTCCAATTTTTCTTGTAAAACTTTTCCATAACGAAGACCTTTATCTCCTTGTTGTTTGTGGGGCATGAGTTCAAAAAAATATCCCATTTTTTCAACCATTTGATGTTTTGTTTCATCCACGTCTTCTTCCTTTTGCACAAAGTGTCATTGACAACAACCTTAGGCCATCTATCTTCTCCCATTTGCTCGGTTCTTTTTAAATAGCTAATGAGACGCACCATAGCAGCTGCCTCAATAGGGGCAGCACCCGTTTCACTTAACATGATATCATATGGGACCGTGCTTTTAATTTTGAACTTACTTGTGATCAAACGTTTTTGAATTCTCTCAATTTGCTTCCATTGAGAATCTAAGGTACTGTTGGCCCAAACTTCACAACCATATAGAATAACTGGCAACACCAAAAGCCTAAAAAGTGTTTGGATGGTTTTCCAATCCCAAAGCTTAGCCTCTCTGCATCTATTTTGAAGTGCATAGAGTGCCCTCTAGCCGCCTAGAGTTCTCTTCTTCCTGCAACCTTCCCAACTAAGACTCTTGTTGAAATCAATTCCAAGGTATTTGTAATCTGCAACTTCTTCAAGAATGCTACCTTCAAACTAAAACTTATGTTGCTCTTGTTTCCTTCTACTTGAGCAAACCATGATTTTCATCTTGCTGATATTAACTTGCATTCCCACAATATTGCAAAAGCGCTCAAGGGCAAATAAGTGCTCTTGCAAACCAAGGGCAGAATTAGCAAGCAAAATGAGGTCATCAGCATAAAGGAGCAGCCTTATCACAAATTCACCCAATTGAATACCATCACCATTCTGCATGTTTAACCATTCTTCAAGTTTGTCAATGTATAAGCCAAACAAGGTAGGGGAAAGAGGACACCCTTGTTTGACACCAATATCACTCCTAAAACTAGTTGAAATGTCATCAGGAGTTCTGATTTTCATTTTAACCTCCTCATAAAGCCTATGAACAACAGCGCTAAGATGAGCCGGAATACCAAGCTCTTCCATTCTGTGCCACAGTTTGTCACATGGGACTGTGTCAAAAACTTTTTTGAAATCAACAAAGCAATAGAAGACATCTTCCTTTTTCTCCCAGGTTTTTTCGATGATGTGTCTCAAAGTAATACCGTGATCAACTATGGAATGTTTAGGTCTGAAACCAGCTTGGCCTTTTGCACGTTTATGATTTTCTTCTACCCATTTGCTGATTCTATTTTCTATCATGCTGCCAAATAACTTAGCAAACAAATGATTGATCATTATAGTCCTATAGTTGGAGGGGTTATTGACATCTCCACTTTTGAAAAGAGGTATAGCAAGACTTGTAGTCCAATCTTTAGGAAACCCATGAGGAATGATGTTATCGAATATTTTTGCAATATGAGGGGCAAGGACTTTCATGCCCCACTTGAGAAACTCTGCTTGAAGTCCACCTAAGTTTTTAGCTTTACCAACACCAATTTCTTAATACCCAATTCAATTTCTTGCACAGTGAAAGGATTAGTAGAAATGTTGACCAAGGGTGGGGGAGCCACCTCCAAATCATGTTCATAAAGTTGCCTAGCATAATCAAACCATTGAGTGGTTGTGATACTATTGTCAATCTGTTTCTTTTTTGATTGCAGCTCTTTCCAAAAAAGTTTGGGATTATATTTGCTAAGAAAAATTAACTCTTACCTCCTAGTACACATAAAATCGGCTTTCTTTTTCTTTAAAATTTGCTTGTAAGCTTTGATGTGAGTCTCTTTATTATTTGGCTCTTTATTATTTGGCTTTCTTAAACCTCTTCTAGCCATTTTGCATTCCTCATCAAACCAAGCATTCATCGGGAAACAATTTGTCTCAGATTTTTTGTTTTTTGTTCTTTTGCATTTTGAGAGGGCCACATGGATCAGATTTGTTAACTTATGACTGTTGAGATCATGAAATGTCTTTTTATCCCATTTAAGAAGTCTCTCCAAAGCAGCCTGGAAGATACAAGCATTTTCTTGCGTCAAAAAAATTTTGCCCTTTGAATGTTGTTGTAGGGAAGGTTGATTTTTTTCCACATAATACCTCTTTTCTGCCCAAACAATACTTAAATAGATCGGTTTGTGATATGATTTGAGGTCCCATAAATGTTCACCAATCACCATATCTTCGATTTTTTCACATAGGCTATGCGAACAAACAACGTAGTCAACCACACTTGCCCCATTGTAAGTGTTGCAAGTGAAATTGCTGGAATTTGTCCATCTAATCAGACCATTACAGATAATTAAGTCAAACATGCCACAGAGAGTAAGCAACTCTTCCCCAAATTGGTTGCAATCATTGGTGTCTTCTGACACTCTCTCCCATTGATGATTTTCTTCTTCTAGGAGCCAAATAGGATTACAATCATCTTTACAGCTAAAGATGAAAGCCTGTTCACTTGCAGTTCTAGCATTGAAATCCCCCACAAGGAGGACCTCGCCAAGCTCAGAGAACACATCAATATCTTTTTTTTGGGCAGCAAAAGGGTCTTTGCTGTCAAGACCACATTTCTTGTAAGTTTTGGAGACCTGCGGAGCAAAATAACATGCTACAATCCTAATAAAATTGTAATTTTCTGAGATCTTAAACCATAAAAACTGTTTATTGGAGTCCTCTTTTTCAAGCTGAATGAGACGCCCTTCTTTTTCTTTCACTAACACCAATATCCCACCATGACCCTTGCCATTGCTAGCTGCTTTGTTCCACACTGTCATTTTTGAATAACCTTCGAACATGGGAGTTTTACAACCTTTGTGTTCATGAGTCTCAACAAGACAAATAACGTCTCTACCTTCCGCAATAGGCCCTAACCTAGGCCCACGTCTCCAAGGGTAGCCTCTACAGTTCCAACAAATAACTTACTAAATAGTTGGCTGCATAGCCCATTACACACTTCTTTTAGGGATCATGTGGTCAGTCACAGTTAATTGCTACCCAGCTAGTTGTTGCTCTAGAAACATATAAAAATAAATCTTTGAACTCCACAAGACTAAACATTGGGACAGTCAGCCTTACCATCTTTGCCATCTTTGACTTTTGCAATTCAGTCCTTTTTTCTATACAAAAAAATGACCCCATTGACAAGAACAACAATAATGAGGTCGTCCTTACTGGAATGACCCAAGATCCAAGATTGCTATCTAAAGTAGGAATGCTTTATTTGAGGATCTGATGAACTTGAAAAGAGGAATCATCATGTGGTTAAGATAATTGTTATAATGAAAACTCGGTGTTGCTGTAATTCTTAGAAAACCAATGCAAACGATAAAAAAATACTTCAATTACAGACTCTGAAAACTTTGTCTCTAATAATAATAAACAGATTATAAAAAGGCATATATTATGATTCTTTCATTTTCTTAAAACAAACTTGTAGTATTTATCTGTCCACCCTATCTCTCGTTTCAGCTAAAGCTTCTTTAGGCGTCTTTCATTGATAATGGGACTATTGCATTAATTTGTTCGCACATGTTATGCACATATCCATCAAACTGATTGTCATTACACTCACTTAGATCGACAAAAAGGTATCCTACTACATTCAGTAAGAAAAAAATGAAGATATCTGTATGAAATGGATCGAAAACCAGTGTTGCATCTGGTGAACCAAATCTCCACACTTAGCCTCAACCTAACCACTAATATCTTGCTTAAATTTGTGTATTTCTTAAAGAATAAAAACAAAAAATGAAGCCACTCAAAAAGGTAAATAAGTTCAAGATTTTTAGACCATTTCATTAATTATTTTAAAATAAATAATAGTTAGCAAAACAAAAAGATGTAAAAGAATAGATATTTACAAAATCATTTTATAACCTGCTGAGAGAATGAAGTGATTGGATAGGGAAGGTACAAATTATGTTGCTTGTTTACGAATGCTTCTTTTTTCTATCCATAGTTCTTAAGTTCTTATGCAACTGTAGTGACCAACCTATCAGAAAGAGGACAAGCACAGTTGCAAAGGATACCCAAAACTTAAAAATCCATGAAGGCATTGGCATGGGGTAAAGACCTGTTCAAACACAAATAGGTTCATAGTCACTCACAAACCATTTCAAAAGATCTCATGTATAGGCACGGTCACCTTTAAAAAAGAATGATAACAGAAAAGACATGGAATAAACGGATAAAGAATATTACCATGTCCAAACTTAATGCAAATTAATAGCTCCACAATACAGATGGCAAGAGAGAGCCAACAAAACGTCCCCACCTTCTTTATTGAT
This sequence comes from Cryptomeria japonica, assembly GCF_030272615.1. Taxonomy (NCBI): domain Eukaryota; kingdom Viridiplantae; phylum Streptophyta; class Pinopsida; order Cupressales; family Cupressaceae; genus Cryptomeria; species Cryptomeria japonica. The sequence goes on from NC_081410.1 coordinate 473,475,769, forward strand.
TTTCTGCAATCATCCAAAATGTTATGGTTTCAGTTCACAGTGTGAAAAATAAATAATTAGTGAAAATTCATTTGTTCGAACTATTTGATTGATTTATCTTTTAGGGTATTATTTACCAAATCTTATATGCAGGCATATACTGAAGGTCTCTATGCCTACTCAGAGGAAAAGCCACTCTTCAGGTTTGAAAGTATGTGGTTAACATCCAGAATTTTAGGATAGGGTTAGCAATGGTGGCCAGAAATTCCAACCTGCCAGAGCCAGTGTAATTCCACAGAAACGAAATGCCTATCCAAAGATGCATACACTCCTGGATTGTCAATTCCTTTGGCAATATTTGTTGACGAGCAGAGGTGGAAACTGTATCTGTCAGAGCCACAGTATCATTCCACAAAAGATATACCTCTCCAAAAATGCATACATTACCAGATTGTCAATTCCTTTGGCCACATTTCTCGGCAAGCAGAGCAGGTGGAAGCTTTATTAGCAGCCCTTCAAAGAAGGATAAGGGAAGATGAATTTACTGAATCTATGGCCATAGAAGAGCACAGATTAATCTCCAAATTGGCCATTCTGTCCTAGAGAAGAGCTGTATTAGAGGTAATGCTCCTGTAGGAGACTCCAATATTGCTTTTTTCCACAAATCTACCTTAAACATGCAGCAGATAAATACATTGCCAACCATAAAAGACAGCAATAGTAATTAATTATGTTCCTAGATTGAGATATACTGGAACATGCAACAAAATACTTCAAAGATTGTTCAGTAAAAAAATTAAAACAGAAGTACTTCACACACATCCTCACTAATAAAATATCCAATCTAGATGCTATTACAGCTCAAAAAGAAATGCTTCAAAATATTCCAACACTCCTGAATGAAAAGGATAATAGTACTTTATTCAAGCTTGTAATTGAGGAATAGATGGGCTGGTGTAGCTGGTTGATTATCACACCTCCAGAAAGGAAAATCATGATTGGATTATGAAGTAACTTCCAAAATTACCACAAAATACTCAACATCTAAGAGCAAAGCTCACCAACAGAAGAATCCTCTTGGGCAAGAATAGAGAAATGAAACTGAGGGGAAAAATAGCAATGGAAAGTGTACCAAGGCTTCTGGATATTCAGCCAGCTAAACACAAACCCAAAAATGGAGAATGCTGTAAAAGGTCCAAACTCAGCCACTTCTTATAGACAAGATTCTATGAAAAACTTAACAACTACTGCCCTCTAAAAAGATGTTGGGTTTGTTGTTTGCTCAAACTGTATGGGAGGCAAAGAAATCATTAAACATCTTTTCTTACAATGCCCATTAGTGAGAGAATTCAACAAGCAAGGAATCTAGTTTTGTATCCACTATCTTTATTAGCTCAAAGAAAAGATAAATTGCTAAAAATTTGGTATAGAATGGCCATGAATCCAAATTCAAAGCAATTCCAAAGCTTGATCAGATTGGCTACAGAGGTTTGTATGTGGAATATTTGGTATGAGAGGAACAAAACAACCCTCAAAAATAAGAACCTCAAGGGATCATATCCTCATGTTGGCACAAAATAACATCATAGAAACTGCCATAAGACTCAAAGACTTGTAAATATACTTCTAATCCCTACCATAAAATAAATGACTTCAAGATCACATCATAACATGAAAAGATCCAACCCATTATAAATGGCAACATGTCTAGGGCCAGTACTTGAAAGAATGTGATCGGCTTGAGCAAGGATGGATCAAGGATAGTTTTGATGGTGCTTCAAGGGACAATGCTCCACAATTGGATGGGTACTCACCCACTCTTCTATTACAACCACCTTGGCCAGCAGCCCAAAAATCTAGCAAAGCTTCTCAATGTTGATGTTGGATCATCCTTGTTCTTCATTAAGGTTACAAACTCAAGTGATAAGAAGGGCTCTCAAATAATCAACGAAATGATACAAAATAGCAAATAACCAAGATAAAATTAACATTGGAACTGAAGCCAATTCTTAACAATATTTGTAAAAGCCTCACAAAATTTGACCCCTATATAATCCTTGCTGTTCCTAAAATCCCCTATTTGTTTTCTCCTAACTGAGCCCTACACCTACTTCGCTACATTTCCTTTAATGATTTATGTGATTTAAATATAAAATTAGCGTTTAATCACCACCTATCCTTAGCAATTAGCAATTAGCAATTTGCATTCTTTTATTAACAAAATTGTGTATCTCCTGATGCATTGACACACCACTCACAATTACTATGGCACTTCTATTTTTTACCCAAAAAGTTTCAATGATGTGACAAATTCCATTTAATCTCTATTTAAATGGTTGTGTCGTAGCTTCACTGATGGTGGCTTGTGAAGTAATGGTGTCTTCTATTGAACATTCAAAATCTAATTCTCGAAATCTTAAAGACTTCATACAGCTTCAGTGGGGCTTGAAACCTATGTTACCCAGAGTTTCCGGGACGGGGACAGGGGTACATGTTTCCGAGACAGTAATTTTTTTTGCCAATTTTGGGGACAGTTAGGGGACGACTATATAAAAATAGGAAAAAATTAAAATATATAGGGAAATTTAAAATACTCATATGTAAACATGGATAAAGCATACACATATACATTATAGAACCTGAACATATAAGAACTAGCAGAGTTCTTATGCCAAATTTGTGTTAAATTGAGAGTCAAAGTCAAATTGCTTATAAAATTCACTGTCAAAATTCATTGTCAATATGCAGAATTTATGGGGACATCCCCTAGGAGTCCCCTGTCCCCGGGGCGTCCCCTAGGAATCCCCTATCCCCAGGACATCCCCGAGACGGGGACACCTGAAAAAAATACAAGGGACGTGTCCCCTGGTAACATAGCTTGAAACCTCTTCCACCTCTTCCATCTCTTTAGGGAACTTACAATGTTACAAAATATTTCTCATTCAATGATATTAATGGTCAAATCCAACGTTTATTTAGGGTTAACATCATCAAAATAGATAAATAACAATTGTGTCACCTTAACACCCACACCTTGAATTGGAATTAAAATGCATCCAATTCACCTCGTGGATTCTCCAAGGTTCAATTTTCTTAAATCAAAATTGTCCATGTAAATCCATGGATGTATTTGGCTGATTCAAAATTCAAAAGATTGAACCCAAGATAAATCCATGGCAATTCCAATAGCTTTGAGTACTTTTTTGGTCTTAAATTTCAATCAATCAACCTAAAAACCTAACTCTAAACACTAAATTTAACCTCAAAACAACTTAAAAACACAAAATTTAAACTCAAAACAACTCAAAAACACAAAATCAAAATATAGCCCTTCCTCTAATTTGTATAAGATTAGATAGAACATTAATAAAAGGCGCACACACACAATTAACATATAATTGCTACATATCTCATAATGTTTATACTCATATATAGTTTCATTGTCAAAGCAAAATAAAATACACTAATAGAATCACAGCTATCAAAAATATTTTCACTGTTATCTTGCAATTGGGGTTCTAGATCATCAAAATTCTTTGAAGAGCCAAGATAGTTGGATTGAATGACCACCGACTCTCAAAACCAAACGAAGATGTAGTATAGGATCCTCCTCCTATGTCAAAATTCTCAACAATGGTATTGAGATGTGTGAATACATTTATGGATACATCAATCACTTATCTCAAATTGCACATCCTAAAGTCTACTAGGCCCCTTTCATGTAATCAATGGAGGAATGTCACAAGAGATGAAAATTGGAATAAACATATACACGGTCCTTTGCCAACTTATTATATCATTTCTAAGTTCAAAATTATGAAGGACTTGGTGTTGCAAAAGAAAAGTGATAAATTGTGAAAATGACATTTACTATGAAAATTATAAAATTTTGAAAATGACTTTGCCCCCAAACCCCTTCGCCCATTGTTTTCTATGTTTGATGCAATCATTGCCATGTATTTAATTTTTAGCGGTTTACACTTTACTTAGCATGCCAAAGTTTTTATTTGTAGTTCTTATACATATTCCTTATACATCATTTTATAACTAATATTTCAAGTATTATATGTATTTTGGATCATTGTTAATAATTTCCACAAAACTGTAAAAATAAAATAAGCAAAAAAGTGAAGGGCAGCAAGGACTGCGAGATTAATAGCAGGTCCTTCTCAGTCATTCCTCCCTTTGCCACGAAGGCAAATAGGATCCCACTACGAGGGAGACAACGCGAATTGGAGACAAAACCAAGATACCGACACCTCAGCCAGGCATCAGAGTATAGCACAACAACGAAACATGTGGCATCAACAGATACAGAGACAAGATGAGAGGAAGGTGAACCAGAGTCAAGGTGCTTGAGGAAATAAGCAAAACAAAACCAAATCACAAAGGAACCCTAGATCTCAGAAGGATTGGGAGTAGAATCCGAAATCGAACCAAGGGCATAGGAGGGAGCTAGGTAGGATTGGTCACTGTCAAGCTTGTATTTTGAAATCCAAAATCCTTGGATCGGCATGGGCTCATTTGCAAAGCTTCGCATTCTTTGCCAGATGGTGTGGCAAACACTGCTCGATGGATAGGATTGCAGAATGGTGGGTTGATACATTCAAAGGATGGGTGAGTATCATATCTCTTGACCATGAATTTTTCATTATTAAATGCATAGATGAATTTCTAAAGCATGAGATCATATCGTAAGCCCTTATTTTTTAAAAGTTTTAATTTCTGCTACATGGATTGGGAAACAAACTTTGATCCCAACAAACAATTTATCAAGAAAATGCCCAAATGGATAAAACTAAAAAAAATGTCGTCGAAATATTGGAGCATGGAAGCCCTTAGCAAGATTGGAGAACAATGGGGATCATTCATTAGGGTGGAGGAAGATTTTTTCTTTGGTAAGATAGGATAGAAGTGAAAATTTGTATAAATGTAGATAGGGACCTAAAAACCCTAGATACTTTGGAAATTATTACGGCAAAAGGAAGATGGATTCAATTGGGCAGAATTTGGGGCAAATCCCTCTAGGGGGAGATGTATTCTTGGGCCAGGGTTTCAAAGTAATTGTTCATCTCGTATGCAATGTCACCCCTCGTCATTCAAAGCTTCATCTCAGACCCCCAATCTAGATACAAATGCTATGGCATTAAAGATAAAGATTAGGTCAAAGGGGAAATCTGCGGAATTGACACCCACGGAACTAGTGGTCCCTGAGGATTGCCCTAAAAAGAGGGGAATAGATATCTATCATTCACACCCTAAAATAGATACTCTAGATCCAATGTGCTTTGAGAGTCTGAAACCTATAATATTAGGGCAATAGGAAAATGAATTAATCCAATTGTTGGAAGAGACCATAGAACTTCAAAGGGATATCAATCTAAAACTCCAGGTTATTTCAAATGGCGAAACCCTTCCAAATGCCTTGAATTATGACAAAGAACCCCAAAAAATTCTAATCCCAAAGGAGCATGGTTTAGGGTATTAGGAGATAGAAGGGGAAATTGTGGAACATGTGCCTAATATTTTTTATAGCAATTGGACTACCGGTCCATCAAAGGTGGAGGTAGATAATATTGAAATCAAGGAGATTGAATAATCGGAAATAAATAGTGTGTGAATTCCTTGAAATTATTGAACAATATGGTAGAAGTGAACTAGAGCTCGAATCAACCACAAATTTGGATTCAAAGAAACAAGCTCTCTTATAGGAACTATTGGAGGGAGGATAATGTGAGAATCGAGAGAATGACCTCTTATTCAAAGTGTAGAGCAAACAGGGAATGAGACAAGCAAACAGATGGAGATGGAAAAGCTAGGAATCCACCAAATTCCATCATCCAAAGTTAAACTGGATTGTGGGAACAATCCAAATAAGAAGGTGGGTAGGAAATCTCTCCAAGAAATCAAAGCAAAGATATGGTGGTAGAGGATCAGCTCAAGATTACCGCTCTTTTTTAATCGGGGAAGGGAAACCCCTTTCGCCAGGGGCCATGATGCTCCTATCATGGAATGTTAGGGGCTTAAATGCCCATAACAAGAGGTGCTTGGTCAGGCGGAGGGTGTGCTTGACCAAGGCTCTTATAATATTATTACGAGAAACTAAACTATCAGTCATAGAAATGGAATTGTTCACAAGAGGATTCAAGATTGGATTCAATAATCAATGGATCAATTGGGTCTTTATTTGTATTTCCAATCCCAGGTTTTCAGTTCTAGTCAACGGTTCTCGCGAGGGTTTCTTCGAATCATCCAAAGAATTGAGGCAAGGAGATCCCCTCTCGCCTTCCTATTCATCATCATGGCAGAGGCCCTTGGTAGGGCAATAAGGAATATGCAAACATTGGGTTTGATTGAACGGATTAAGGTGACCAGCAACATACAAGCCATCACACATCAGCAATTTGTAGATGACACACCACTTTGTAGATGATACACCAAGGTTCGGGTCAACAGATTAATCAAGCAAAATCATAGGCATTCTTCCTTTCAACCTCTCCTAGTTTGGAAACCGATATATTGAGCATCCTCAACTTTAAGAAGGGGACCCTACCTTGGTCTTACCTAAAGCTTCCTTTAGATAAAGGACTGAGGAATACCAAGTTGTGGGATCCCCTTAAAGGGAAAATGGAGAAGAGGCTTATTTCTTGGAAAGGTCAATGGCTCTCTTGGGCCGAAAGGATCATCATGCTTAAGACTGTGATTTCATCCTTGCCTATATACTTACTCTCTTTCCTTGCTCTCACCTTTAGAGTAAATCATTTTTTAGTGCAGATGATGAGAAGGTTTTTTTGGTAGGGCTTGGCAAAAAAAGACAAAATTGTCCTCATCTCCTGTGAGAAAGTGTGCAAGCCTAAGGAATTTAGGGGGGTGGGTTTGAGGAATCTATTGTGGCAAAATAAGGTGTTTGGGGCCAAAATTGTATGGAGATTGTATAAGGAAACACAACTTAAATGGTCAAGGATACTACAGGATAAAAGTCTCAACAACAATAACCCAACATATATTCTTAGGATTGCCAATCATCCTAAAGGGTGAAGGCTTTGGAATTTTCTACTAAACTGCAGATTGGTAATCTCAAAATATGTCACTTGGGACTCTTGGAAGGGGTATTCAAGCATAGACAGTAAAATTGAAGTCAATCAGACCAAGGACTTTATCAAGAGGCACTGGGGCAACATGGTTAAGGACCATGTAGTTGTCTTTCAAAATAACCCTGCATTGGGTTGGAAATGGAGAGATATGGATTCACTCCCCTTGCCAGAGATAACATTATATAGGTAATGAATGTTATCTTAGATAAAAGGATTGTTTTCAAAAGTGGTGTGGATAGACTTATATGTGCAGGACCAAAGAATGGCATCTTCAATGCCAAAGATGGTTATAAGGTGGTGCGGGTTTTGAAGAACGGGTCGAATCAAACATCCCAACCCAACTATGTTAGAGAAAACATTGTCTTCCAAAGGTTGGAGTATTCACCTAGGCCGCTATCAAAAGGAGAATTGTGACAATCGAGAAATTTAGAAAGATGGGTTTTGTAGGACCCCATAAGTGTGTGCTCTACAAAAATGAAGAAGAATTTGTGGATCATTTTCTTTTGGGCTGTCCCGTTGTGCAAAAATGTTGGATATGGTTATGCGCAAAATTAGGGTGGATAATTGCCCTGCCAAATGATATCATGAGTTTGTTTAAAGGTTGGCCAATCATGTCAGGGGTGGGACTTTTTGGAGGTCTGTGGTTGTCAAGTCCCTCTCTACTCATGTAGGAGATTTGGAAAGAAAAGAACCATAGGATATTCAAAGATAAAAAAATGTGCATTGCTTCTTTCCAAAACAAAGTGGAAGCGGCAGTGGTTGAAGTGGTTAACAATAGAGCCAAGGGTCTCACAAATCGGTAAAGCATATTCATAGATTGGCATGGGAAAATGAGGTTCAATTGGTTTGGTCTCCACATTCCTCCTTTTGTGGGGATCAAAGAAAATGAAACTTCAAATGCTAGAAGCATGGCTAGATGGCAATCTCCCAAATTTGGGTGGTTCAAATTAAATTTTGATGGAGCCTCACATGTGAACCATGGTCCTTTAGGTGCTAGCTGCATCATCAAAATGCAGGATAGGGAGATTGTTGGCAGGTTGGTTGTGCCATTGAACGAGGACTCCAACAATGTGGCAAAACTCAATGCATTCACTCAAGGCCTATAATTTTGTAAAGATCTTGAGATTGACGGACTTAAAATTGAAGGGGACTCAACCATATCCATCAATGTTGTCAGAGAATGATCTACTCCTAATTAGAGACTTAATGCAATGGTGGAGAGAATATTGGAGCTCTTGAAATTTTTCAAGGAATACACCTTGAATCACCTTTATAGAGAAGCTAACACGGAAGCATATGCTCTAGCTAATTTGACAGCAAAGAGCAATGCTTTTGGAGCAATTGGGCCTCCATCGAATCAATGTGATCTTGGCTCCTAATCATTTCTTTATAAGGAGAGTTGGCATTGAAGGTGATTTGACATCTTAGGGCAAGTCTCGAATTCGGATCTGATAACATCATTTCCCTTTATGGTTAATGGATTCTGTGCGAAGTATAATCTTCTAACGATAGCTACAATCCTATTTAAGCACGTAAAATAATGATAATATCGTTTACTACCTCAATGAGGACCTTTCGTGGCATTTTGGTGTGCGCTCGGAGGGACGATATCAATCACATCATTCAAGAATGGTGATCTAGCTCTCAGATTGGCATTAGATAAAAGTACTAAAATGTACATCATAGGTGGCCTACAATGGTGCTCGGTTTGCGTGCCTTAACCTATCTATTTAACGGTGGTGGCCATTCTCATTGTCATATCAATTTTAGTAGTAACCATGGACACCCCTATCATTTTGCGTTGTGTTAAGATGTAGATGGCCTTTTTAGGATATATCTTTGATTTACATTTACATTCCATTAGTAAAATCTCGAGGCTTATCACCAATGAGGTCATTTGTATGGTCTTGGGGTAGGAGTTCTTGATCTCTACTAATTGTTATAGGTTCCATTCCAACATTACCTCCCGTTTTCTAGCCTCTTAGATTTGGGGGGAAACAAGGTGGATATTTTTCTACTGTTGCAGGAGTTATTCAAAGCAGAGTTCCTCCTCAATAACATTGACATGGTGGTGGTAGTTGAAATGGGTGTGGGGATTGAAGCTTTGACAACCTGGGGCGGCAGTGGTGCAACATCCCTTCTTGTTGAATATGGATGGCACTAATGTTGCTCATCATCATCAATGGGCAAGTGTGGGCCGAGACTTCTTGAGGAAAGGGGTGGAGATAGACGATTATGATGATTTCCATTGGCTTGATGACTTTCGGGAAATTCTCTTTTGTGATGCCTTCTATGAAGAAGGTTGATATGGGGTTGTGTTGACGTGTATTTTGTACACCATCATACACAGAATAAAATACCTTAAGGCATCTTATCCTCTCTTGAAAAAAGTCTCTAATTGCTGAACATTCGCATGAAGGATCAGTTAGGATGACTCCAATGTTCTGGTTAGTAGGGTCTCTACGTGTGGATAAGCACCAGTTGGTGTGATGTGATTTGCTGTGTCCTCGAGGGGATCTTACACTCCGAAATTCCGAAATCTTACTAAACTAAGAAGCTTTCAAAAAATAACAAAAGGGATAGGGTTTTGAAAGAAGTTTAATCTAATCTAATCCTAAAGATGACTTCATGTGGACAAGATTTGGCAAGATTCAACCAACTTCAATTTTGCCATAAGATAACAACTCAACTGAAATTGATGCGATCTTCTAAGGTAACAAAATGATATTCAATGCATCAAAGATCAAAGATACTACCACGAAGGTACATATCTAAGAGACAATAATGATTGAAGATTAAGGGATTCAAGGTATTCTCCAGTCGACCACGCAAGGCGTTCCTACAATCAGCAAGAAGCTAGTGGTTTGGATTACGAATCCTACCAAAGATCAAGTCTCACACTATGTCCTTCAAATTAACACACTACTTTGATTGAGCATGATTCAAGTAAATTGAACAACCATGAAGATAACCAAGAAAGTTGCAACAAAACACCATAACTTCAATATTTCATTGATTTCCAAGTCATCATGTACAACAATTGCTTGAATTTCTCTCTTCAAACTCAATCTTGCTACAAAGTAAAATTGCTTTTAACTCTAATCTCTCTAATACAACAAACTCTCTGATATCTATCTATTATAAATGAAATGAAAAATGAGGGTATAAATAGCATCCTCAATTACAATGAAAGGTCCAGATTGAAAGTAGATCAACGGTCAAGATCATGACACCTAAACCCTAATTAGGGTTTGTTACAAATGGCCTCCTTTTTACTGAACAATATTAAATGCATAGCCAAATATTCAATTTGGCACAAAAACCTAGGAGACATAAACCAATGACAATTAAGATGCCATGTCATCTATAACAACCTTTCATCTAGAATCTTATTGCCTTTCCAATTCTCTTTTTTAGCATATGCAATGAATCTTGATACGATTCCTTCGATCTCTGCAATTGGAATCTCGGGAAGATTCTTCATACTCTCTTCCAAGTGGATGACCTGATCGAATGCATCTAGAAGAGCTGCGTCCCATGAAGATTCAAGTTCCTTTGTTCTTTCAATCAGGAGCATGGTGGCAAACATTTGATCATATTGCTCATCTGTAACATTAGCGTCCTTGCAAAAGATGACCTTAATTCTATCCTCTAATTCCTGCATATCCACATCTGTCTCGACCTCGATCCTTCTGCCAAGAATGGTACGCAGTACCTCAAATACTCTGTCCTGGATCGGATTGATCACCTCCTCAACTTGGCCACATCTAGTACTGATGTCCTCAAAGAAAACACTCTTCATATGGAGTAAGGTTGACCACTGAAGCAAACTGTGAGGTCCTCCATCGATGATCTTCTCTTGTGCTAAGACCTTCCTTGATGTGTGTCTTATTACTTTCAAGACAGGAATGATAACATCTTTGGTATGGGCAAATGCGGCTACTGTTATCATCAAATTGTGGATTATCTCAAGAACCTGGATAGCTTGATGAATAATCTTCATCATCCTTGTTACAAACTCTAAGGCAACTGTATGAGATTTATCCATCCAAGTACTTGTACGTTGAACCATGTTCCTGAATCTTTCTGCTTCATTGATTGATTGAAGTGGAAGTGCTTGCACTGGTGATCTAGCTGGATCCTGACGTCCTAAAGGTTCATTGATGTGACTGAAATATGTCCTCCATGCACCGACCTCTCTCTCAAGCTTTCTATTCTTCTCCATTTCTTCTCTAAGCTTGTCTTTCAACGCTTCAAATGAATCGATGGCATCATCCAATGTCTGCTCTGCTGTGGATGGTCCTAGCTCAAAAGTCTGTATATCATATTCCTCTGCTAAGATTTCACCTTCATATTTGTCCACTGCTGGTGTAGCTATCTGCAGTTTTCTGGATCCAGTCTCATCTCGAATCATCTTGGACATCATGATAGCCTTCCTCTTCTCTGTTACTTCGTGTGAACGTCCAACAAGGCTCTCTAAATCAATTGCATTGTCCTCGTCCTCTACTACAATCACCTTGGTTAATCTTTCCTTCAACCAATCTGGGATAGCCGATCTTGTCTCTTGAACTTGAATTTCTTTATGCACTATTTCTTCTTGTCTGGGAGGAGATGTTATTTCATTGTCTTCTTCTAACTCATAATCTTGGAGAGATCCATCTGGTGACCCTTGCTGTGCCTGTCCTTCTTCCTGCCTGTCATTCTGTACCATTGACTCCATGGATTCTTCCACTTGAAGTGTCCTCTTCTTTGGTCTAGAAGAAGTACCGGATGATCGATCTTTGTTAGCCTCTTGTTTCTTCTTGGAAGATTCCCTCTTTCCAGGTCTCTCTTCCAAAGTGAAAGTCATAGCTATGCCTTGTTCTCTCAACTTTTGATGCTGTACGTCAACCCATCTGCGAGTACAAGACAAGACTGGTGCCATCAAAGTATCTAAATCCACAACCTCGGGCTCATTCCAATCCAACCTTATTGATTTGCTTTCTCGATCATAGGAAGACTGGATATGTCTGCCACTGTCCTGTGCTTGGTCGGCCACTCTGTAAATCCTGCATTTCCTGATGAAATCCAAAGGCAATCTAGAATGCATTTTTCGTTTCACTTCAAGATCATCTAAGAGATTCATCATAAAATCTTCAATTTCGTACTCATGCTTAAACTTCCTGCCGACTGTCTCCTCTAAATGTCCATGCGGATCAAAACTTTCTCTCAAAGCAAAAGATGAAAAAGAATACAAGGCTAACTCCTTCTCTGCGTCATCCATAGCTAAAGCATTAGGACATACCTCAACTGAATTGCCCAATATGATAGGTACCGGAATTCCATTCTGATGTCTGTGTCTGAATGCCTTCGCATATGCTGCCAACTGTCTTGTCACTTCAAGTAACACAATTCTGTCTGTCGGATATCTCGGCAACATGTATGGTGGTAAAGGACATCCATGCACTCTAATATAAGTGAACTTCGGAAACTGAATGAACCAAGCACCGTACCTCTTCACCAATTCCTGTGCATCCTGAGATAATCTGTTGTGAATCCCTCCTTGCAATGTCCTTGTGATGTTCATCGTGAAGGTATCATTAACTAACTTGTAGTTGCTTCCTGGCGGATGATGCAAGTGGGCATAGGAATCACAAGCTCTGACCTCGCCGGGTCCTCTTCCAATCACTCCTCTGTGAGGTAGTCCTGCGTACTCAAAACTCCTGATCAAAGCATAGATGACGTATGAACTCATGTGGAAGGACTTGGTAGCCTTGAGTCTCCTCAACTGTACGTCTAAGCAATGGCTAATCATTCTAGCCCAATGTATCGTACCTTTCCCTTGAACGATCACCTGAATGAAATAGAACATCCACTTCTCAAAATAGAAGGCGTGAGGGGCTCCTGTGACTCGGTTGAGCATTGTAATCAAATCTCTGTACTCCTCCTGGAAATCAATCCTGTGTGGTGTGTTCGGTACCTTGCTCAGGCAAGGACGACTCTTGAGTAACCAGTTCTTATTAATGATGCTTAGGCAAGTATCTGGATCATCTTCGTACATTGACCTGGCTCCCTCTATGCTCTTGTATATCATGTCCCTGTGCTCTGGAAGATGGAAAGCTTCACTTATAGCTTCCTCTGAAAGGTACGCCAAAGTGTTTCCCTCATTGGACACGATCGTTCTGGACTGTGGATCATAATGACGAGCACACTCGATCATCAACTCATGGCACTGAACAGCTGGAGGAAAGCCGGCCGCCTTAATGATGCCACTCTCGATTATTCTCCGGGCGACAGGTGATGGCTTGCCAATGTAAGGGACCTCTCGGAACTTCTTCGTGTTGAAGTTGCCTAAGTTTGTATCTCCAATGTTGCCCCACTTCGACACGATCTTGGTCTCCACTTCTTCGGTCTTTTGATCTTCCTTCATGAGAGCTGAACGACTGGTGGATGCTCCCGCCTTCGGGGTCACCATACCTACACAACATTTCATAATGAGAAACTAGATCTTGCAATAAATAACGTAGATTAGAGAATAGATTAATTTTAGGAAACCTCATGATAAGTCTTAGAGTTATCATTTCCTAAAAAAAACGATTGAGCTAGGAATTCAAAATTCAAAACTCAAAATTCAAAATTTAAGTTATGACGATCTAAAATTAAAACAATAAAGCAAATATCGCCATACCTCAATAGAGAGCTAACTCTAGAATGCAAAATGAATAAAATTCGCCTAGGCAAAATTGACGTTAGATAGTTTTGATGTGATCTTCAAATCAACGTTCCTCTTATCAACTTCGCCACCCTTCAAGTATTTGACGTGATCTCCAATGCCTTGGCAAATTCGCCACCTTTGGTATGTCCTTGACGTGATCTCTAAATGATCGATCCTTTGTCAATTCGCTCAAGTGAAAACTAAGTTCGCACTCTTCAAACACAATTCGCACTTTCTCCTTCAAGATCGCATGTAAGAAATGATAAATGATGATGTGAAAATGACGATCTTCATCTCCCTTTTATAAGCGCTTCTCACCACAATTACCTTAAGCCGACTTGTGCAAAAATAAGGCAATTTAAATGATTTTTAAATAAATAATAAAGCCGACTCTCATAAACCAAGCGCTTCCTTTGATTTTTTATTAATTTAATAATTAATTATTAAATGCCTGTTGACGTGTATTTTGTACACCATCATACACAGAATAAAATACCTAAGGGTATCTTATCCTCTCTTGAGAAAAAGTCTCTAACTGCTGAAGATTCGCATAAAGGATCAGTTAGGATGACTCCAAGGTTCCTTTTAGTAGGGTCTCTACATGTGGATAAGCTCGCCGTGGTATGATGTGATTTGTTGGAATCACAAGGGGACTTACATTTGGTGATTGAATTTCCGATCTACTTTGCTAGAACACAAGCTCTCACTAACTTAGATTAAAAAAAGGGAAAAAGGAAGGGGGTGAAGAGAGGATCTATTCCTAATACTAAGAATGTAGGAGCAATGATTTGATTTTTGATGAAACTCCAACTAGGTCTTGTTTTGACATCAATGGAACATCTACACAAGGCTAGTGCGATCTTCTAAGGGAAGCTTTATGATGTTCAAATCATCACCGCAGGCATAGATACCATCCAAGTTGATGCATATCAATGAAGAGGCGACAAATTGAAATTGAGCTTAAGCTGAATGATTCCAGTTGACTACACAAGGCGAGTCTGCAATCAACAAACTGCTAGTAGTATGGATATACGAATTCCATCATCAATCAATCACATTTCCTCCATTCAACTAATCATCTACCATCTAAGATTGAAGACTCAATAAGAAACCATGCAAATTGCAAGAAAACGACATATTTCACCATTACTTCAATGAAAATGGAGTTTGTTTACAATCAATGGCAACAATTTCTTGCCTTGTCCTCCTATTCTACTCTAATTACTATTCTATCAACTATATTCTAACTCTTCCAACTATTTACATGCTATCTCTAACTTATTGCTAATTATATCTTTTTTACAAATGAAATGCCTGGGCTTATATAGTGCCCACAATACAATTTGATGGCTTAGATCAATTCAAGATCAATGGCCAAGATTCAACAATGAAAACCCTAATTAGGGTTTGTTACAACCATTACATAATATTTAATGCTTGACCAATGATAAAATTGTATTGCTTGGACACATGTCCCCTCTAGAAAAATCGACCAATGGATAGCCGGGGTAGGTACATCGGAGTTTGTGCCACCTTCCATGAGTTAAGTACATTGAATCTGGACATGCTGAGGTGGACCACACTGATTGGAGAAATGATGACTAGGATGCCACCTCATCTGACACTTGTAACTTGGTAGATATTCAACTTGATGTTGTTGAGAAGTTAGCCTTAATTAATTCATCTAGTATTATCTGCTTCCTCAACGAGCCCTTGTTCTAACTCCTTTTGTCCTTGATGTGCAAGACGATGATGTACCTCGCCTTGGAACGCTGGATTGAAAGAGGTCACCCCTGTCCTGGCTTGATCGTCCCGGCGAAGACCGTCCTTGATCCGGCTTGATTTTCCTTGATGAGATCTCCATTTGATGCCTACACAACATTTCAAAATTAGAAACATGATTTTGCAATGAATAGCATAGATTAAATTTAGGAAACTTCATAATAAGTCCTTGAGTTATTATTTCCTAAAAACGATTGAGCTATCGGAATTCAAAATTTCAAAATTCAAAATTTGAAGGCTATGACGATCAACAATCAAAATCAAAACAATAAATCCATATCGCCATACCTCACTTGAGAGCTAACTCAAGAATGCAAAACAAGGAATTTGCCTAGGCAAAATTAACGTTAGAAGCCTTCAACGTGATCTTCAAGGATAAGGAACGTCCTCTTTATCAATTCGCCACCCTTGGGGATGTCTTTGACGTGGTCTTCAATGTCCTTGGCAAGTTCGCCTAACTTGAAACTCGAACTCCTTTGATAATGCTTGCACCTTCCCTTTGAAATTCGCTCCTCCTCTTGAATGATAATTTCGCACTTCCTTTGTATGAAATTCGCATATGAAAGAGGATGCTTGAATAATGATTTAGAAATGAAATAAACACCTCCTTTTATAAGCACTTTCCTCATGCATTACCTTAGGCCGACTTTGATAAAATGAGGCAATTAAAACGATTTTAAATAAATAATAATGGCCGACCTTGACAAAATAAACCCAAGCGCTCAACTTGATTTTATAATTAATTAACTTTATGCCTTTATAATTAATTTTTTCGATTTTTAATAGGCAAAATTAATTAATAAATGTTATGCGTTATTTTTAAATGCCATTTAATTAAATTTTGAAAACCCATCGAATTTAACATTTAAAAATAAATTCAAAAACTTGTTTGAACGCCAAAATTGGAGAATTGAGAAGAGTACAAACCTCATCGCCCTGGTCCCTGACTGGGGGACAGGAGCGATCCATGTCTTCTAGCTTGAAATTCATCGTTTTTGATTTTAACTCTTCGTTCATTGCCTTCCAAATGGCGTTTTAGACCCTTTGCAACTTTGTTTTGTCATAATCTTTGAAGAATAACAAGTGACTTAGCAAATATCGCCCTGGTCCCTTGGAGAGGGACAGGAGCGATCCATGTGTCCTGGCTCAAATTTGCTAACTTTCAAGCTTTACTCCTTGTTCATCACCTTGCAAATGACGTCCTTGACCTTGCCTATCCTTGCCTTGTCTTGGTTTTGACGGAACATGAGTGTTTTAATGAAAATCGCCTAGGTCCTTGTCCAAAGGACAGGAGCGATATAGCTTTTTTATTCAAATTGGTATACTTTTGACGTTTGAAACCTTTGTATATCATCTTCAAAAGACACCTTAGACCTTACATGATCTTGCAAAACCTTGACTTAACGTGATTTTCAAAGGATTTGGTCAATATAATCAATATCGCTCTGGTCCCTTCCTGAGGGACAGGAGCGAACTGGGATATTATAGTGCAAATCTTTCAATTTTGGCGACCTTCGTAACTTTGTGCTTGATTGAGATGCCTTAAAATGTCTTCACCATCATGTATCCGAACTTGGAGTGTCCCGAACTTGAAGAAAAGGCAACATAATCATCATATCGCCCTGGTCCCTTGGAGAGGGACAGGAGCGATCCGGGGCATTTAGGTCCCTTGTTGACATTTGGTAATCTTCAATTTGTCTTCAACAGTTTCAACTCACCTCCTTTCTTGCCTTCAAACCTAAAACTTGCTTGATCTTTGCCCAGATCGTACCTTATGAAGAATTTCGCTCTGGTCCTTCAGTGAGGGACAGGAGCGAATTTGACCCTCTAGGTAAAAACTTCATCATTTCATTGTTTTTGATCAAGTCTGGATGCTCTATCATGCTCATTTCGTCCTTCACCATGCCTTTGATGTCTCAATTCGTCCAAACACGGTCAGGAATGGCTCAAATAAGTATTTTCGCTCTGGTCCCTTGGTGAGGGACAAGAGCGTTTCGCCTTGGTCCTCCTGAGAGGGACAGGAGCGAAATTCGCTCTGGATCCTCAGTGAAGGACAGGAGCGAAATTTGACTTTTCGAACTCTCTATCAGGATAAATTTTATGGAATAAGTATAAGTGACATTTCCTTCTATGTTTCTTCTTTCTTATACTTTAAGTTATATTCCATATATACTTTCAGGATGTTTGAGAGTGGTTTCAGACCTCCAGGAGTTATATAGCAAAATCTAGTTTTTTGAGGTTTTTCAGTTTCCAGACTTAGTCAAATTTCAGGATCAGGACATTCCAGACTTAGCCAAATTTCAGGATCAGGACTTAGCCAATTTTCAAGATCAAGACATCACTCACGCCGGACTTGCTATCCATGTGATCCCCTGGGCGACACTCAAAATGCAAAGGCTAACTAACAAAACCCTAAAAGACCAAAAACAAACCCTAAAAAGCAAAAAACAAGGGTCCCCATTTGCAATGGGGCGATGTGTGAAATGGTCACAACAATGCCCTTGTTTATTATTTAATAAATTCGATTTTTCTCACAAGGCAAAAAACAATTAATTAATGAATATCAAGCGCAATTTTAAATGCTTTTAATTAAATATCGATTTTCTTAGCATTTAAATAAATTCAAAAATGTGTTTGAGCGCCAAAATTTAAAATGCAAACCTTATCGCCCTGGTCCCTT
This sequence comes from Cryptomeria japonica, assembly GCF_030272615.1. Lineage (NCBI taxonomy): Eukaryota > Viridiplantae > Streptophyta > Pinopsida > Cupressales > Cupressaceae > Cryptomeria > Cryptomeria japonica. The sequence goes on from NC_081410.1 coordinate 473,493,998, forward strand.
GGAGAGGGACAGGAGCGATCCATGAACTTGTCTTGATTCTTGCAATTTTTGACGTCCAAAGTCTTCATCTCCTCGTTGCATTTGGCATTTTCATTGGGTCCTTCGAGCTTAATTGACTTATCCTTGCGAATGAATGTCCTTTTGTGGTGATATCGCCCTGGTCCCTTGGAGAGGGACAGGAGCGATCCAAGTGTTTTCTCCTTTACTTTGCATCTTCGATCTCAAATTTTCATTGTAAGGCAAAAAATAACATTGTTTCTTTACTCCACGCTTGTTTCACTTGTCTTTTACAAGGCGTTTAGATGTTGGAAGGATCATCGCCCTTGTCCCTTGGAGAGGGACAGGAGCGATCCTTGTCTTCTAGCTTAAAATACTTCGTTCTTGATTTTAACTCCACGTTCATCACCTTTCAAAAGACGTCTCAAACCCTTTGCAACTTTGCTTTAACGTGATCTTCGAAGGATAACTAGTAACTTAGCAAATATCGCCCTGGTCCCTTGGAGAGGGACAGGAGCGATCCTCATAATTTCTCCTTGACCTTTGTAACTTTGAACTTCAATCCTTGTTGTGAAGGATAAACAATGCTATTCTCTCATTCCACTTTCGTTTCGCTTGAATTCCATAAGGCATTTAGATGTTGGGAGGATCATCGCCCTTGTCCCTTGGAGAGGGACAGGAGCGATCTTGAAGCTTGAGACAAAACGCGTCATCTTTCAACCTTAATTCCTCGTTCATTGCCTCTTAAAGGACGTCCTTGATCTTGCGTGATCTTGCCTTGACATGCATTTGAAGGAAAATGAAGGATCCTATGCAAATCGCTCTGGTCCCTTGGAGAGGGACAGGAGCGATATAGCCTCTTTGTTCAATTTGATGATCGTTTAACGTTTGAAGCCTTTGTATATCATCTTCTAATCATACCTTGGACCTTTTACGACCTTGCAAAACCTTAACCTTACGTGATTTTTGAGAGATTTGACCAATATAATCTATATCGCTCTGGTCCCTTGGAGAGGGACAGGAGCGAACTTCAAGATTTTGAGCTTGTCCTTGTTTCGACCAACTTGCAATTGTCTTCATTGGGTAAAACGTAGTCCTTTGATCCTTCTTGGTCGCTTGATATGTGATAAACTTTCAAAATTTATACCTTTATGGAACTTTCGCTCTGGTCCCTTCCTGAGGGACAGGAGCGATCTTAGGTGCTTTGGTCTCGTCCTTGCCCTCTTCAACTTGCTATCGCCTTCATCGTGTAAAATAAAGTCCCTCGATCCTTCTTAGTTGCTTGGTACTTGGCAAACTTTTGAAATCTAGGCATTTATAGGAATTTCGCTCTGGTCCCTTCCTGAGGGACAGGAGCGAGTTAGGTGTCTTGATGTAAATCCTTCAATGTTGACGACCTTTGATGCTTCGTGCTTGATTGAGACGCTTTAAAACATCTTCACCACCTTGTACTTTGTCTTGGAGTGCCTTGAACTGGGAGGAACGGCAATATAATCATCATATCGCCCTGGTCCCTTGGAGAGGGACAGGAGCGATCTTGCTCTTGTGGGCTTTATTTCACTTTATCACCTTCAAAAATTATCTTCAACGGATTCGTAATGTACCTTTCCACCCATCCATGCCTTGGAATTCACTGTAACTTGGCAAGAAATTTGTCTAAGACAAAAATCGCTCTGGTCCCTGCCTGAGGGACAGGAGCGAACTTGGGCATTTGGGTCCCTTGTTGACGCTTCATAATCTTCAATTTGTCTTCAATGGGTTCGATTGACCTCCTTTCTTGCCTTCAAACCAAAAACTTGCTTGATCTTTGTCCAGAACATGCCCTATGAAGGATTTCGCTCTGGTCCCTGCCTGAGGGACGGGAGCTACAAAGAACTTCGCCCTGGTCCCTGGCTGAGGGACAGGAGCGATTTTGGCATTCTGGACCATTCTCCTTCATGACGACACCTCAAGTTATATTCATTTGATAAAATGCATCTCTTTGGACCTTTTCAAATCATCAAGTCGTTAAAATCCTGCAAGTACAAGGTAAAATTTGATTTTAAGCTCCGGTCCTTCACTGAGGGACAGGAGCGATTTTGCTTCCTGAGGCATTTCCGTGTTCGTGAAATTATTCAATTTATATTCAACGGAAAGATCACGTCCTTCTCTATTACTTCCATTTCGAAATTCATCTTGACTCTGCAAGGACAATAAGATATTTGAAAACGAGCTCCGGTCCTTCACTGAGGGACAGGAGCGATTTTGCTCCTACAGGCCAAAATATCAAGATTTTACAAGTCTAATCACTTCCCAAGGCAAAAACAAATCATTTCCAATGCCCGGGATCAAATATCAAAAAGGTCAAAATTTGGTCAAAATTACTCAATTGGACAAAATTTCACGTTTCATCATCAACACTTAGACAAATTTAAGCTCTGCACTCAAAATTCCAATTGAAAATAGACCATTTTGGCGAATTCATTCCATTCAAAATTGCATCCAACAAAAAGAAGCTCAAAAAGCTCTCAAAACTGACTGGATTCTGGCTTGAAAAGACGGAAAAGGAAACCCTAAGGCCTGACCCTAAATCCAGACAACTGGCAAACTACCAAAACCCTAAAAAGCAGAGCGAAAGGCGAGCAAAAACGAGCAAAAAGAGGGGGGTCCCCATTTTAAATGGGGCGATGTGTGAAATGGTCACAACAGGTTGGAAGTTCAAAAGCTGGTTTTTTGAATTGCTTCTTTTTTATCTCAGCTCTAGTTGTATTGGCCTCCTTCATGGGGCTTGGCTTGGTCGATGGGGCTCACTTTCAGCAATGGTAAGAGGGATTTGCATGAATTAATCTAGAATGCTTGGTTTTAAGGTTTCTACAAGGTGGTTGGCTTTTGTTTAGGTTGGTTCTATTTTTTGGGTCAGCTTTGTAGGCGGTTGGTAGGAAAAGCACTTATGTTTGGCTTAAACCTATTTTGTGGGATTTTTGGCTATGATGGTAAGGTCTCAACCCTTTTTGTAATATGAATAGCAGATATCCATAATATTGTAAATCAGATGTAAATTTGATATATTTTAATATAAATTCTCATGGCTCTGCCATGTATTACAAAGCAAAAAAAAAGGTATTATATGTATTTGCATCAATCCCCATACCTCATCCCCCAATTGTCCCCAAACTTGTTAAAGAGCCCATTCATTGTCAAGGAGATCATGTAGCAAGATAATTGGATTGGAAGTAAGCTTTTTCATTTTTTCATTCTTCTTCATATATATGAGTTAAGATCTTTTCTTCTTCCTTGTTGATTAGAATGTCTTGTTTTCTAACTTGTTGCCACATGGATTAAAATGGCATACAATTCTAGCTCCATTACGCAATCCCACTACAAATCAAACCCAAAATCACCCTCATGGAAATAAGTTATCATGATAGATTAGGTTCCAAATGATAAGACGTATGTTTGGTTTTATACTAGGTGTAGTGTAAAATATACAAGCATCCATTTGGTATTCTTGGCATGGCCATCAAAGCTTGCCCTGTTAAGTTTCGATCAGATTTGAATAGTAGGTAGATTTAATTTTTGTTTACACCTTGATGACAATCTGATATCAATAGATGATATCAATTGAATCCTTCTAATTTGTTGTGTGTAATTCTGAATTCACTGAGTGTATAATCCATGATATGTTGTATGTGTGATTCTGAATTCACTGAATATCTATCTTCCACGATATACTAAAGGTAACAATCTGCAATATATATCTATATGCCACAATTGGTATATGTTCACGGACTGCAGTATATCAATTTCCCACGATCTATATATTCACGGATGCTTGTGTGTTATTGCTCATCACCAAGTGAGGGAGAGACGTATAATAATATATAGAATTCAAATGGCATCCTTCTAGAGATCGTGACCCTTCATAACATAAGACGTCTTTCTATAATCATGATCAGTTATACAAACCGATTCATACAAACCCGATAATAATGATTAATATTGATCACTAACACAAACCCGATAATGATAATAATCAATCCGATAAATAACATACCCGATAATAGTAAGTTTTGATTAAGGCAAATTTAATCATAGAAACCCCGATAATATATAATTGGATTTAATAATAATATTAAGGGTGAATGCAGATTGATTGATATAATCAATGTCGATAGGCCACTTACACATTTGATTTGCATAGTCGGCTTTATCGGATTCTGACTGAAGCTATATAATCAACACTCCCTCTTAGCTAGGGAGGAATCCTCCTTAATGTTTACAAGTTACATCACCTTATTGTGATGATTGACCACAATGGCTACATCCATGTGGAAAGAAAAGATATCACCTCTCTGTGATATCAACCATCATGGCTTATCCATAGATATCACCTCATGTGATATCCATCATTATGGCTTATATATAGATATCTCCTCACGAAATATCCACCATTATGGCTTATCCATAGATATCACCTCACGTGATATTCACCATTATTGTGAGATCGTCACCTCACAATGATGGTAAGATGCACAAGTGTTCATCATTGTGAGATCGTCACCTCACAATGATATTCACCATGGCTCATCCAGAGGGTAAACACACAAGTACAAGAAAATCACCACGGATTCTCTCACGTGGTGTTATCATGGCGTCACACACATGACATCCACCATGAACCATATCAGAGGGTGGAGATAAAGGCTTACACCACAAGTCTCTCTCAAAGAGAAATGCATTAACAAGAGTTTACACTTTAAACATCTTTTGAAGAGAAGAATACATTAGTATGCATATAAACAAATCAATGAAGCTGAGACTCAATCTCAACTAGGGCTTCATTCTCCACCATACCAAGCTTACCTCGAAGGTAAACAAACTTTATCTTGGAGAGAGGCTTGGTGAGAATGTTTGTCGTTTGCTCATCAGTACTAATGTATCTCAATTGAATAGCATTTCTTTCCACCATGTCTCTAACACAGTGATACTTGATCTCCACATGCTTTGTTCTATCATAAAAAAAAAGAATTGACAGAAAGCTTCACACAACTTGATTAATACAACGGCGAGCCCCAATGATTGCTCAAGCAATCCTGCAGGGATGTTTTGAAGCCACACTGCTTCTTGAGCTGTCATACATGCTATAATATACTCTACCTCTGCGGTGCTCGGTGTCACTGAAGTCTGCTTCCTGCTAAGACATCAAGGAAGACCCCAAACTGAAGCAACAGTCAGAGGTGCTCCTCCGATCAGTTATATTCCAGCATAGCAAATATTTGGTCTTGTATCAACAATCCAGTCTGCTGCCTATACATGGTAGGATCCATCAAATCTCCATGATGATGTGGCTCCCTCTGAAGCTCCAACCTTCTGACCTCCTTGTCTAAGGTTGCCTCTAATGAGATGTCAGACTCCCTCTGAATTGAATATCAACCTTCTGACCTCCTCGTTCAAGGTTGCCTCTGATGAAATGTTAAACTCCCTCTGAATGTTAATTCCTCCTCTTCAAAGAAACTGATCGTAATGACAACCTGAATAGGTTCTTACTCTTCGAGAGATGCCTCCAATTATATATCACCAACTCAAATTTCTCAGACACATTATGTAGCCAACATATTCAATATTGGACTAGGCCTCTCAAGGCACCATCACAATCCATGCATATAGAGAATGAAATCGATGTGACCAACCAATCACAATCGAGTTGCAATTCTCCTTCACTCTCAAAAATTTCTACAACTAGCATGAACCAACTCACAATGACTCTTTATTGCAATGTAGCTTGGATGCTTGCCATACACATGGTGCACTTGCACTGCATATCATTCCTATAGTGTGGATAGTAGCTCCCCCTACTTGGAGACCTCTAAGGCCAACATGGCTTCCTCATGGACTGTTTCACTTCTGCAGGCAAATACTTATAAAAATGGAAATGCAAGATCACAGAATCTCCACTAAAGTCCCCTCCATATTCCTCCTGAATTTTAATCTCTTCATCACAAATAGAACTCCACTACTCTTAACAGACTCTTTATTACTTTTAGCTTCTTTTGATGTGGTTCTAAAGATGTCTTGCATAGTAAGTTGAAGAAATTGAAAAAAAAAACGAACATCTGATGACAATGAACTTTCACAAATAACATGCATAATGTAAATACATATGAAATTCATGAACATCAATCAAACATGGACTACTTATCTCTTTATAGTAGTTTGAATAATCAGCAATTTCAATGTATGTAAAGCTGCTCCTGATACACGTTCTAGTCAATCATAGATGATGATCACTGGAAGTTAAAGACTTCTCACCACTCAATAACTGCTAATTTGAATCACCACAGAAAGTTCTGGGTACTCCCGTTGTAGGATGCTTGGCAAGATATTCTAGGCAATATAGTCTCAAAGTATGCTCCATGTGTAACCATAAAGCTCTGTCATAGCTCTTCATATTTGCCTACGCAAATCATAATACCTTCATACTCACGGCCTTTCTCTGCATGAAAGTCTGTTATTCTCTATCTCCCATATTTGGCAATATATCTCTAATGAAGACTTTCGAACATCATACGGATGGAACTCGATCAGACACGATCCGACTGTAGCAGTCATGTGCATTGTGCTAATGGACCTTCTAAACTTTACCGCCAATTGCACCAAATGATTGCTTTGGAAGTTTAGCAACTCCATCTAACATTCTAGAAGCCATGTTTGTTGTTTTAGGCAAAGGTAGCTTCCCTTCAACTTGAAGAAACAACATAAATTCCTTACTCTTACTAACAACAAGGTGTGTAGCCAACCGCCGAAGGTACTTCTCCAAAGCTATCCTTTGCTGCTCAATAAATTCTTCCTTGTGCATGACCTGACTTTCTACTATACTATAGTTTGGGCGAGAAGGGATGATAAAACCTCCATATGACTCAGCAGGTCGATCAGCTAGAGTCATAACATCGTGAAACTGCCACCTGACCTCTGTCTGAAGACCCCAAGGGGTCTTTTGTAGGCGACATAGGATGAGCTTCCGAATATGTAAAGCCCCCTAACAATACACTTTTGTAATCTCTATTGGACATATATGTCTGTGGGGTTTAATCAAGTGAATCACTCACCATAGAGTCTGCCATTAACATAGGTAGAGCCTTTTCAGACATGTAATTTTCAGTCCCCATCATGTTGAAGAGAAGCCCTAATTTCCACGCCTGCGTACCAAATCCTCTCAATCAAGCGATCCTCGATAATGGCAAAGAATGCAGCAACATTTCCAAAGACTTCACGAAGTTTGATGCACCTATCTTTGAACTTGAGACTGTTCACCATTTCAAGGCTGGAAATTGCTTCTTGAAGGTGAAGAAGGAAGGCTTTGTTGCTATCAGTAAATCTGATCACAATCGATTCAAACCCGCTCTGATACTATGTTAAGTTTCGATCAGATTTGAATAGTAGGCAATTTTAATTTTTGTTTACACCTTGATCACAATCTGATATCAATTGAATCCTTCTAATTTGATGTGTGTGTAATTCTGAATTCACTGAAGTGTATAATCCATGATATGTTGTATGTGTGATTCTGAATTCACTGAATATCTATCTTCCACGATATGCTGAAGGTAACAATCTGCAATATATATCTATATGCCACAATCAGTATATGTTCACGGACTGCGCTATATCAATTTCCCACGATCTATATATTCACGGATGCTTGTGTGTTATTCACTCGTCACTAGGTGAGGGAGAGACGTATAATAATATATTGAATTCGAATGGCATCCTTCTAGAGATCGCGACCCTTCATAACATAAGACGTCTTTCTACAATCATGATCGGTTATACAAACCGATTCATACAAACCCGATAATAATGATTAATACTAATCACTAACACAAACCCGATAATGCTAATAACCAACCCGATAATAGTAAGTTTTGGTTAAGGTAAATTTAATCATAGAAACCCCCATAATATACAATCGGATTTAATAATAATATTAAGGGTGAATGCAGGATTGATTGATATTATCAAATGCGTAAGGCTGATAGGCCACTTACACATTTGATCTGCATAGTCAGCCTTATCGGATTTTGACTGAAGCTATATAATGAACAGCCCAAGCAAGAAGGATGTACCTGTGCCAACATCTAGAATGTATGAATGTTTTGAGAGAAAAAGTAGAAACAAACGCCCTTGTACGAAGTCATCATTTGACAAAGAGAGCATCTTAATCAAGGATAACCTCTCTTTTCCCATCTCTTAGCGTTCATAAAGTTGAGGTAGGTAGCCAACCATTTTTTCCATGCACGAGGAAACCACTTACCCTAAATTTTGCCCTAGAATCACAAGTTCAATGAAAACAAGAAATGTAATATAGTTAAAGATGTAACTTTACCCAAATAAATGTTTAAGAAAGATAGATCCTAGTTGAGATCTTGGAATCTTGTTAGACAATGATCAAAAATATAATTCATAAAATCAATCATTTCTACTAGGGTTAAAGAGCATACATTCATAACCATCTTAATTTAAATAAATCATACAAATAATTCAATATCGGGTTTCGACCATAACAGGGCTTGGATGAGGAGACATGATAGGGTGCCTGAGACAATCCTCTCACTAAGCCCAAGAGTGGATGTACCATCCCTCTCAGCCCCATGCCATCCATCCATCATGAGGTGGTGTACTTAGTAGGGGAGATTGTCTCTACCCTCCCTATTTGTGCCACCTTATTCACCCTCCTATTATTCAAACTTCTTTAAATGCATTTCAACAATCAACATGTTAGAGGTTGGAGGAGAAACCACAATAGGATGTCCGGTGCATCCTTCCCATCTAAGCCCAAGGCCAAGGCACACCTTGCCCCCCTTGGCCTCATTTGGCAGGCCACCAACCATCCACCATGAGATGGTGTACATAGATGAGGATTTCACATCTGTTCTCCCTCCTTGTATTCCCTTACTAACCTTGTCTTGATTGAATAGACTAGGAATCTAGATGTTTCACATTATTGCCTATATCCAATATATATGAGAGGTTATACACCAAATATATTATTATGTTGCATACATATTACTGCCTATATCAATATGTGAGGAATTATGCATAACAACATTATCATGCTGCATACCACAAAGATGAATAAGATTGCTATTGTCTGCAATATATAGTAAACCTCTGATGTGATCAATTTATATGCTTGATTGCTGTTATCTTATAAACTGTTCTGCTCTCTTATGAGTACCGATGTTGCTTGGATTTATTGCTTGATGCCTTCCTCCATAGCGGTCTTCTACCTTTTATATCTTCATGTCTCTTTGAAGAGAGAACTTTTAAAAGTTGTTGTCCTTGAAGAATGGTCATACCCTTTCTTAATGATGCCTATTCGAAACCAATGCCCTGTTTTATAATGATTGCCGCACTAGACTTTCCTAATCGCTGACTATCACATCTACGTTTTTATCCTTTATTAATGTCTGTGATTAGCATATTTTATATGCCTTGTCTTGGAAATGGGTCGGTTAGCATAGGGTGTATATTTCATAATACAAAAACTAGTCAGCCCATTACTAGCGATCACAGTTAACTTTCACATCGACCAGCATTAAACAAGGAATAGAATGAAGTCTAGTTTAATGATTTGTTGAACCTTACAGGTCTGTCAATTAAAGGGAGAAATTAATTATGTGGTGGTCGACTTAATAGAAGATGGCAAAGTCTTATGAATAAGGCCATTTTCTGCATAGTTAAATTTTATTATTTTATCCTTTTTAGGGACGTAGTAGATGAAACATGGCATAGGCATGACACCACTACACATAAAAGAATGAAGGGGGCATTGGAAAAGGTATTTCAAAATGAAGCTTGATAAATTGTTGATCATCACATTGATGTGTCTATGCAAATAAATTATATTTCAATATTGTTTGATTACCATATTGGTGAGAAATGGTGAGAAAAAATAATGAGGCTCCAAAGACATAAAGGGCCCAAGTCTTAAGAAGGAGAAACTTTTAGACTATTGACTACAACCTAATAGGAATTTATGGATCAAGACAAAATGAAGACAAAAATGCCCATCATTTTCAATGTAAGGAAGGATGGTCTTGATCAATGTGATTGTAGTGTTCCATAAAGGGTTGATGCTTTTCAAAGTTGTGGATTATAATAGAAAGATGAAGAATGAACGATTTATTGTTGATATCCTTCTATGGGCCATTAAGAAAATGGAGAGCTTAAAACATTATCCAAGTCATAACAAATAAGTTATAACACAAAAATTTCTAGAGCGGCTAGTTTATTGGTCAACCTAATGCTAATATGAACAAAAGAAAGAGATGAGAGAAGAGATGTGTAATCTTAGGCAAAGATCGCATCCTTATATTATTGAAGGATATCTAAAGTATAAACAATAATAACAATAGGAAAAATAAAGGCAATTACATAAGGAGCGACTAGAAAAAGAGCTATTACACTATCACATTATTTAAAATTATTCAAATATACTAATACTCCCTTTAAAGACTAAAATGGAAGGATTTAAAGGTTTAGTCATTAAATAACTATATGGCTCCCAAAATGTGTAGAAATGAGAAGATATATATGCATAAGCAAGCTTCATGATGGTAGGTACTTGAGAAAGATATGCAAAAAGAACACAATGAACGTGCTATACTACAGAATTATCAATTGGTCTGCATGTCCTCTAAGGGATGCATCTAATTTTGTGAAGACATCATCATTCTTACCTTCAAAATACCACTGGGGCCTCCAAAGCACAAGAAGATATGAAAGACAAATTCTAAATTAGTAACAAACTTGGTATGGACTGATTTTCAATCAAAATAGAGACAAACTCAGTATGATGGGCTGATTCTCAATCAAAATGGATACACCTTTAGTTCTACAACATTGATTCACAAGTGGAGAAGAAACACCCAAAGGTTAATGCATTGGATTACCTCATGTAATGAAAGGTACATCTATCAACGGCTCTTCAAGTTTATGATTAGACCAAGTTTTGTAATGTCCCTTACTGGGTTCAGGCTTGGTTCAACCATAATTAAGCTATTTCAATATACTTATGACTTAAACTAAGTTGATTAGGAGACAAATCTATCTTAACGTAAATCAAATCAGTGATATTCCATAGTTCACCCAAGGGATTGGGGTTTTGTGTTAAAACCCTCTATTTGTTTTGCCCAACCCAAAAATAGAGTGTTCCTCCCTAGTCCCTACGCTCTAGTCAAGCCCTTATGTCAGGCGAGCCATCCTTCCTAGGGGAACACTTTGCAGTAATAAAAATCTATGGGTAAGATCTTGCCCCAATGGATCAATTTGCTACTAAGTAAATTGTTCATCTACCCCAATAGATAATTAACATGTGTCACCCTTATTTTGCAGAAATTGAGATGACTAGGATTGATTGTAATTGCAAGTAGATCCATGTTTTTGATTGTCACAACTACAAAATGACTGATTTTTTGTCTTCTATCTGATTGTGCAAGAACCAACGATTCTTCTATCATCACTCTTGCATAAATATAAAAATACTACAACAACTAATTTCTCTACCCACAACCCTCTAGGTAACACAATCCTGCAACTCAAGATTGGACTTTGCACAGCCTACAATCCTTCCTCCCACTTTTGCAAATTGCAACTACAAATGATAAATGTTTGGTGCGTGACTTTCCACAAATTTATTATGACATCCCACTATTTTCAATCTACAACTTCATTATTTTACAATCACATGAACTTTGCAACTCACAACAATTGTGTAATCTCACGACATCTATGCACCAACCCATGAGAAATATGCATGCAAGTGCTCTATGCATGACCCATGATTTACAGCAACTTTCTATTCCCTTAAACTTCTCTCCTCAACTTATTTCAATATGGAAATGTGCACGTCATTGCAATATCACAAATGCAATGGAGCTGTTATGATTGGTAAACACATGTACTCAGAAAGATGAAACATGCTAATAGAAATTATTAAGGATATTAGTAAACTCCATGCTCTATGCTAAAGATAGATTTGAACCACTTTTCAGTGGATACTGAACTTCAATTCTTCCCTCTGCATTCATAAAGAACATCCATGGATGAACAATTAAAAGAGTAAATTAAATTGAAATTATAAGAAATTGAACATGGCTGAGAATACAAACACAAGAATTGCTGAAAGACAAATTATGGTATCTTGATAAGAGCTATACAATAATAATTAATTTTTTCATATTAAATTTTTTCCTTGGAAAAATGAAAGGTTTCTCTAAAACTCATTCAAGTTAGCAAAACAACTATTAGAAAGTTTTTGTATAGAAGTTTATAGAGATCTGTGGATATGGCTGCATGTGTCTGCAGTAGGCATGGACAATGAGAGAGAGAGAGAGAGAGAGAGAGAGAGAGAGAGAGAGAGAGAGAGACCTGTCCTGCAAATATGAATTGTATTCACGAATGGTTGGTACAGCTATAAGCCACCATATAATCAATCTATAGGCATTTAATGGATTTCTAGGAGGAATCCAGAGACAAAACTTCAGGAAGAATGCATTGAGCTCCACTGTCAGGAAAACGATGATCAAGCCAAACACTTGAAAAAATCGCCAAGGACCTGATAGAGGTTGCCACTCATCCTTGTCCCAATTTGCAGGAGTGAACTGACCCAGTGTGCGTTTTACCTACAAAAGAAAAATTAAAAAAAGAAATCATAAATTTACTGACTAGAAAAATAAAATTTCATGCAATAGGTCTGCACAAAGCCATGGGATCTAAATATTTAAGCACTTCATCCACTTTCAAGTTCTCATAACCAGCTCAAACTTCGGTTTTACAATTATGCATATCAATTAATGAGTCACTGGCATAACAGAACATTATTTGCATCTTTTCCCTACATGTGTCATGGTAAAACAACTCAATGAGATTGTAAGTAACAACGAGACCCAGTTCTTCAGTTTTTTAATTTTATATAACATTTATTGTCTTTTCTGGGTCTTAAATAATGAGACTGAGAAGAATAAGGGACTTAGTTACTCTTTTTTGGATCTTAAAGAGTCTACAACATTTTATTTTGTATTGTTGATATATTAAATATTGGCTTGTGATAAAGTTTGTAAGAAATGCAATTTTATTATGAATATATTTTTTATAGTTTGTAGTCATTCTACCTCTGACAGCTTAATAAATATTCCCAAAATGGAAAAAACAGCAAGAGTAAGTGTTGTTTTCTTGGGAAAGAAGCCAGCTTTTATATTAATGTATTGCATGCATACAAATATGAAGTTGCTATAGGGTGAAAAGCCCCAAAGCATTTGATAAAATTCATTGTTCCTCCCCTATTAACAAATGCTTAAACGTGCTTGATGCTTAAGTGGTTCCTCTTGTCATGTACATATTGCCAATATGCATCAAGCAAGAATTCATTTGTGTTTGACTACCATGGAGGTCATCTTGAGATGTTCTTGAAACACAAAAGTCAAAATTCCTCAAAATTTAAAACCTAAAATACAAAGTTGCTTCCTCAATTGGATTAAGCATTAAAGTGCCTAAACTTTTAGGCCATGCTTTTTATTGCCGAAAGATCTAAGATGGACTACTATCAAACATGGAACTTGCATGAACAAGATTGTAACTTTATAGACATACTTCAGTTTTTATGTAGCATGTGGAGTGTGTGCTACCCATACGGTGCCTTTATTGGCAATATAGTGATGAAAAGAGTTCACTAGCATGGGGAAACAAAATTACAGAAGGAATTGAAAACTAACAGTTATAGACTAGACCTAAGGCAAGATCTCTAAAGATGGAAACCGGATATTTGAGACATACTGGTTCAATAGGAAGTCTCAAAAAGAAAAGAAAAGAAATTTATACTTAATTATTATAAATGATAGAAATGTTTCTCTCACCCTAGTAGGACGATGCAAGTTTGCAACACTAAGAGCCCTAATTATATTCTAATATAGATTGTATGAGGCAAATTTTGCAGGAGACAAGTACTTAAGTCAGTACATTTACACCAAAGTTACAAGGGAATGTGCATTGGAGTATTAGTTTGTTGCAAACCACACTTGGAAGGCTCAAACTAAGATCTGTAAACTGGAGAATTGCAGAATTTGATGACTGAACTGAACACATTCCAAATGAACTAGGAAACTATTAGTGCACTTTCTTATTAAATATTGGCTGTTTCAAATTTTGTTCGTGGCTGCTGACATTGTAATTTGTGACACACATTGCAAGGTTCTATTGTGAAGCTATTGAGGACTGTTGTCTTTGGGTAAAGGCTTGGGAGGATGTTATAATTTCTTGTTAACAATTACAGTAGCTAGCAGATTTTCATGTTGTCACTTATGAATTGTCAACATATACTGTCCCATAGCCTTGATGTCATATTGAGAAAAATTGTACATCACTGTAGTTGATAATCCTAGATGGTATTATCTCTTAGGGACTGAATTATTCATTTTAGCCCTCAACATATTGTTACTATTTACTAAATGTTCCCTGGAATAGTTGGGTGTTATTTGCTCATGTGCAAAATAGTATTCAAACACTAATTACAGAAAGTTGTTTTAAAAGCTGGGAAGAGAAAACAGAGAGTGATTAGGTAAAAAGACATTTAAGCTCAACCACCTTAAGTAGAATCATCTTAAGTTGATAAGAATCCTTATGTAGGAATAAGAGCAGCTAAAGATTTGTGAAGTATTTGAGAATCCTTCGAAGCATGCTATACTTGAGAATTTCAATTATAGAGAGGGCAAAAACATTTAATACTTGATAAAGCCTGTGCAGTTTGCCGTAAATAATGAAACAGATACATTCCACAGTTTTAAAAGATGAGACAGGTAAACATTATGCCTTATAAATACATCTTTTCCAGAGCATTGTGAATAGATTAAAAAGTTCAAAACACAGTGTGCTTTCCTACCTGGATAAGGAAAAGCCAATATGAAGGCAATACTTACCTTACCCATAATACTGCGCTGTCTACTTATTCCCACCCATTCATAAGTTTTCCCATCAAAATAGCGCACAGTTTTCATACCTGCCCATATACCTTCACAACAAAAAATAATAATGACTTTAGGACTAGATTTGGAAACTGCTCTAAACAATTTCATGATATAAAAGGCAGACAGTAAGGTATGTGGTTTTTTCTAAAAAATTGATTCTTCAATTTAGGCTAATTTACAATGAGGTGATAAATTAAGTATGATATTAGTGGCCCTGCTTATATTATTCTAATATTTTCTTGATGTCTTTTTTACATAACCATGTTCAATATTGTTTGCAGATAACTAGAATTCAAACTATATCCCTTAAAAAGATCAAAACTACTAAGAAACTCGATGATGCAATCTTCTAAATTGCAAACACAAAAGCTTCTTTTTTTCATTTGAATATGTATTTAGGTAAAGAAGGATTCTACCTTCTTGATACATGCTAATAAAAGCAATAAAAATATTAGCCATTATCATGATGTAAAATTGTCATTTGCTTGATCCTTAGGAAAAACAATGGATGACATATATAGAATTAAATACTATTCTTAACCAAAATCATGCAGATATAGTTTTCAGATGTCAAATATATCATTTCTTGATGTCTTTTCCCCATATCCATGTTCAATATAGTTTGAGACAACTAGCATTCAAAATATATCCATTAAAAAGATCACGAGTACTAAGAAGTTAATGATGCAATCTTCTAAATTGCAAACACAAAAGCTCCTTTTCTTTTCTTTTTCAATTTTTTTATTCTGCTAAAGAAGGATTGTACTTTCTTGATACATGTCAAATGTAAAACATCAATAAGAGCAAAAAATATATCAGCCATTATCATGATGTAAAATTGTTATTTGCATGATCCTTTGGAAAACAAAGGTGGACATCTATAGGGTTAAATACTATTATCAACCAACATCATCCACGTAACCACAACTAATTGATAATAAGATATATAACTAGCAAATCACGGTTAGCTTCTCAAACACCCAAATCAGTAAAACACTAAAGCCTCTAATAAATATGAACAGCATCCGTAGTTCAGTGGGATATCTTTTAAATGATGTTGGGATATCCCATTGACCATTTAATGGTGATATCTTTCCAATGATGTTGGAATATCCCATTGAACACTATGGTGATTTTTGAATTTTTTAACTGTCAAAATAAAAATTATATCTAATATTAATGGGTAAAAAAGATTAGTTATAAAAAGCAGAAACATTTTTTTCTGAATTAAATAAAAGATCTAATATATTCTCTCAAATTGTTTGCTTCTGTCCACAAAAGATCACACTATCCTCGATATGATCTCATCACTCACCCCACTTACACTTACTCCAACCATGCATTCATCAAAATTTTAGAAGTTCCATATTTTGAGGGAGGAAATTAATGTGGGGCCAAACACTAATACAAGCTTTTTAAAGGCAACCAAAAGAAAACTAAAGTGATCAATAATGTCAAGCCATGTAAAAGGAATATTGAGTATACATTCCTTATGATAATTCACAGTTGCCAAGAAACTCCACTATAGGAAAATGAACTATGTACTCATCCGTGTATTAACAATTTCTAGTAACTATGTTTATACATAATATAGTCATCTCCTTATCCATTTGTTCACATATCCTAATTTGATTGTTGTTCCCATTCCCATCGTAGTTCCGATACTCATGTCTCCTAGTAACTACATAGAGGTTCTTATTGTATGCTATGAAAAGAAAGATAAAGTGATCACTAAAGAGGAGCCAAGTTTTAAAGGGTAAATAAAACCCAATGAAATCAACTTTACACACTTTTGCCAAAAGTGTGTAATTAAATGGGAAAACTGAAACACTATGGCAAGCATTAAAAGATACATGCCACTAAAATGTTGTGAAGAAATCTAATGATATAATATTCAAAAAATTAAATCATTCGTTGCTTTCAATGCAAGCATCAACTTATGTCAGCTTAGATTTTATCCACAACAAACTTCAGATATAACAGCTCATCTCTCCAAAAAGATAGGATCATTCTCTCCCCAATAGCTTAATAAAAAAGAACATTTAATTTTCAATCTTTACATCTATATGGTATTTCAAGGAGGTAGTACTGCATTGTTAGAGATTCAAGGAGTTCCATATCTATATTCTTAAACAACCTAACCTGAAATGCTTGGCTTTGTTTCTTAAGGAGATGTTAGCATTTAGCAATATTCCTGGAGTTCACATAGACCCACTATATTGATTACATCTTTCATTGCACCTTGGTTAGTAAGAGTGACGGGTGGCTAGTACACAGTGATGTGAGAGTCTACATACTTGTAAAACCAAGGTTCAACAACAGAGCTCCTTCTACACATATATGATATATTTTTTTAAATCTAGTGGACGTCGAATATCATTACTAAATCTTGCAACCAAGCCAACTTGCTTGACTAGGCCCATATTACCAACTCAATTACTTTGGTAGATCTCAAATCTTGCATGTTAGAATAGCCTCTTCTCATTGGCATCTCAAGATTGTTCCTCAGATAGTTGCTTATTGCTTGCTAAGGTCTGATCCTTGAAACACTTAATCACTAATTATTTGCTGTGGGTTGCCATAATGTTAGGTTTGAAAATTATTGCCAAACCATTAAAAATATTTTTTTATAATTATATTCTAGTTTTCTTATTAGCACAGATTTCATCTACTGCAATCAAGTGGCAGAAACAAAATTCTCATTGGAAAATCCCACTAAAAGGGCTTATAATTCTTGGTCTATCTATTTTTCTAGCTGCCCCTTGATCCTCAAAGGTCACTACCAAGGAGCTCAAAATCTATATTCCTTAACCATTATCCATTTTCCTTTATTGATCATAACTGTCCATTCCTTTATTGGTCATATCTAATTCTAATCCCATATACTATTCTCATCGTTTCATCCCAACCTTGCTTATTTATCTTTTCACTTGCTTTGCTTCTTACCTTACAAGCCACCCATGCTTTAGCCCTTAACTAGATTTTTGGGAATCTATTTCTCAATGTTTCTAGTCACTTAAAACATGTTTCTAGTTGACTAAAGTACATTGAAAACTCTACATATAAATTCAAGAAGATGGTAGGTAGAGATAGCATCTCATAAGGTTGGATGCTTCCTCAGGTTTTTGAGGCCATGCCCTAGAATAGGGTTGTCCTAGGAGCAGCAAGATGGTGGTGAAACATCCCCCCATTCTACTCTTTGTCCTTACCCCAAAGGGGTCTCTCCCTAGGATGGCTCTACACATGCAAGGGAATGTCTCCTTCTAGGGTGACAGCAAGGCACCACAATAATTTGTAGCATCCAAACATCCCTCAACTATCTAAAGGATGGAAAGATGTCCTTTTATTCCTTAAAATAAAAAACCTATGGAACTTAAAAAACTTACGAAACCATAGCCCCCATGTCCTATGGCAATTCCAAGCGAGAAAGAGAGAAAAGGGAAGAGGTAATGCTGTCATTTCCCAATTCCCATTTTCAAGTTTCCACTTCAAATTAAATAGTTGCTTTTCTCATTTCTATAAAGATAATGTCAAATGGGATTGAAATTCCATGTATCCTTCAATTTTGTGCCTCATGCAATTCAAAGTAAGAAAAACAAAAAGAAAATTTGTGTTCATATAAATACAAAATATTTTAAAAATATGCTAAATGGGATAGCAAATTGTCTACTTTTGTGCCTTGTACGATCTAAAAAAAGATAAACAAGGAAAATCTTTGTCTCTAAATGACTAGTAATTGTCCTTGTGTTTGTGCAGCTAGTTAACTTTTATTTGTACTAGGTTAACCAAATAACGTCTTATGAGTCTTAGATAGCTAAAATAAGGATAGAAACTGTTGCGTATTCTTTGCTTCTATAATTCATGCAAACTGAAGTATAAAACTTTTATTTGTACTAGGTTAACCAAATAACGTCTTATGAGTCTTAGATAGCTAAAATAAGGATAGAAACTATTGTGTATTCTTTGCTTCTATAATTCATGCAAACTGAAGTATAAAAAAATAGCAGGAGCTTGGGAATCTAGAAATTTCTAGTAGAGGGATGAAAGAGGAAAAGGTCATCCCTAAAAGTAGTAGAAATTTCTAGTAGAGGGATGAAAGAGGAAAAGGTCATCCCTAAAAGTAGTTCAATTGTGAGTGCTATGGATTTTGATTAACCTTCCAAGATTTTGGAAGAGTTTTTCAAGGGTCCATTCAATAAAAAGAGCATATTTACGGCAATTTAAAACAAGATTAGATGCCAACAAATTTGCAAATTTAGGGGTGACTCACCCTTGTAACTTGAATATTATGAAATCATTACAAGAGTGAAAGCTCACTTCCTACACATCACTTGTAAAGGGATTTGCCAATTTGGGTATAATGTAATCTCTCACTTCAACAGAGGGAAAATATAATGAAATTGTTTAATAGTGATGTCTCCACATCTTTTGCTTCCACGACACCAACACCAACACCTTCTATCACTACCACCACCACTAGGAAAGTTCCTATTTTGTGTTGAGTATACTACAGCCTAAGGGTAAACATAAGGCCAAGGGTTTAGCTCCAAACCTAGTAGCACATATGATCAATTCATAGTAGCAAAAAAAGTCAATTTACCTCAATTATTTGTCACTCACTTCCCAATAATTTTCTTGCTCAAAAATTGCAAATTTTTATTTATAGTCAACCCAATTTTGACCAAATTTTTGGCCTTTTTAGAAAAATAGCAATTTAATCACAATTTTATCAACTAAAAAATCTTCTTTTTGTTTACCAGTCAACCCAAATATTTACACATTTTAAACAAGCTTTTCAAGGAAAATCACAAATGGAAAATGGTGATTTAATCACATTAAAAAAATGATCCAAATAATTAGGTTTTCTATGTTTTCCTTATTTTAAAAAAATTGATCTAACCCTAACCCAATTTTTCCTTGATTATTACCTAATTTATTGAAAAAACTCTTATGGTTTACCAATTTATTCCCAAGAAAGATTTTTGCTACTTTGATTCAATTTGTAGGCCAAAGATGAGGCAAATGATACCATTTAAAAAATCTTATCTTCCCATACTATTCCATTACACATTGCCTTCTCTCCATATTTTAAGAGACCATGTCAAGTGTTGCACAAGAAGGCCCTCCATATGTTCCACTAGGGGAGATAAAATTGACGATTAATATCTTGGATAAGAACTATTCTAAGACGATTGTATTTATTGAGGGAATGAAAGTCGCGTGGTTTTGTTGTGACCATTTCACACATCACCCCATTAGAATGGGGACCCCCTCTTTTTTCTTTTGGTTTTGCTTTCCTTTTGCTTGTTTTTCTCTCTGCTTTCTAGGTTTTTTGAGTGAGAGAGTGATTTGCCTGGGCTGGCTAGATTAGGGCTAATCCTTGGAAGCTCGTTTTAGGGTTTCTTTCAAGCTAAGTCTACTCTTGTTTTGGGAGGTTGTTAATCCTCTGCTTGGAACCTCAAGTTTACCATAGTGAAGCATGCCTTTCAAGAAAGTCAAGTTGGTTAGATCAGGGGGACAGAGCGAATAGGTCTCATGTCAGGTTAGGTCTAGTTTGAGGGTTTTCTTGTCGGAGTCATGTTTGTTTCCCGGTACGAGTCAGTTGAGCAGAGTCAGTAATCAGAGGAAGGTTGAAATGGTGAATGATAAACAAATGCCCCTGATGATGACTGGAGGCGTTTTAGAAGGGTATGACCAAAATTGTTGACTTTTGAGACATGATGGAGAAAGTTGTCATCTTTTGCATTAAAAGAGAGTTTTAAGCTTTGATGTGATGAAAGCCAGTCAAGGACAAGATTTTCGCTCCTGACCCTTCCAAAGGGTCCAGAGCAAAATCTCTCCTTGCCTTCTCTTGGCCCTGAAAACCTAGTAAAACCCTGCCTAAACCCAGTTGAGTGATAGATTTGTCCTGATTGTGAAGCAAGGGAGTTAGTTTGATCAAGTTTGATGGAAAATGAAGTGAACTAAGGTAAGATCTGGCCTGAGATGTCAATTTTGCTCCTGACCTTCCCAAAGGGTCCAGAGCGAAATTTTGAAAAGCTCTCATTTTTGCCTAGTGAAAAGCAGGATTTTGATGGGGATGCATGAAGGTCGGTCTTTGTTTACCTCTTAAGGAGATTTGGAGTTCAAAATGTCCAGAATCAAGCCTAAAATAGGATTTTCGCTCGTGACCCTTCTAAAGGGTCCAGAGCGAATTTCATCCTAAACCCTATTTCTTGCCTTGGATAGACTTGCAACCTTGTTCCCAGCCTGGAAAAGGATCTAACTTTGCCTTGAGAGGTGGTTTGAAACTTGAAAACTGAGCAATTTGGCTTGGAATGGAGATTTCGCTCCTGACCCTTCCAGAGGGTCTAGAGCGAAAATCTTATTAGAGCTTATTTCTTCCTAACTTTGGCTAAGTTTTGATGTGCAGGGTCTCTTGGAATGAAGATTGGACATTATTTGATACCTTTGAAGATTTGGAAGCTTGTAAAAATGAATAACTTTGGACAAAATGGTGAATTTCGCTCCTGACCCTTCCAAAGGGCCTAGAGCGAAATTCCCAAAAGCTCTTATTGTGCAGTGAAGAAGGTCAAGTTTTTGGCATGAATGAAACAAGAACAACTTGCTTTTGCCTCTTGAAGAGGTTTTAACTTGGAAAAATGAAGGATTTTGCCCAAAAGGAGAATTTTCGCTCCTGACCCTTCCAGAGGGTCCAGGGCGAAAATTCCTCAATCACCTATTTTTCTTGCAAAATCAAGTCAAGTTTTGGTTTTTATGGCTTGGATGAGAGAGTAGTGTTTTCTTCCTTTGAGAGATAAATTTAACTTGAAATGATGATGGAATAGGCCTAAAATGAGAAATTCGCTCCTGACCCTTCCAAAGGGTCCAGAGCGAAAATCTCTATAAGAGATATTTCTTGCCTTGTTTGGTCAAATTGAGGTATCTAAGACATGATGAAAGGAAGAAAGAGCATGTTGAAACCCTTGGGCATGTTTAGAAGTCATGAAAATGAAGGATTCTGGCCAGGAAAGGAAATTTTGCTCCTGACCCTTCCAAAGGGTCCAGAGCGAAATTCCTTATAAACCTATTTTTTAGCCTTTCTTGGACATGAAATCCTATTCCTAGCACAATCAGACATAAAATCCCACCTTGCAAAGAAGTTTCAAGTTTAAAAAGTTGAGTATTTTGGTCAAGATTGAGAAATTCGCTCCTGACCCTTCCAAAGGGCCCAGAGCGAATTTTCTCAAAATCACTCTTTGCTATCAAGTTTTGCTAAGTCAAGTGTGCGATAAGGTGAAATATAGAAGGAATTGCCCCTGGAAATGACTTGAAGTGCTAAGAAATCATTGAAAAGTGAAGGAATTGAGCCAAATAGTGAATTTCACTCCTGACCCTTCCAAAGGGTCCAGAGCAAAATTCCTAAAAACACCTATTTTCCTTGCAAGGTCAGGACAACTTTTTGGTTTTTATGGCTTGAATGGGTGTGAGGAGGTGTGTTTTTGCCTTTTGAAGATGATTGAGGTTGAAAAGGTGAAGGAATTGAGTCTAAGAGAGATTTTCGCTCCTGACCCTTCCAAAGGGTCCAGAGCGAAAATCCTAAAAACTATCCTTTATTCCAAATTTTGGACAAAACTAAGCTTGGAAAAGGGTGTGAGAAGAGGATTTGGATTGCCTTAGAGTGGAATTGGGTTGCTAAAATGCCAATTTTGAAGCCAAGAGAGAAATTCGCTCCTGACCCTTCCAAAGGGTCCAAAGCAAAATTTCCAAATTCTCCTTTTTCCTTGCAAATTTAAGACAAGATTTTGCTTTTCATGACTTGAAGAGGAGTGAGGAAAGATGTTTTATGCCTTAGAAGTGATTTGAAGATGAAAGGATTGGAAAATTGCTCTAAAACCTAATTTTCACTCTTGACCCTTCCAAAGGGTCCAGAGCGAAAATCCTAAAACCAATATGTTCCTTTCAAGTTTGTGCTAAGACAAGACTAGACCAAGGTAGGAAAAACCCTTGAGACAACCTTTGAGTGGATGTTTGTTTCAAAAAATGATGATTCTAGGTCATAGAAGGATTTTCGCTCATGAACCTTCCAAAGGGTTCAGGGTGAAAATTCCTAAATACCCCATTTTGCCTTGCAAAAACAAACCAAGCTTGGGTGGAGTGAATGAAGAAGACCATTGCCTAGCCTTGAGGGGTGGATTGAAGTCAGAATGATGGAGGAGTAAGCCTAAGAAAGGAAAATTGCTCCTGACCCTTCCAAAGGGTCCAAGGCGAAAAACATCAAAGACACCTTTTCCTCCAAAATTCGAGTAAAACTAGGCCTGGACTACAGTAAAAGAAGCCATTTGGAATGCCTTGAAGAAATTTAGACCTTCAAAAAATGAGAATTTTGAGCTCAGGAGAGAATTTCGCTCCTGACCCTTCCAAAGGGTCCAAAGCGAAATTCCCAAAAAGAACAATATTTCCTTCAAAAATTGATAAGCCAACTCAGTGATTGAGATAAATAGACCCCGGAGATTGCCTTGAAGGAGCTTAATGATCAAACTAAGGTGACTTTTGACCTAAAAGGTAAAAATCGCTCCTGACCCTTCCAAAGGGTCCAGGGCGAAATTCACATTTTCACCCAAATTACTCATGTGAAATGCTAAAATTTGGAATGCAAGACTTTGTTAGGTCAAAACAAACATGAGCTCGCCTTCCGGAAGATTTTGGAGTCAAGAAATGAGATATTCAGGACCTAAATGGAAAAAATCGCTCCTGACCCTTCCAACGGGTCCAGGGCAAAATCATCAAAAAGCCTATCATTCAACCTTGTTTGATTAAGTCAAGGGCAAATCGCAAGATTGTGAAGACAAGGACATTAAATTTGCAAATATTGATTGTGAAAATTTCAATTCATGAAGTGAACAAGCTTGGATGTAAAGTTCAAACAAGCCTTGAAGTGGTTTAGACCTTCATCATCTTGGATATTTCAATGCCTAAGGAGGAAAGAAGCTTCATTGAGCCTTGATCAAACCTCAACATTCCTCAATTTTCACTAAATTTGTCAAAATTAAGACATTTGGGAAGTTAGATCAAATTCACATGAATTAAGGCATTTGTAATTGAATCAATTAATTTTAAGCCTTAAAACAAATGAAAAAGAACACCTTTCAAGTCTTAAAATTAATTTTAAAATTTTAAAAATAAAGGTGAGCGCTCAAATTCATTTATTTGCTTTTACAAGCAAGTCGCCCCCCTTCTAAAAGGGATTTTATCTTGTTTTATTGCTAATTTGTTAGGTTGGCCTCATGGTTAATAAGGGTGAGTGCCCTATATAAGAGAGGAGTGTTGTAGCATTTTCAAATCATTCATTCATTATTCTTCTCATGCGAATTTCAAGAGCAGATTGGAGGAGCGAATTATACCAGATTGGAGGCGAATTTCTTGCTAAATTGGAGGCTAATTTCCAGAATTTACTAAGTGGTTGGAGGCTAGTGGAAGGCGAAGTTCTTTTGAAGGTTAATTGAGGCATAATTCATCCAAAGGGAGACCAAAATTCAATCCTTATCCAGCAAAATCTGATCTTCTTTCTTCATTTTTTCCAAGGTTCATAGTTAAGCTTTCAAAGAAGGAGGTATGAAGAATCAAATTTTTGAAGTTTCTATTCAAGACTTATTTCGATTTCCATAGCAATCTTTTAAAATCTAAGGCTTGAAAAATCTAATTTCCATTCATAATTAATTTGAGAATTTATAATTCTTGATTTATCATGTCATTTTCAAATTAATGTTTTGAATTATTCCGTTGAAAGGTCTTAAATTCTATGCTTTAAGGTATGATGCTTAAAGACTAATTTTAATTTTTTTTGTATAGGCATCAAATGACGACCCCCAAAGCCAGAGGATCTACTACTCAGCAGGCTCTCATCAAGGAAGATCAGAGGAGCGACGAATTGGAGACCAGGATCGTGTCCAAATGGAATAATATCGGAGACACCAACTTAAGAAACTTCAATGTGAAGAAGTTTCGAGAGGTCCCCTACATTGGCAAGCCATCACCTGTTGCGAGGAGGATAATTGAGAGTGGCATCATCAAGGCTGCAGGTTTCCCTCCCGCAGTCAAGTGTCATGAGTTGATGATCGAGTGTGCTCGCCACTATGACTCACAATCAAGGACGATCGTAACCAAGGACGGGAACATCTTAGCCTACCTTTCAGAGGAAGCTATAGGCGAAGCTCTTCATCTTCCGGACCATAAAGACATGATCTACAAGAGCTTGGAAGGAGCAAGGTCGATCTATGAAGATGATCCTGAGTCTTGTTTGAACTTCATCAATAAGAATTGGTTGCTCAAAAGTCGGCCTCGCCTGAACAAGATTCCCAATACACCACATAGGATTGACTTCCAGGAGGAATACAGGGACTTGATAACTTTGCTCAATCGAGTTACAGGTGCTTCTCAAGCCTTCTTCTTCGACAAGTGGATGTTCTTCTTCATAAAAGTGATCGTCCAAGGAAAAGGAATCCTTCATTGGGCCAGAATCATTAGCAATTGTCTAGACGTGCAGTTGAGAAGGCTAAGACCCACCAAATCATTCCACATGAGCTCATATGTTATATATGCCTTGGTCAGGAGTTTCGAGTATGCAAGGCTACCTCACAGAGGAGTGATTGGAAGCGGACCTGGAGAAATAAGAGTTTGTGATTCTTATGTTCAACTGCATCATCCGCCTAGAAGTGACTACAAGTTAGTCAATGAGACCTTCACGATGAATATTACCAGGATATTGCAAGGTGGGATTCACAATCGACTGTCTCTGGATGCACAAGAGCTTGTGAAGAAGCATGGTGCATGGTTCATTTAGTTTCAAAAATTCACATACATCAGAGTTCATGGGTGTCCTTCACCTCCCTACATGTTGACAAGATATCCAACAGACAGGATAGTACTACTTGAGGTGACTAGACAGTTGGCAGCTTATGCGAAGGCATCCAGACACAAGCATGGAAATGGAATTCCCGTGCCCATCATACTAGGGAATTCAGTTGAAGTGTGTCCTAATACTCAAGCTGCGGAAGATGCAGAAAAGGAATTATCTCTATACTCATTCACATCCTTTGCCTCGAGAGAGAATTTTGATCCTCATGGTTATATGGAGGAGACAGTCGGTAAGAAGTACAAGCATGAGTTTCAAGTGGAGGACTTTTGGATGAATGTCCCAGACGATTTAGAGGTCAAAAGAAAGATGCATTCCAGGCTACCCTTAGATCTCATCAGGAAATGCAAAATTTATAGAGTAGCCAATCAAGCCCAGGATAATGGTAGATACCTCCAGTCATCCTATGAGAAGGAAGACAAAGAAGTGAAGATAGATTGGAATGAGCCCGAGGTTTTAGACTTGAGAGCTTTGATGGCTCCCGTTTTATCCTGCACTCGCAGATGGGTGGATGTACAGCATCAAAAGTTGAAGGAGCAGAATGTATCTATGACATTCACCTTGGAAGCAAGACCAGAAGAAGGAGAAGCAAGTGTGAGTGAGAATACTTCTCATTCCAAAGGCTCAAAGAGGAAAGAAGGACCTGAGAAGAGAGAACCTTCCAAGAAGAAGCAGAAAACAAATCCTGATCGCCCACCAAGCACATCTTCTAGGCATGAAAAGGAAGCAAGTCAAGGGGAAGATCAGAGGCAGATAGTATATGAAATTGACGAGTCTATGGAATCCATGGTACAGAATGATAAACAAGAGAAAGGACAAACACCTCAGCATTCATCAAGTCAATCTCCCCAAGTTGGTGCTAATGAGCAACATGAAGAAAAGAATGATGATGAAGCAACATCTCCTTTCCGGGAAGATAGACCTCTACCTAAAGAAATACAAGTGAGGGAAACAAGATCTGCCATTCCTGATTGGCTGAAAGAGAGACTAACAAGGGTAGTTGTGGTTGAAGATGAAGAAGATGTGTTTGACTTGGAAAGCCTTATAGGAAATTCTCATGAAGTAATAGAGAAGAAGAAGGCCACAAAGATGTCTAAGGTAATTAGAGATGAGACAGGATCCAGGAAAGTGCAGGTAGCTACACCAGTGGTGGACAAATATGAGGATGAGATTCTTGCAGAAGAGTATGACTTAGAAACATTTGAGCTTGGTCCACTTACCTCCGAGCAAGCAATGGAAAAAGCAACTGATTCATTTGAAGCACTTAAAGACAAACTTAAAGAAGAAATGGAAAAGAATAAGAAGCTTGAGAGAGAGGTCAGTGCTTGGAGGAACTATTTTAGTCATCTTAATTAGCCCTTGAGATGTCAGGATCTAGCAGTATCTCCTTTACATGCACTCCCTCTTGAATCAGTAGGTGAGGCAGAAAAGGTGAAGAGCTTGGTTCAACTTATGAGTTCTTGGATTGATGAATCTTACAAAGTAGCTATTGAATTTGCAACAAGGATGATGAAGACAGTTCATAGAGCTATCCAGGTCCTTGAGATTATTCATAATCTAATGATAATGGTAGCTACATTCACTCACACTAGAGATGTTATCATCCCAGTCTTACAAGTGATAAGAGAAACACCAAGATGGATTCTGACGCAAGAAAAGATAATGGATGGAGGAGCCCATAGCCTCCTACAGTGGTTAGCTCTACTCTAGATGAAGGAAGTCCTTTTTGAAGACATCAACACCAGATGCAGCCGAGTTGAAGGCAACATTCATCCAATTCAAGATAAGGTGTTTGAGGTGTTGTGTACCATTCTTGATAGGCAGATCGAGATCGAGACAGATGTGGACATCCAAGAGTGTATACTACTATGTTCTTGATTGAGAAGACCAAAGAACTTGAACCTGGATGGGAGACGACTCTTCTCACTACTTTTGATCAAGTCCTTCACTTGGAAGAACGAATGAAGAATCTTCCTGAGATTCCCATTGCTAAGATTAAGGGAATTGTGTCCAGATTCATTGAATATGCTAAGAAAGAGCATAGGAAAGGGAGCAAAATTCTAGATGAAAAGTTGTTATAGGATGATGTGGCAACTTAATTCCTATTGGTCTATGTCTCCTCAGTATTTGTGCCAATTCTTTATTGGCTCTGGATTAGTAATGTTTATCTAAATGGGGAACTTTTTGTAACAAACCCTAATTAGGGTTTAGGTGTCAAAATCTTAGTCGTTGATCTTCTTTTGATCTGGGCCATTCATTGTATTTGAGGATGCTATATATGCCCTCACTCATTTCATTTTAAGGGGTTTGAGAGAGAGAGCTTAGAGTAAAGAAAGTTAGAAAGTTAGAGAGAAATAAGTTATTGTGGTAGCAAAATTGAGTAGTGAAGAGAGAATTTTGAACAAATTGTTGTCCATTTGGCTATGAGATCAATAAAATATTGAAGTTATGGTGTTTTATTGCAATACTTGTGGCTATCTTCATGATTGTTTATCTTCTTGAATCACTCTCAGTTGAAATAGCATTTAAATTTTAAGTTTGAAGGACAAAGTGTTGTGCTTGATCTTTGATAAGATTCACATTCCAAACCACTAGCTTCTTACTGATTGTAAGAACGCCTTGTGTGGTCAACTGAAAACATTGAGATTGATTAAGAATTCAATCATTATTGGAAGCATTGATATGTATCTTTATGATAGTATCTATATCCTTGATGATTTGAAAGCTATTGAATCCCCTTAGAAGATCGCATCAATTCCAGTAGAGTTGTAATTTCTTGGCAATACCGAAATTGGTAGAATCTTATCAAGTCTAGCCTTCATTGAGTCATTCTTAGGATCAGTTTAAGTCTCTATTCCCCGAAACCGTTATCTTTTGACATTTTTTGAAAATCTGTTAGTGTTAGGAAAATCCTGTTCCTTCATTTGGAAAGAGAGTAACACGGACAAGCTTTCTCTGAAAGTACGTAAGGCCCCTTGAAGAAATAGCAAACACAACGACCACTGGTGCTTATCCACACGTAGAGATCCTACAAAAAAGAACCTTGAAGTCATC
Source organism: Cryptomeria japonica (assembly GCF_030272615.1). Classification (NCBI taxonomy): domain Eukaryota; kingdom Viridiplantae; phylum Streptophyta; class Pinopsida; order Cupressales; family Cupressaceae; genus Cryptomeria; species Cryptomeria japonica. The sequence continues at coordinate 473,522,942 of NC_081410.1, forward strand.
CCGATTGATTCTTTTCGCGACATCTTCAACATTTGGAGACTTTATTCAAGAGAGGATAAGATACCTCTGGGTATTTTATTCTATGTTTGGTCGTGTACAAAATACACATCAACACGTTCTCACATGGGTGCAATTAAATCATGCAAAGATGGACAAACATCATTCATCATCCACTCATCCATATCATGGTCATATGTACAAAGGGCCTTTGCTTCTTTAGGTCAACTGATTGTTCAAGGAACCACAAGGATGTAGACTTCATGTTTCATATACTCAAAGATGTCATTGAGATTTCCCTTGATAATGTGGTGCAAGTTGGAAAATTGGAGCCAATGTGTGCAAGGCTTTGAAAATGTTGGTAAATGTTACCTACAAGCATATATATTTTGTGTGCATGTTGTAAACAATGCATGCAAAGACATCGAAAAATTGTGTGGATTAAATAGGTTGCAGCCAATGCAAGAGATGTGTAGATGTTTATTTGCAATCACCATGCTACATACACTACTTTGGTCCTCCAAGAAAGAATTTGTGTTAAACCTATTGAAACCAAAAATGCATCCTCTTTTATTCTCTTGAATAGAATGATTGAGATTCAAGAGCCCTTGTGACTAGCAATCAAGATACAAGAGTGGAATTACTGGACCAAGATGGAGATTAAGGGCTTGGGGTTAGGGAAATGATGGAGAGTGACTTTTTGTCAAACTCCAAATAAGTCACCTCTATCATATCCCTAGTTTTCACAATGCTTCAATGTAGGAGCTTTGACACTACCATCCTTGGGGAGATATATGAATGCATCGATAGCATGTTTGGCTAAATGAAGGTTGTTCTATGATAGAGAAACCCGTAAAGAATTTCTACAATGAGCATATTGAACCTATCATTTAAATTTTAATAAAGGTGGGAATAATCTCAATACTCCTTTGGACATGGCCACCCGTGCAATGAACATGAAGTAGCATGTGTAGAGGCTTGGTAGAGTTCACCCCATAGATAACATGGAGGTAAAGAGAGGATGCATAACTACCATTAAGAAGAGCAACAATACAAAGGAGGTTGCATCAATATGACATGAGTAGGTCAAGTTTGTCAAACTAAAGAGCTATTTGAGTTCAAGAAAGATAGATAGGAAGATTTCATGCAAAATAACCTAGTGATTTGGTGGCACTTGGATGCGCCTTCACCATTGCTTTGCACACTAGGCCTTTAGTTCCTATCACAAGTTTGTAGTTCCTCAAGTTTTGAGAGGAACTAGTTGTCACAACCTGTTTTTATTTTCTCATTATGTGGACAATATTTTCAATGTTTAAATAATTATTTAAGTGTGTGTATTTGATGTTTTGATATAATGTATTAAACGTGATGACACTATGCTCTACATGTTCTTATGTTAGTATTTTGTTGTTTTATGAAATATCCATGATTTCAATTGATATCTTGTTGCTCTAAATGTTTTGTATAGGTTGACATTTTTGAATAATTGAGGAATAAGATAAAATTGGTTATTTTTGGAAATCATATATAGCTATTATTATTGCTTTGCAAATATGAGCTTTTGATATTGACATGGACTAACTACTATCTATTGACATGAGGTGGAGGCTGGTTATATTTTTCCCCTCTCGCTTGTTGAGTTAGACCATCATCTGGGAGGAGGCTGATCATGATAGCGGGGCAATTGTAGCATACACTTTGAGAACCCACACACTTGCATGAATATATAGGTTGACTGTATGATGATGCATCAAAGACATGTAGAGGTTTTCTTAAGTATCATCGCAAGTATGTGTATGAAGTCTTTGATTGCCTTTGTATGGTTGCATGAGATCTCTTTCTCATGAGGGTAGTGTATATGTTTGTTTGAACATGGTATTGTGTGTTGTTTGGTGACTAAATTATTTAAAAAGAAAAGAATAAAAATATGTAAGCTGAAATGTGCATCCTTCTTGTATGATTAAATATCATAGTTTAGCTATTATTCCTGTTAAAAAGGTTAACTAGATATGAAGAAAAAGTATCAAATGACATATATCCGCTTGTTTTTGTTCCCTTGCCTTCATTTGGAAATGATAGATTCACTCAACATGGACAAAAAAAGGAGACTAGGAATAGTGGTCAATCTATTTAGTTTGCCATTGGAGTTTTAGAGGTGGTTGCGGTGGTTGGTAAGGCTAACTACATTACAAGAATCTTGGAGTTTTTGGGATCATTATATGTTTTCTTGGAGTAGAGGGTAGTGGTGTGAGTGTTCTGTGGGAAAAACTGCACTTTGTTGTCTGCCATGAAGCCCATGAGAGCATGAGAAGTACCCAAAATATGGAGACCATTTTGCATTATTTGGAAGGGATTTGTATTGGTTTAGGAGGAAGCTCCATAGAATACTAGTTTGCAGCTATCAATTGACAACTAATATTGTTTATCTAATCTTAAATCGACCTCTTCTTGGATGAAAAAATAGTTATGAAATTATTTTTTGTATGTTAGGTAAACCATGATGGGTGTTTGAGCAAGTCTAATTCATTTCATATACAAATCATTAGCATTCATGTATATATATGTGTGTGTGTGTGTGTGTATGTATGTATGTATGTATGTATGTACATACATATATGTATATCTATAAATACATATATATACATATGTGCATATATTGAAGAAAACACACACACTTATACTAAGAGGTGGGGTGAATCAATATAAGAACAACTTTTTCAATTTATAACTTTAGCAATCATACGCAATAATCAAAACATCCACAAGTAAGATCTAGCAAAATAGAACACAAGATGCACACACAATTTTACATGGAAACCATTGTAGGAGCAAACCATGGCAAAATATTGCTTTTTATAGAAAACTTCTTAAATCTTTGTAGGCACCAACACTCAGGAGACAACAATCCCCTCCACTATGCACCAACTCAGCAAGAGACTCCAACTTCAACAAAAATCTGATTTGAAATTCTGTTCTAAAACCGTCACTCAGATCTGCAATATAATCTTAAAAAATACTCACAAATCTGAAATATTCCTTCACACAAATCTGCATGGAGATCTTCAATAATTGTTCGCTAATCTGAATTATACCTTCACACAAATCTGCATAGTATCGCCTTGAATATCTTCACTAATATGTGTTCATAAATCTGCATAGTATCGCCTTGAATATCTTCACTAATATGTGTTCATAAATCTGCTCAAGTATATGATGAATAATTGCTGCAATAAACCTTTTGTTCTGCCATTCATACATAAGCAGGTCTGCTCTAAAAATCAGAATGATATTGCAATAAATTGGTGACCAATGGAGTGCCAAAAGACTCCTTTAAAAACATCTCACATACACTTTTTTCCCAACAGTCATCTCTCTTTCAAAACACCTCTTTATCATCAGGCACATCCTCGTAATGCAGGTCGGCCAGCATAGGCAGAAATATATTTATTTAATTTAATACCTTGCACAAAGTGGGCACTTGCTCCAAGGAGGGTCAGTTAAAATTATTTTAATTACCCTTCACAAGGGGCGGCTCCAAGAGGGGGTTCGTCCATAAAATAAAATATTATTTTGCCATAGATAAGTCACCTTTATCATGGATGCTATAATTTATTTGTGCAATTTATAAGTAAATTGTCTTCCCTTTGATTTATGAAATCTTGATCTTGGTGCCATAGATTGGGACACGGTAAATCATACGCCACCAATTGGCCTTTTGACATCAATGACAATAAATCCAACATATATAAGTTCTATTTCTTGTAATATTATACTTGTGTTTGTGGTCCTCTAGATGTAACCCCTACAACTATGATGAATACGTCTTTGCATCTGCAAAGTGTTGTCACTATGCAAATATGGCCATTGCAAAGGGCCTTTGGATTTTAATTTGCTAGTTTTTTTGGACATCTTTGGGCCTCCTATTTCTATTTCTATCCAAATTTTTTTATAGCAATGTCTTATACAGGTGGTTTCCACCTTTTTATTTAAAAGAAAACAATACGCATAACGCAATTTGAAGAGTTAACTAACATATGAAATATTGCCCTCAAAATAGTTTCAAGAGTCATCAAGGTATATAGCCAAGATAATATGGGCTATAACCAAAAAACACATATACATTCAGTTCATAGTTGAGTTTATTGTTCTTCATGCACAATTTCCAGCTATCCTTTGTTTGGTATTTAGCCATATAACTCCGCATATTTTACCATGTGTGTTTGTTTTAACGTGTCAGACTTCTAAATACAGATGTCCTCTCATCAATGATCTAAATACACAAAAGAAAGCCTTTATGCATTGCCACGCATGTATATACATTCAAATAATTCCAATGGTTGTTCACAACTTTGTTTATCAATAACTTAAAAAATATAAATGTATAGGCGCATTGAATGTACTTACCCATTTGGTATAGCAAAAAGATGGTATTTAATACCAATTAAGTTTCTTTATATTTATTGTAACTATTTAATACCTATCAAGATGGTATTTTAAATTATGGTATTTGTTGTACCTTACATTTTAATAGTTACTTTATAATCATTTTGATGATTAAAGCAATAGTAGCGTTATGAACAAATGACGACATTTTTGTATAGTTAGAATGCAAACATTATTGAATGCTTTTTCCAAAATGATGCTATAGTTGTATGCATTGTTAGTTCATTGTACACTCTAGATTGCATGTTTGCTAGAAGTCATCGATACCCAGAAGGTATTCAAGGTGTGCATGACTAACCATATGTGGTAGTGATTCTAAATACATACACTTGGTTCTCCAATTTGGTTTAATTGTCATTATTTGCCACTACTAGAAGGAAAACGAGTGGGCGACCACCTAGCCTATGTTTCGAGGTAAAGCATTTGGATGATGTTTCTACTTACAATTGTTACAAAGACAATATTGCTAGCACTCCAAAAGTTGAATAAAATAGTGGGTCTAACTATATTGTATTAAATCGAAAGTTGGATTTTGTATAGAAAATTCTCACTTGCTGCATGTACTTTATAGGAAAACAATCTTAATGTTTTATTGTATTACATTCTTTTCATTCTCGAACCTCATAAATGTTGATCCATGCCAGTTATTAAATGTTTTATCTAAGATAAGAAACTTTTGTGTTTTAGTTCTATTTTAATATATATACCTATATATATTAAGTGTCGATCTATGCCTTTTGAAGAAATATAACTCTTTTAGTGAAATTCTTTATTTGCTAAAGTATTATTAATATTTATTAGTTTTAATTTAGAAGCTTGTTATACTAGTCTGTATACCACTTCATCCACCCTATACAAAGGCACAAGCTTACCGAGTAAAGAAGCTTGTAGTTGTACACAATGTTTTGTGTCTCATAGACCACAAGATGATTGAGTAAAAGGAGAGCCTAGTAGTAGTGTGGGATGTTAATTCAAAGGAACTACTGCAAATTGATGAAAATCAACCTACACATACAAGGTCAGTCAACCTTGTAGTTGTACACAATGTTTTGCGTCTCTTAGACAACAAGATGATTGAGTAAAAGGAGAGCCTAGTAGTATTGTGGGATGTAGATTCAAAGGAACTACTGCAGATTGATGAGAATCAACCTACAGATACAAGGTCGGTCAACCTCTAGTTGCAAGAGTTAGATGAGCCTAGTAGATCTTGCCATGAAATTTGCATTAGACAATGAGATAAGTTAGACATTGTACTTTGTTTCCCTACGTGATTAATATTATAATCCATAATTGGAAATTTGGATCAGTTGATTGTCAAATTGTTTACAGAAAGCATAAATTATAACTTCCTTTAATAATATTTGTAATTGATTTTTAAAATATTAATTTCTATATTTTATTTTAAACGTAATCTCCTATCTCAATATTCTAGAAAAGAAATTCCAATCCTATCCCCACATTTCCTTGTCCCAAAAACATAGAGAAACACTGAAAATAACTAAATAAAGACACCATAAATATTTTGGAAACTAAAAGAAACAATAAAAATAACTGAATTGCCCCTTAAATGATTTACCAAATATAAATCAAAACATGTATAATGTTAAAACACTATAAATATTCAAGATAGCAGAATTATGCAAGTGTCATATCTAAAGGACAAGTTGGTATAAGCTGCCTCATATTTAAACTCATTTGCCAATCTCATTTGCTTAAGATTGGTGTTAAAAATAGCAATTTCAAGCTCTCAATAAAATATATAAGGTAATTTGGATTTCGGGAACTTCATTAAGATTTGCAAATTTATTGAATATTTGAAACATTTTGTACGGTCAACCATAAGATATTCAATGTGAATTAAGGGCCTAAAATGAGGAGATTTTGTAGATACAACATTAATTCAAGAAGAGAGGACTAACCAAACCAGTTGCAGATGAATATATCCAGAATAATACTGTCCCACCAGCATTCATTGAAATTAGGCAGCATGTGATTGAAAGTAACCTGAAAATATTCCAATATGATATTTCATCATATAACTACAGTCAAAAACAGATGGTAAAGCCCTTGCTCTTGACCATATAAAAAGTAGAAATTCTGATAAATTTTATTGCTGCTCATTTGGTTGCTTCTAGCATTCTAGTATTCCTAAAGATTTCATTGTTGTTTGAATAAAGATCTATGAATCAACATATTAATTTTATAAAGAAAAATAAAAAAATCAATAGCCACTGATTATCAGAAATAATGTGTGTTTCATCCATAGTTCAAAACCCTGCGAGTAACTTACTATATCACGAGTACTTGTAAGTAAAACCAGCAAGCAGTTACACACCAATAACTCACCACCAAGTTGTTGGCAAGTACTCACCACGTTTTGGTCCTATACTCTCCAAAACCTTTCTAGCTATGGAATTGAAGTAAATTCATTTCTTCTGCTTTTTAACCCTATTTTACATGTTATTTAACTTTAAAAAAAAATTAATATACCTCCATCATTTCAAAGCCAATAGACAGTAACCACAGAAGTGGTTGGTTGCGGAACATTATAGCTTTTCCCCACCATCCAAGAACATGAGCAATGACAAATTCATCGAACAATGTTTCCTGAAAAACAACAAAAAAACTATTAGTAGTGGGCCAACAAAAAGCTTCATTGGTATGCTGAATTGTAAGGTTATGGGAAAAGAGCAGCAGTTAAATGTATCTTATGAAATTTAGTTGAGGAAGTGACCGAAGACATCATACATAAACATTATTAAACCTTCTCTTCGGGTTCTCTGGAGTGTAAATACGACAATCTGTACCATATGACCTCTCTGGGAGTTCTACATTCAATAGAAACATGTGCCAAAACTCAAAATCTGAACAAATTTCAAACTCCAGGGAAACAGAATATACAAGATAAACAACAAATCAATGAACTAAATGAAATTAGAATCAGTTGTAACATAATTTTAACCGTCTTCCACTACTAATTTTTAATGTATAGAAAAATATTTAGTATTAAAAGGTTAGCACAATACCAACACCCAAATCAGGATGAACAAACTTCATGAATTGCCGGGCATCATCACGATTCTGAAAATTAAAAAAAAAACATCATTTGTGAATTTGAATAAGGTGGTTATGTGAATAAGGAGTTTCAACAACTTCACAAAGATGGTTTAAAGTTTAGTACTCATGAAAAACATTACAGTTCATCATCAAAAACAACTGCAACAGAAATGGAATTCGCCAACATAGTACAATAAAATCATATAATTTCATGTACAGGAATCAGCAACAGAGAACAAATATCATATCCAAACAATGAATATTTACCTCCTATCAATGACATTCTCACATACTAAGGGTCACTCAGAAACAAAAGTCATTTAGCAACCACAGAACACAGCATAGACAATTAAAATATGAATACAAACAATTGAGATTGTTGAAATTTTCTTTTGCATCAAATAATCAGAAATTTTTGTTATTAACAGCAAAATAAAATAGCTGCACTCATAGTTGTGATGATCCGAATTATGGATTCAGATGACAACACCTGAGTGAGAACCTGCAGTATTGTAAATTCTGTTACAAGAACCAGAAATCATAGAATTGAAGCAAGCCAAAAAGTACTCTATTTCATTCGAAAACCCAACATATAGAAGTTCACGAGATTCCAAGAGTCACAAAAAACCTCTTGGGAATTGAAGTCCAACAGTCATATTTGTTCATTACATAATAAAATCTAAAAACTACGAAATTTTCAAAAAACTATATGAAATTTTATCCTAACTTCAACTAGACATAACTTTCTGCTCGGGACTCAAAATTACGAGCCGTTGATCTCATTGGAAAGGTCTCCAAGAGTTGTAGACACGAATTTGAAATAGCATATGCTAGCTATGCTCTTTCAAGGGCTAAAAATGCCCTTAAGACCTTCAAAAATGCAAATTACTAACATATAGACAAACTAAAGTAAAAAAATATATAATTCAAATTTTCTTCTGATCATGTGACAATGGAAGTTCATCTTCAACAAGGAAGACCTTTTGATCAAAATAAAGGAGTTGGATTCAAGCCTGAATATGAACAAAAAATATTCATATACAGAGAACCCAAATTCCACACAACTCAATAATTGGAATGGAAACTGAAATTAAAGAGCACAATTATAGATGAACCAGTAGCACTATGATCTGCTTAGTCTATGATTGGGATAGAACTACAATCTAGAGAAAATTTCAACACCTAAATCAATTTAGAATACTTGAACTGAAAATATCCCAAACAACACAAGCGTAAACTATTAAATATAAACACAAAATATATATAGTAAAAGTTTAAAAGATTATCTACAATGAAACATTGCACACAAAAAGAAAGAATACAGATGCTACAATTATATGGGAAAGGAATATACAAACTTCACCATCACCGAGAACTTCACCATCACCGAGCCTAAGTGGAAAATGGAGATCCCAAAAGTACATATGAGAAATCATTATACAATGTTTAGATTTATTGGTTCATTTTTAACCTTACCATATTTAGTTAACTATGAGCAAATGTAAGAGTATAAGAAGATACTCAAATAATCTGCTTCAAGCCACAACTTATTCTATTTGTGTAAGACATCTACCATGGTTGCTAAGTTTGACTACTTAGTTGGAGCATTTATTACTATTAAGTATTAAATTTCCATCTCATTTTCATGTTCAGCATCATCCATCTACACAATCTTCACTGAAGACCTAGAGTCCTAAACAATTTTCCATGGGGATGCATCCCCAAAAAAAAACCAGACATTTTTAGGACAAGGATGTCCCCAAGACACAGGGACCACAAAAAAAGATCTCCTTGCCTTTGTGCCACCACCACCGCTTGTTAGGTCATATTTCTAAGATGCCTCTCTCCAAGAGAGGATGTCTATGAAACATCTCCCTATTTTGGGTACTTCACAAAGATGCCAAGATCCCTAGGACCCTCAAGTGAATTAGCTGTCTCTCAAATGCACCAAAAACGCCTAGGCATCCCTCACATCAATTCAAGCAAAAAGTGAATTTTTTTAAGAAATTAAAAAAAAAAAAGTTTGTGCCAATAACCCTAACCCTAATGGTCTATGGGCCCCACCCACACCCTAAGAAGTCACAAAAAAAACTATAAATAAACATTTAATCTTTACTCCAAATCACTCTCAACTTCAAATATTCAAAACCAAGGTTGGAAGTTGTGAGAGCATATGCCAAATATTCATTGGTTGAGTGAGAGCATTAGGAAGAGTGAGAGTAAGAGCAAGAGCAAGTACAAAGTCTTCATCAATCAATCATTAAATCAACACATCCTTCAAGCCTCAACATAAGAGCAAGTACAAAGTCTTCATCAATCAATCATTGAATCAACACATCCTTCAAGCCTCAACATAAGCTTTGGACCTTCATACTTCATTCCTAAATCTGAAATTTCAAATTAATGATCATGTGGCAATTTTTTTTGTTTGTTTGTTTTCAGATTAGTATTTAGCATATTAACTAATTTGGGGGTGTACAAATGAAATAGTAATAATAATTAAATTTTAATTTTGTCAATTTACAATTTTATAGTGTTGGCGTATGTATAGCTGCGGGAGAATCCTTGAGGGCCCAACTTCACCAAATGTGCAATTAGCCTTTGGCTTTGCACATTTGGGGGTTGGCCGACTAATAAAGAAGGGCGATTGTTTTTTATTAAAATAAAATATAAAATCATATTAGATAGCTTTTAGGGCCGACTCTTTGTGAAAGAATGCCTCTCCCTCATATATATATGAGTATATATATGAGGAGCAATCTCATTCCTTGTACAATAATCAGTTGTAGAAACATATGTAGTGTGCTCGGGGGTGACGATAGGAGTTTATCGTCTATGGTTGGGAAGGCAACAGATCTGATGATTTACCTGTGATTAATCGAGCACTACCATTCAACATGGTATCAAAGCAAGGAACGGATGAGGGTAGAAACTTCTTCTATGCGTAGGTACTTGAAGGAATTGATTCTTCTAGGAGAGAATATCTTGATGGTGCAAATCCTCCGCAAATCAAGCACCTCAAAGGCATTTCAAACTGAGTCGAAAAAACACAAGTTGTGATTGGACACCAACAACGACTATGTTTTCATTTGGTGGGGCGCCATTCCATTCGTCTCTGGCTACGTGACCACCTAATGCGGAGCTAGCACTTCGAAATCGACTCATCAGCGTCCTCAGTTGTATTAAAGCCTGTAGATATTAGAAGTCATCGGATTCATAGCAAACAACGCTCAAGACCTAGCAAATTGCTAGTATGAAACAATCTAGAATGGGGCCAATATGGGTTTAGCACTTGGGTGAGTATTAATTGTACACTAATATTAGTTATTTTCCATTGGTTGTACATCAGATATTTAAGCTCCTCTGATCACCGCTCAGAAAATTTGAATATTGAAATGATTATCTCAATTGACCGATTACAATTAAAAGTGTTCAATAGGGTTCTATTCTGCCTCTCACAAAGTTAATTCACCAAAAGATAACAGTGAAGGATTTTCGCAATATAGAGTTTGGGTTGCATATCACAAGTGTTGGAAGGATATTTATGTTCTGTGAAGCTTGTCAGATCCTCCACTCTTCGCGTCTAAAGACAAGTTTGCGAGGTCTAAAGCAAGCAGTGCTACGAGTGCGAGGTCTTCATTTGGCAATGAGGGGCGAGGTCGCCGATCTGGTAATTGTGATTACCGAAGAGATGGAGGCAGAGGCAATGTAGATTGCTATTCATTGTAGTGGTGTGGTAAATACATACCGTTCGCCTACAAATCGGGTGAAATGCGATGGGGGATGTGGTAGCAATTCATTGTTTGTGTCAGGTGTAGACAGTTATTTATATTAAGCCAATCGACTATAGTATGTTGTGCAAGATTGTAGCGAAGCAGCGTATCTTGGCATTATGTTGGAGACTCCCGTTTGTGCTTGGAACGGCAAACAATCTGAACGGAGGTTAGAAAGTTGATATCAGATTCAGAGGGAGTCTGACATTTCATCAGAAGCAACCTTGGACGAAGAAGTCAAAAGGTTGATATATGTTTCAGAGGGAGCCACATCATCATGAAGATCTTCTTAATGCATTCTTCTTTGTGAGAGAAGTTTGAGGTGCAAGCCCTTGTTAATGCATTCTTCTCTACGAGAGAAGTTTGAGGTGAAAGCCCTTGTTAGTGCATTCTTCTCTGTGAGAGAAGTTTGAGGTGAAGGCCCTTGTTAGTGCATTCTTCTCTATGAGAGAAGTTTGAGGTGAAAGCCCTTGTTAGTGCATTCTTCCTTGTGAGAGAAGTTTGAGGTAAAAGCCCTTGTTCCACCCTTTGGGAGTAGCCATGGTGGATGTCATGTGAGAGACTCCATGACTTAACACTTGTGTTTATTCACCCTCTAGGAGTAGCCATGGTGAACGTCATGATGAGATGACGACATCACGCTGAGGATTTCGTGATGGATACTTGTGTTCATTTGCATTTCCACTCATGGGAGTAGCTATGATGGACCCACCCTTTAGGCGTAGCCATAGTGGTTATGTTTATTTGTATTTCCATACATGGATGGTCCCACCCTCTGGGAGTAGCCATGGTCGTTGTCACTATGTGACTCTGATATCGAGAAGGATTCCTCCCTAGCTAAGAGGGAGTGTTGGCATATGTATAGTTGCAGGAGAATCCTTGAGGGGCCGACTTCACCAAATGTGCAATTAGCCTTCGGCTTTGCACATTTGGGGGTTGGCTGCCTAATAAAGAAGGTTGATTGTACTTGATTAAAATAAAATATAAAATCATATTAGATAGCTTTGGGGGTCGACTCTTTGTGAAAGGGTGCCTCTCCCTCATATATATATGAGGAGCAATCTCATTCCTTGTACAATAATAGAAACATATGTAGTGTGCTTGGGGGTGACGATAGGAGTTTATCGTCTATGGTTGGGAAGGCAACAGATTTGATGATTTGCCTGTGGTTAATCGAGCTCTACCATTCAACATATAGCAGGAATAATTAGGCATTTAATTTTATTTATTGATATTTTATGTTTTTGCAAATTTATATAAATATTTGATTAAAATTTTCATATTTAAAAGTCAAATTAGGATTTCATCTTTTGTGTATCCTCTACTTCTAAACTTTATTTAACCTAAAGTAATAAAAACAAAAAATCCTTGTGTCTTGAACCTATGCATAACTTAATGACATTATGGCGTATGTATGATAACCACAAATTACACTTGTTACAATGACACTAAGAGTTTTATTTCTCACTGCATGAGCAATGAAGAGGCGTTAACAAGAGGCTAAGGGGGTTGAATCTAACACTATGAGCATAGATGTGAACATGGTGACACAACTAGTTCTATAAGTAGTGCACAATGCAATTGCCCTTCCAAGTTATTAGAAGAATTTGCAAAGGGTCTCTTGATAATAAGTCCCTTTTAAATCAATTTGTGAGCAAATTTCAAGAAAAAACCTAGGGCAATGAGGGCAATAGGCTATGGATATGTCACTTCTCTCAACTTGAATTTCAACTTAGTGTTACAAGAGTTAAACCACACCTTCTTCATGTCCCAAGAAAAGGTGTGGGAGTATGTAAGAATTTGTCACATGAAAAAAGAGTTTAATATAAATAGGTTGTAGGGTTGCGATAACTGAACACTTTTACCTACTACTTTACCATTAAGGGGTTCTACTTCTACTAATACTAGGACTTCTAAAGATCCATGATTTAATTCCTCTTCCACTAGGGGAAACATAGAATGCCTAGTAGTGATGCTGCAAACACGATGGCAAAGTTATTCAATGTACAAAATAGGGATAAGGCAGATAATGCCATTGGCAAATTCTTCTTTGGAAATGGAATTCCATTTCATATGTGGTTCATTCCCCTCATTATAAGGAGGCTATGGAAAAAATAATAAAAGCAAGACCATCATAGGTGCTAACAAGGGAGAAGATGTTGAGGACAACAATCTTATATTAAGAACTATTCCAAGATTAATATTCTAATGGAGAAAATGAAGGCTACCTACGTCTCTAGTTGATGCAACAAAATCATAGACGGGTGGACAAACATTAGCCATTGTCCACTCATCAACATAATGGTCACATGTATAGAGGGCCCTTACTTAGGGCCATCAATTGTTAAAGAAACCGCAAAGATTCTCATTTTCCATTCCAAATCCTATTGAGGATGTTGGGCCAAAGAATGTGGTGCAAGTAGTGATTGAAAAATAAATTGAATGAATGATTCAATAATCGGATAATCTATTCAACAATATACAAGCGTATATATAGAGATTACAAGACGACGTTCTAAATTAAGAACAAGTCGTTAAAAGTGAACTGCTAAAAAGCTAAACGCTAAATAAAGCTTAAAAGCTAATTAACTAAAAAGAAAAAGCTAAATGCTAAATAAAGCTTAAAAGCTAATTAACTAAAAAGCTAAATGACCATTAAACAAGGAACTAAATATAGGTGACTAAAATATAATTAAATATTCTAATAGTGATAGATGCAACTTTCTTTTGAAAACTACATGAAAATTGATTAAGGCAGCCTATAAGCATATTTAGTAGACTTCTTTTGTGCATGCCATGACTAATGCACTAAAGGAAATGGGAAAAATCATTTGGATCAAAGAGGTGGTTTAAGATGTGCCAATGTTTATCTACAACATCCAAACTTCACATGCACTCTTCAAGACCTTCTCTGGGAGTTTTTGAAACCTTTAGAAACTTGATATGCATTGTACTTTCTCTTGGAGAGGTTTCTTCAATTGTTAGAGGCATTGCAACTAATGGTCAAGATAGCAGGAGTGAAAATGGTGGCCTAATTCCAAGTAAAAGTAGGGGAGGAGGGTGAAGATGGTAATGAAAAGTGATGCTTTGGGGCTGATGTGGGATACATTGTTGCCATCATTACTCTAGTCTCCAAAGTTATTAAATATGGGGATGCTAATGTACCTAGCCTTGGAGAGGTGTACAAGGGCATTGACTATATGCTTGGCCAAATGAAAGACATTGTACATGAGAAAGATCCCACATTGCAATTGTACGATGAATATATTCAACTAATGATTCATTGTCAATGGAAGAAGCTCAACACTCCCTTGCACATGGCCACCTATGCATTGAACCCAAATTAGTATGTGCAACAGTGCAAAGACATAATAGAGTTAACCCTATACAAGATGTTGAGGTGAAGGTAAGGTTCATAAAGACCATTCAAATGATGTATGATTCTACACAAGCTAGTGTCATTCATACTAGGTGGAAAAAAATTGCCACTCTTAGGGGATATTCGAAAGAGGCCAATGTGGAAAGGGAGACTATTGCACAATAAGATCCAATTCTATAGTGGACAATGCATGGGCTTAATTCATTGACAACCACATTAGCCATTTGTCTACTATTTTATTTCTAGTTCTCTTGCTACCAAAAGCAGTTGGTCTACTTTGATCCACTTTGTTAAGAGGAACAAACTTACCTCTAAGAGGGTAAAGAAGCTTGTAGTTATATATAGCATCTTGTGTCTCATTGAATGCAACATGCTTACATACAAGGAGAGTTTAGCATCCCAAAATTATGTATAGCCAAAGGAGGCAACACATTTTGATGATCATGGAACACAAACAAGATTGGTTGGTATTGTTAGTTAGGAGCTTGACCCTCAAGAGTCCAACAATTAAAGTGACAATAAGTTTGGCATAGAATTTTTGGATGAATGATGATTAGAGGCATTGGGTCATTGGTCAATTGTATTTGAAGTTTGAATATTGAATGTAATCATCATTTTGAATAATATAAAAACATTGATATTTGACATTTTCATTGTTGAATGCAATAAATTCAACTATTTCAAAGCTTGGCCCATTGATGGGCTCCCTAGGGTAAATCCTATTGGGGATGAAGCCCCTAATGTAAGTTGGAAAAACCGGAGAAGGGATGGGTGAAGATAAATTTTGATGGTGCCTCAAGAGGTAACCTGGGTATTTGAAGAGTGGGATGTGTGGCTCGTGATGATGAAGGGAAAATTTTAGTGAAAGGAGCTTAGAGATTGCAAAATGGGACAAACAATGAGGCGGAGGCTCAAGCGGTGTTACTAACAGTTGAGTTAGCTGGTATTCTGAAGGTCTCTAAACTTCATCTTGAGGAGGATTCAAAGATAATTATGGATGGAATTTCGAAAGGATCAACCCAATGTTGGTGGATTAACAAATTTATATCAGTTATTTGCTCAAAGGTGGCTGCCTTCCAAGATTTCAAAATTTCACACATTAAGCGGGAGGGAAATGTAGATGCTGATTTGTTGTCCAATGTGGCTTGTGACTTGGACCCCTTATTGATCCGATGGTGGGACAGCTTAGATGTGGAAGTGTTTTGGCAAGTCTAATTGGTAGTTGTCATGATGGTTTTTAGATTTTGTGGTACCGAAACATCATTTCATTCTCTGTGGGTTGCTCTTGGCACATATTTTATTCTTGCATCATTAAATTTTATGTTGTCACCTTACTTTGTCATCAATTCAATAGTTTTCGGGATTGGTTGTACTTGAGGTGGCACGTTTTATGGCAAAGGAAGGGGTTGGATGCATTTACATATTTAGAATTCTCCAAACTTTTTTGGCATTGTGAAGTTGGTTTCCTTTGAAGTGAGAGTGGCATTTACTAGTTTTGGGTGTAAGTTTGCCTTTGGTTTGCCCTGTGTGTGGAAATGGAGGCGAATTTTACTCTCCATTCATCGAAGCAGCAGTTGGCCTTTCTTGGGGTCATCTCGAACAAGCAACTAGGGGGAATTTTTCATTGTGATGAGAAGGCCTTTCTTGACATTATCAAGTGCCTTCTGGGACGGGAATACCTAGTCTCTAAATATAGGTACAAGACCAATATGGACATAGTGTCGATGTTGGTGGCCTGGGGGTTGAGTTTTGGAACCAAAGCTAAGGTTGAATGGGTTTTGAAAGCTTGTGTACTGGCCCATTCTCTGTGTGGTCTAGTTTCTTTGATGGCAAGGGCGGCCCTAGGGCAAGGTTTGAGGAGACCCTTCGAGGAGGGAGTGATGTCGGACGAGATTAATGTCCAGTATCAACCATTCATGTTGTGGAGGGATGGCGCGGATCGTGTGGTAAGGACTAATGAAGCTCGAGAAACATGGGAGGACTTACTGGTTTATGTTCGGTCTGTGGAGATTGAACGAGACATGGCATGAGCAGCAAAGAAAAAGCATGACCGCAATTTGAAGCTGAAGACAGAGTTTGCTGATGGACCGGGGTCAATGTCTAGCACAAGTGTGATTTGAAAAAAATGTGGAAGATGAAAGATGCGTGGTGGTGAGGGCTCGAGTGAGTTTTAAATTTTTTGCCCTAAATTTAGTGTCGTAGGGATATCGTGTTGTTTGCCCTGTTTTTTTGAGTCTTTATATTGTTTACTTCCTTAACTGATTATGTGTTTATGCCTTTTAAGTCTTTTTTAGCAGTACTTGTAATTTGGTGGGCAAGCTACCATTTTTGGCTTGATAATGTATGTATGTAGGTTGTAATTTTTGGTCTTGGGCCAACTGATTGTAGTAAGGGGATGGCGGGGTCTGTAGAAATATGGTTTTGGGGTAGTCAACTAGGTTTTCAAGCTTTTTGTATCCTGTAATACTTATTTCTTATATTAAAAAAATACTCATAATTATCGATAAAAAAAAGTATTTCAAAGCTTGATTTGTCATTTGTTATTCATTTTCTATAGCTATGTTTTATGTACTATATATTTGCATCACCATCCCTTGTCATCCCCAAATCTAGGCCCATGGTCCCCCATCCCTAAGGCCCATGGAATACTAGTGCTAAACCAATTTGAGGATATGTCGAGGTAGCTTCATAATTTACACTACATTTAAGATTTATTAATATGTTTCATTCATAGATTAAATTAAGAGTTTTTTAGATCAATGTTTTAGATCACACTTTGTGATCCATCATCAAGAAGATAGAGAGCTAAAGGGGCGATAATTGGTTAGTTGCAGAATTAGACATACTAAAAGATGAGGGGCAAGGGAGGGATTGCACATAGATCAAGGCACGAAGGATGACTCAAGCAAGACAAGAAATAATATGGGTAGCCAACATCACATAAGGAATAATGAATATAGGAAAGTAAATAAATACTTTTCAATGTGCAAATAAACATTTGAGCCACAATAAAATTCAATAAGACCCTTCATTGTGAGAACAAAACTCGACAAACTAGTGCACAACTCATGAATGATAATATAACTTAATTAAATATAAAGATATTTAACCTATATATGTATGTATATGTGTGTATATAGATACACACCCATATATACATATATATGTATATATATACAAAACAATTAAATGAGAATTGAATAAGGAGGAAAAATGACTATATATATATATATATATATATATAGTGATGTATGAAGGACAAATTAACTATGTAAATATTAGCCAATTAGATCTAAAAATATAGGTAGCCTATAACTACAACAACCTAGGAATATATAAGTATTTACTGGATCAATAATGATGAATGGAAAAGAATGAACAAAAAGACTACGTAACTGTATATTGATCAATTAAATATAAATATAAAGCAATGATGCAAATATAGCTAAATATATTGATATATAGCTATATATAAACAAATACAAATAGGTATAAAGGACCTCTCTCTCTCTCCATATATGTGTGTGTGTGTGTGTGTGTAAATAAATAAAGTAGGAATGAACAAATAATATGTAAATGAAAAGGTGTGTATAAATAATAATAAATATAGAAGACGATGTTCTATAATTAGAACATAATGTTAGAGTTAAAGACTAAAGAGCTAAACGCTAAATTAAGCGTGAAAGCTAAATTAAGCTTAAAAGCTAATTACATAAAAAAAAGTAAATGACCATTAGCCAAGGAACTAAAAATAGGTGACTAACATAGAACTAAATATTCTAATACCCTCCCTTAATGGTCATGCTATCTATCACACCAAGTTGCCCTCTAAATTTGAGAAACTTTGTCGGGCTCAAGGACTTGGTGAGGATATCTGCAGTCTGATCTTCTGTAGGAATGTACTGCAGTATCACTGATCCATCTTCAACATGCTGGAAGATGAAATGACAATGAAGCTCCACATGCTTTGTCCGCTCATGGAAGACTAGATTTTTGGCTAATTTTAGAACCCCTTGATTATCACAAAACAAGGGAGTAGGTCCTGGTTGAGACATTTGCATGTCTGCAAGCATCCTACGTAGCCAAATTGCCTCACATGTTGCCTTAATAGTTCCCGATACTCTGCTTCGATCGAGGAAAGAGCTATTGCCTGTTGCTTCTTGCTGGTCCATGTGACTACACTTGTACCCAAGCTGAAAACATACCCAAAAGTTGACTTTTTGTCGTCAACACAACCTGCCCAATCTGAGTCTGTGAAACCAACCAGCCTAGGATCTTTGCTTCTGTTGCACAAAATGCCAAAATCAGGAGTGCCCTTCGCATATCTAAGCACACATTTCGCTGCAACCCAATGTTCAACTTTTGGGGCTGACATGAAGCAAGAAATATAGCTCACAGCATAACTGATGTCAGGTCTAGTGGCGGTGAGATAGATGAGGTTGCCCACTAGTTGCCTGAATGAAGACTCATCCACTATAGGTGAATTTGATTTGGCTGATAATTTGAGCCCTATCTCCATAGGTGTAGATGCAAGTTTACAATCTCGCATTCGAAACTTATCTAGTAGGCTCTTGGCATACTTTGACTGAGAAATGAATATGTGGCTATAAGTCTGCCAAACCTCTACACCGAGACAATAATGGAAAAGTCCCAAATCTATCATATCAAAATGCTGACACAAATTATGTTTGACCTGCATGATCAGATGTGTTGCATTGCTAGTAATGATGAGATCATCAACATAGACTACTAGAAATAGAATATCATCACTAATATGTTTGACATACAAATTGGGATCTGAAGGACTCCTTTGAAAGCCTTGATCAATCAAGTACTTATCAATTTTGATGTACCATGTACGAGGAGCCTATTTGAGGCCATAGAGTGCTTTGACTAGTCTACATACCTGGTGTTCCTTACCAGCAACTCTTGACGTCCATTTGATGGACTTTCCATCCAAATTGAGCTGAGAGAGTGAGGACAAGCCTAATGGTACTCATCTTGGCTATGGGAGCGAATGTCTCCTCATAGTCAATGCCCTCCTTCTAAGAAAACCCTTTTGCCACCAACCAAGCCTTGTACTTATCAAGGCTTCCATCAGCTTTATACTTGACTTTAAACACCCATTTGCAGCCAATGGGCTTCTTCCCTGGAGGAAATATCTTCAATAAAAACTTCGAAAAATTTTAATAACAAAAACTTTCGAAATTTTTAATTTCCATGCTCTGATACCATGAAAAATAAATTGAATGAATGATTCAATAATCGGATAATTACATTGAACGATATACACACGTATATATAGAGGTTACAAGACGATGTTCTATAATTAGAACATAACGTTAAAGTAAAAGACTAAAGAGCTAAACGCTAAATTAAGCGTGAAAGCTAAATTAAGCTTAAAAGCTAATTACATAAAAAAAAGTAAATGGCCATTAACCAAGGAACTAAAAATAGGTGACTAACATAGAATTAAATATTCTAGTTGCATCATTCTGATCGCCATCAATCAAATTAGATCTGTTATTAAATTACTGGCACTAGCATCTACGTTCTTGGTGGTAAGCATGGGATGTGCTTAATATATATATGAAGCCTGATGATATTCTTATGCAGAACTGAGTAATAAACAAATATATATATAATTATAAAGGATAACATAATGATTATAACTACTATAATATATAGTATATTACTACCTAAGAATAAATTAATTATATGTATGTATATATTCAGAAGTAATAAATTAAATGAACAAGTAAAATTGAGATTATAAATCAGATTAAATTGTCAATTCGATATAAGGGAAAGATTATGATCGGATCCATGTTAAGAAGGTTTGTCTTCTAATCAATATAGTTTAAGTGTAAGAGTGTTGTGAAGGCTTAATTATGGTTTAAACAGCCCTAAAATTACTAGGGGACATTACACTAACACTATTCTCCATGCCACATAACACCCTCAGATACAAGGAAAAAACCATGGGCAGCTAGTTGATTAAGCAACGTAATGATTGGAGGATGTGAAATCAACAAGGATTGGAAATTGATGGTAGATACATATAGAACAACAAACAATCTCTACATCCTCAATAAAATCAAAAGCGAAAAATGTTATATGGGGCAAGAAGACGAGAGTTGGTTATGGCATAGGACAATGGAGCACCTATACTTTGACAATCTTCTCAAGATTTCAAAGCTCACAAACATCACTTGTAAGCAATGTCAGCTTAGGAAGCAAACTAGAGTGAGTTTAAAATCAAGGGAACTTTCTGCATCAAAACTATTGGAGCTTATACATGCAAATCTCTATGATCCAACCAGAACAAGAAGCATGCAAGGAGAAAGGTATTTTATGTTACTAATTGATGACCATTCTAGAATGAGTTGGGTCACATTTTTAATAGAAAAATCTGAAGTTCTTGACAAGTTTAAGGCATTCAAAGAATTAGTGGAGAACAAATCAGGTTTTAAGATCAAATGTCTTGGATCAAATAGAGGAGGAGAATTCACTTCCAATGAATTTTAAGACTTTCGTGAAAAGCATGGGATAAGAAGATAGTTTTTTAGTTGCAATAATTCCACAACAAAAATGGATTCATGCAAAGAAAGAATAGAATAGTCCAAGAAATGGATAGAGCCATGTTAAACGAGTAAAAGTTATCTGACACTTTATGGAGAGATGTGGTTCATACAACAATCTATATTTTGATCATGCATAAATTAGAGTAAATGATAACAAAATGCCATATGAGTTATGGAAAGGAAGGTTTGCAATAGTGAAGTATTTCAAAGTGTATGTGGTTCATACAACAATCTATATTTTGATCATGCACAAATCAGAGTAAATGATAACAAAATGCCATGTGAGTTATGGAAAGGAAGGTTTTCAATAGTGAAGTATTTCAAAGTGTTTGGAAGCACATGTTATATGAGGAGAGATGAAGAAGATCTAGGAAAGTTCAAAATACCATATGAGTTATGGAAAGGAAGGTTTGCAATAGTGAAGTATTTCAAAGTGTTTGGAAGCACATGTTATATGAGGGGAGATGAAGAAGATCTAGGAAAGTTCAAAATACCATATGAGTTATGGAAAGGAAGGTTTGCAATAGTGACGTATTTCAAAGTGTTTGGAAGCACATGTTATATGAGGAGAGATGAAGAAGATCTAGGAAAGTTTGATTCTAGAGCTGAAGAAGGAATATTCTTAGGCTACTCCACGAGAAGCAAAGCGTACAAATGCTATACTAAGAAGGTTGCACAAGGTCATTGAAAGTGCAAATGTGAAAGTAAACAAGGGAAGACACTATGAAGAAATACACAAAGATGTTCCTCAAAATGAGAGTTTGTAAAGAAGAGGAAAAAAAGGAAGAAATTGAGAAAGAGACAATTGAGCAAAGGGACCCAAAGACACTATATAGAGCACCATTCAAGATTCCATCTAGATCTGTCCAAAAGAATCATCTAGAAGACTTGATCATTAGAACAAAGATACAAAGATTCAAACAAGAAGGAGATTTACTAGCACATCAAAACATGTGTATCTATGTTTGCTCCCCAAAATAGAACCAAAGAACTTTACAGAAGCAAGGAAGGATAAACATTGGATAAAAAATTATGGGAGAGGAACTAGATCAAATTGAGAAAAATGAAAGTTGGAAACTTGTCCCAAGAATCAAAATTAAGAATGTAATTAGCACCAAGTGGGTATTCAACAACAAGCTAAATGAGGATGGACAAATTGTGAGAAAGAAAGCAAGATTAGTTTGCAAGGGGTATGCTCAAGTTGAAGAAAATGATTTCAAAGAAAAAGTGTCCCCTATTGTTCATATGGAGGCAATAAGGATGTTTTTTACTCTTGCTCAAAGATGCATAGAGATGGATACAAATATAGTATCGGATACGGATACGGATACGGATACGGCCTTTTTTAAGACCCCCAATATGGATACAACATTCATAACAACAAACACATACACATATATTTAACACAATTTTCTAAGTTATTAGAGGAGATTTTCATTACTTCAAAAGCAATATAGACACAGTTGCTACATAAATAATTATAAGTTGATTTAACAATTTACAATATGCAAAAATAGTAGAATTACATTCAAAGTTAACCCAAAAATATGGATCACTAAAATAGAAAAACATTCCATGTCTTTCTCATTCGTTGTAAGTTTTGTTTATACCAAATTTTTAAAAATATTTTTGGAAGATTTACATCAAATTTTAAAAAAATAAAAGCACATAATATTTGGCACGGTTGGAAAATCAAGGTTTTTGGGCACACGTGGATACGATATCCAACGTGTATCTAGGCCGTATTGGACATGTATCCATTTCAGCTACGAGGATAGGCACGCCCAAGGAGGGACAAAGGAGTATATGGCTACTCCGCTCTTGCTAGCTTCAAGAATTTCAAATTCTACCGAATGGATGTGCAATCTACTTTCCTTAATGGCAATCTAGAGGAAGAGGTTTACAAGGAACAACCAAAAGGGTTCTTGTTGTCAAAAAACAAGGATTGCGTGCAAATTGAAGAAAGAACTCTGGACTAAAACAAGCTCCCAAAGCATGCTATGCAAGGCTAGATAAATACCTGCAACAAGAAGGATTCAAGAGAGGAGTTGCTGATAGCAACCTTTATGTCAAAACCGTTGATGAAGATCACTTGCTAGTTTGTAATGTCCCCTTTTGGGATTGCCCTAAATGTTGCCCTTGTAACTATCAAAGTCTGTTAATTTTCACCCTCATTGATTTTGATATTAGATATTGGTCCATTGACTTTCTTGTCTTCTTTGATCTTATGGACGATTCCTCCAATCCCCCCTTCTCAATTGAATTAGTCTCTTCTTTATATCTTCACTTGTGGGAAGTCGCACCTCTTCATAAGAAATGAGTCATCACTCTTCATTGCTGCCCTTTGAGAATAATAAATTATTCTCCAAATTGATATCCCTTGCATGTCCTCCTTAAATGAGACCTTTTCCTTTTTCCTTTTTCCTTTTATATGTGTTAAAACTTTGCTAAGGAGATGTAAAAAGAATTTGAAAGGTCTATTCTCGTTGAGTCATCTTTCTTCCTTGGGCTACAAATTTCTCAATCAGATAAATAAAATTCATCTCACAAACCTAGTATATTAAGGGAATGTTGAAGAAGTTTAGAATGGAGGACAATAATCCTGTCAGCAAACCCATGGTAACAAGATGTAAATTAAGTGAGGATGATGAATCATCAAAGGCAAATCAAACACTATAGGTCAATGATTTGAAGCATGTTGTATGTAATAGCTTCAAGGCCTAACATTATTTGGCACTTGGTATGGTAGCAAGGTTTCAGGATGCACCTAAAGAAACTCATATGCAAGCAATAAAAAGGATATTCAACTATTTGAAAGGCATGTTGGATTTTGGCTTATGGTATCCACGAGGTGGAGATTTCACCTTAACAAACTATACAGATGCAGAGTGGTCTAATAGTGTTGATGATAGTAAGAGTACAATTTTGGCAGTGCATTCTTTCTAGGAGATAATCTTGACTCTTGGTTGAGTAAGAAACAAGCGTCAATTTCCCTATTCGTTGTAGAGTCAGAGTACATTGCAACAACATCTTGTTGCACAAGTTTTATGGATGAAGCAAATATTGAAAGATATCAAAGTAGAATACAATCATCCTATCTGTATTTTGTGATAATACGAGTGCAATCAACATTTTGAAGAATCCAGTCATGTACTCTAGAACAAAGCATATTCCCATTAAGTATCACTTCTTAAGAGAACAAGTGGCCAATCAGCAAGTAAATTTGGTATATATTGCTACAAAGGAACAGATTGCAAACATCATCACAAAATCCCTTCTTAAAGAGACTTTTGAGTATCTAAGAGAGAAATTGGTAGTCATATCACTCTCATCCACTCACTAAGTTCTTTGGAAGAAGCATGTGTTCAAGGGGATCTATTCATTGTCTTATGTTTTGACCCCGAAAAGCCTTTGCCATTGATGTCAAAGGGGGGGCATTTTAGTCAAGGGGAGAAGGTTGTTTCGGTTACATTAAGATTATTTTCTTTATAGGGTTGCCATCAATGACAAAGGGGGAGATTGTTGGAAATTGTTGTCATTGATGGAGGGGAGTTTATTAATTGCATAAATTTGTTGCTCTCATATGTTCACCCTCCTATAGGTGCAAGGAATAAGAAGTAAAATAAAATAATTAAATGTCTCTAAGGGCCAACCCTTAGCCTCTTGGTGCCCTCCCTAAATGATTTAAGAATTGCAAAATATTTTTTTATTGATGTGGCTGGCCCCCCTCTTGGAGTCAATCCAATTATGGGAATTAAAAAGCGTTTAAATATTTTTTCAAAGAGGAACGACCCCTTGAGAGGTATGCCCTACCTTGTGGTTGCAAATAAATTAAATAAAAAACTTTTTGCTTGAGCCGAACTTCATTGGGATGAGCACTCACTTTGGGCAAGAAGATGAAAAATAAATAAAACATTTACATGCTACATTGGCCGACCTGATGCAATTGTTGGTTGAAAAAGTGCATTAGCATGTATAAATAGATCGTTTGAGGTCTATTTTACAAGTAGACTTTAAATATATTTCATATAGAAGAGCAGAAATAGATTGTTTGTAGCAGATTTTTGAAAGACATTGTTGCAGATTTGTAGAGAGATATTATAGAAGACTTAAGAAGAATATTATTGCATATTTATGAGCAGAAATTTGTGAAGATTCTAAGCAGATTTGAAGAAGAAATTTGGGCAGATCTAAGAAATATATCGAGCATATGTTAAAGCAGATTTTGGCAGAGTTTTGAGCCAATTGTAAAGGTGAATTAGATCTAATTCAAAACGAAGATCAAGTTCTCATCACAATATTCTTTTGGAGGTTGATGCCTTGTATTCAAGTAGAATGTTGTCTCATGCTAAGTTAGTGCTCAATTATGGGGATTGGTGTCTCCAATGGGTTGGTGACAAAAAATCATCTAAAAGTGTTTGGTATCTCTTATGGGTTGGTGCCTATGAGGATTGAAAAGAGTTTCTAGTACAAAAGAAATATTTTGTGGCGGTTTTCATCCACAAGGGTTTCTATGTAAATTGTGTGTTCTTGTGTTTCTAATTGTGTCTCTTGCATATGTGTTACTATTGTTGATTATTAAGTTTTGAAGTATTGCTATTAAGGTTTTGAAAAGCAAAAGTTTGTTGTTATATTGATTCACCCCACCCCTATTAGTATATTTGAGTTCTCTTCACTCCCTCCCCTATATTCAAGGCATCTCCCACGAAATTTCCAAGATCCTTCTTAAAAATGGCTTCTAATGTGCCTTCAAGCCCATCTTGACATTGAGAAACTGTATCTCACATCTCAAAGACTCAAGGGACATTCTTCTTGACTCAAGAATCTACAAGGTTGTTTGTTCATGTGGTACACCTCATATAGGTGAAATGGGTTCCTCTTTTAGCAATAGAATCAAAGAGCATAGTGTCAACAATAGACGTGAACGAGTTCTCAAATCGGTCCTAACTGACCACTCCCGTTCCACCAAACACCATTCTATTTAGAAAACACACAAATCTTGTTCAAAGAAGATAACTTCTTCAAGAAAAAGCTCAAGGAAGCCATAGAAATGAGTAATCATCCCTCAAACCCTAATTGCAGTAAAGGGTGGAGTCTTAATTTTGCATGGCATCCCTTGTTATCCAACCTTAGAAACCAGCATTGCCCCCCCTTCTTGACCTCTCTTTCCCCATAGTCCACTACTAATATGGATTCCTTGAGGTTAAATGGATAAACTAAGACACGTTGCATGTTTAAATGTATAAATGTTGAATGTTAAATGGATAAACCTAGGTGTGGTGTGCCTCAATGAAAGAGGCTAAGTGCAAATCCTAGGTGAATTTAACAGAAAGAGATACCACTTAGTCATGACATCTTGTAATGTCCCTTTTAAAATTTTCCTTATTTTTGCCTTAAATAGATATTCTAGAATCACAAAAATACTTGTATAATTAACTGCAACTATTAAATTAACTTCAAACTTAAAATTTAAAAATATTAGACTTATAGTCTGCTATAATATTTCTTCCAATCTGCAGCTTTCTTATTTGTATAATTGTCTTGAAATGTTTAATAACTTTGAATTTAAAGCTTAAATACAAATATGAAAATATTCAACTTATAGTCTGCTAAAAAAATTCTTCCAATCTGCAGCTTTCATATTTGTATAATTGTCTTGAAATGTTTTCTAAATTTTTTTCTAACTATAGGGATTTTTATCCACTGGGAATGGAATCAAGGGTTTTGGAGTTTCATCCTTAAATCTCTGGTCTTCGAGGGGTTCATCCTTTGTTTGCTGAACCACATTTCACATTCCACAAGGGATGAAAATTAAATATAAAATATATTCATCGTATTGGTGAATCTCCTTGTTTGGTGTGTCTTACATATCTTTTTCCTTCAATGGTCACAATTCTTCACATGCCCCTAGATTTCAATTAAATTAAACTTTATTTTTTTATTTTTTCAATGTTTTAATCAAACAAAGAAAAAGATACTTTTATAACAATTAACTGTTAGCTATGATTGCAAATTGTTCCAATTGTTTCCAATCACCATATTTAATCAATGTTGTTCTCCAAAGTTTCTCAAGACTGCTGTAATTCGGAAATCTATTATTAAAAGTAAGGAAATCTATTGTTGTTCTTGATAATTGAAGCTAACATTATATCTAACCTTACTCTTTGATGACCCTTTATTGTCCATATGACCTTAAAGCAATGTTGATGAACTCTTGATAGTCATCACCAACAACAACATGCTGGCCAGCATCAAATGCATTCAAATTTCAAGTTTCAAAACAAGTACCTCTTTCCAAGATTACTTCTTTCTCTCACCACGTAAGGACCCACTATATCATTCTCACATAGTAAATACAATAATAATAAGGTTCATCCACAAACCAAATGATGACACCATTAATCTAATTGGAAAAATAAACGATACACTATATAAAAATGATTGTATACACGCAAAGAACACTATAAGCTAACCAAGAAAATTAAGAACAAATACTAAAAGTAGAAATTTTTAAATTAATAAAAAACTGCATGTAATATGCAATGAAGCTCAATGCTGCACTTCATTTTTGTTCTAATTGATTAATCTAGGAGGACTCGACAATATGAATCGTTTCTCTAATACCTTGTTCTTGAATTGAATTTGATTAAGTAATCAAAAACGAATGATCTCATGTACTTTCATTTTGCAACCGAGATGATGGACCAAGGATCGTTGGCCTTACAGAAAGGCTTGTGCAAAAAAAGTCAATTCAAAAATTAAAAAGGACTATGACATACCTTAGGATTGAAAAATTACCAGTCAAACAATTTGGCCATTTTTGAGGGTTCTCTTGAATGCTATAATATAGCAAAACATTAAAAAGAAAAAAATCAAGGTATATACTTCCGTTTGAGATCAAAGTCGGTACCTGAAAGAGCAAAAAGGTAAGAGATACTAAATAAATAACCGCTATTCCATGAACCAACCGCCAAATTGCTGGATGAGGTCTAATCAATATTCTGTTAAAGTCAATCCATATCACGTTAATCAGCAACAAGGCACATAATACTTTTGTTTCCAATATAAATATATGACAAATATATTGCACGTGGTGTTTCAAATCAACCCAAATCCCATGTAACGAAAGAGTAATCCATGTTCTGCAAAAACTAGTGATATTTCCAAATGCACTGCGAGAAGTATTAATAAGAAAAAGGTGCATTACTTACGTTGAAGGTGCTTGCAGTAAGCAATAACCAAGGAAAACAGCTACCATTGCCCAAACGCCCCTTAAAAAACACAAGTTAATATTATACACAATATTAGCCAAATATATATTTATGTATAAAGACTAAATCTTTCATAGATCTCAGTCACTGCTTATTCTAAAAAGCTCCGCCAAAACATGTAAAGTGATGCTACTATGTATTAAATCTGTCCTTACTGTTTAGTTATTAAAAGAAAGCGTGGTTTGTTTAACAATGGTAGGATCAGAAATGAATAAAAGCAAGTAATGAAACCAAATTCCAACAGCGTTTGGAAAGTAAAAATGAGTGTAAATGCAAAGTAGAGACTCCTTTCTGAGCTGTAATCAGCAAGATTACTCGAAGAAGCATGGAAAAAAATATTTGAAGCAGTTATAGTAGAGTGCCATTCTTTGGAAAATTTATTTCTCAGTGAAAATTTAAGAAAAGTATTACAGAACTAGAATTCACACC
Organism: Cryptomeria japonica; assembly: GCF_030272615.1. Taxonomy (NCBI): domain Eukaryota; kingdom Viridiplantae; phylum Streptophyta; class Pinopsida; order Cupressales; family Cupressaceae; genus Cryptomeria; species Cryptomeria japonica. Next base: position 473,551,875 of record NC_081410.1, read on the forward strand.
ACTTTCTAAATTTACCAAAACTTTGTGCACTGATTCAAGGCAAAAAATCGTCAGTACATAGATATTCAAATGAAAACAAATGAAAAAATTAATGATAGCAGAATAATAGTTTATGTTAATGACAAATGTGCTTATATAAAAAAATAAGGTGGATAAAAAGTCAAAATTACAGGCAGCTACGTGCATAAACCAAGCTCTACAACATGCATTTAAAAAAACTACATTAACTATACAAGCAAGTAACAATGAAATAGAAAGGCAAACTAAAAGGTTATTTTAAATGTAAGTGCTTTATAAATTATCCTCCAACAAATACAACTTAATCTGCTCTGCCCAATCAGCACATCAAATCAAGAAGAACCAATCCATATTTCAAACTCAAACTATTCTTCCGACGATAGTGGCTAATATACATCCTCCATTTATCTTGAACCTCCACTCAAGAAAGAAAGAAAAAAGAAATCATATCAATGTCCACGAGTAATCAAATAAGTCAATAGACTTCAAAATTCATTCAGTTACAGCATAACAGAGGTAAAGGAGAAAATTATCCTCCAAATTGCATTTAAAGTTTAAATCTCTCTCTTTCCAATAGAAAGTGTTGATGATTTATAGATTCAGTCGGATAAAATTAAATGTTAAATTGGCCTTAAGGCCTTCAACATTTAATTATATATATCATTATGTTATTTATTATTATTATTGTTAAATTGATTAGATAATAATAATTAATACTATATATTTTGGTTATGTTCATCGATCTATTAAATCTTGTATTTAGATATATATCGATTAACATTAATAATATTAAATAAATGATTAATGAAAACACCGATTAAATATTGAGTTGCATATAATATATTGGGCTGCATATATTATCGGGTTGCATATGATAATCGGGTGGCAACATAACGAAGATCACCGATAGTTATCGGTGTGTTAGTCTACACCGATAGTTATCGGTTGTTAAGGCTAACACACCGATAACTATCGGCTGTTAGCATTAAGCCAACACCGATAGACATCGGTTGTAATACTACTTACACCGCTTGGCATACACCGATTATATCGGGTGTAAAAGGAGACAATGCTCTGCCATTTGGAAGGATATACAAATTAGTTCGTGGCCTGCAGAAGCATATCCGTGTGGAATCAGATCCTTCACTTGCTGTATAATTCATAGAGTTATTTGCTGTTCATATAGACACTACATAAGTATACAGTCTGCTGTCATAATTGGGGAAACCAAACTTATATATGCTGTGCATGATCATCAGCAAATTCATATAACTAAATTTAGCAGTCTAGGAGAATCTAGCGTCTAAAAGAGGAATTAATATCCTCATCATATTAATATTTTGCTTCAGAACTATAATATCAAAGATAAATTTTAATTCTGATCCATAAATTTAACAGTAAGCACAAAAGTGCACCGAAAGTATATGAAGTTTTGCCAGTCAATGATATACCTAAAATTCTGAATGTAAGCCAAATTTATCACATAAAAAACAAAGGGTATGCTCATAGCAAACACAAAGTTGCGTATTTTGGTGAAGCCCAAACAAAATTAATGGTTCGTCCTATGATCTGGTCATTTGACCCTTAAAGTTTTCAGAGTAGGTGTAGGAGAAAAGCAAAACAGTAAGCACGAAAGTGCACCGAAAGTATATGAGTTTTGCCAGTCAATGATATACCTAAAATTCTGAATGTAAGCCAAATTTATCACATAAAAAACAAAGGGTATGCTCATAGCAAACACAAAGTTGCGTATTTTGGTGAAGCCCAAACAAAATTAATGGTTCGTCCTATGATCTGGTCATTTGACCCTCAAAGTTTTCAGAGTAGGTGTAGGAGAAAAGTAAAACCAAAAACATAGTCTCTTCAAACTTTTTGCTTACTGTCTTATTATAATGGGTCAAATAAACACAATATCAATCATGTGTACACACTCAAATTATGAAACAAATCCAAAATTGTGAATCCATAAACATTACTGCTAACATTTCATCATAGAAAACCCCAATCATAATTCAAATTCCAAGCCTCCTAAACATCATTTTGAGAATAAATGAAATCCAGAGTAATATAGACAGTTACCTCTTAACAGAAGTTACTCGATCAGTGTCTACTGTTTTCGCAGGATCTAGTGCTCCACAAGCCCATCTAAAAACAGCATGCAAGTCAATAACATTGTGTGGAGTCAGACAAGAGCAGCACATTAGAACTTGCATTAATTACAAAATATATAAATTACGCAATTTACTTTTTAACAAAATGAGAGTCCCCCTGCACTGGAAACTGTTTCATCCTAACATTTCTAAGCACAAACAAATGGATCATCTTTTTTGTGCAAACATAACCTGAATAGCACAAACCAAGTATGTCCACATACACAATAAGCCAAGCATTCTAAACAGATTATACAAACACATTTTATGTTGTTTTTGTGTTGGGTATCAGTTCAAGTACATATATGATTAACAAAGCTTATTTTGAAGTAACTATAAAAGGAAAATCATACAGAATCCTTAGTGATATTAACATTATTTGCTGATTCGGTGGAAATTTTCTGCAGAGGGTGTGTTATGAACTGGAAAATTCCACAAAAGCTTCAAGTAGAACATGCTGGGGACTGGTTTAATTCCATGCACAGAAAGCACGAATTGTTACAAATTTCTCAAAATCAATAGAACTTTGGTGCTCTGTTTAATAACTTTGTTTTGTCTATCTTACCCTTTTTTGTATGTGGAGAGTGAGTAACCACAGTTATGTTAAATGTTAAAAACGAAGTGTCATTTCCTGTAACAAACTGTTCAGCTATGTTCAAAATAGGCATCATTTCATCTGCATGTTCAACTGGGTAGATCAAAAAAAAATTGGAATCTTTCCTCCATTATCAAAATCTTTATACAAAAGAAATTAATTACACCAAGAAAGGAAGCAATTGCCTGCAAAAATATGGATTTGCACTCACATTAATAAACCTGCACCTACGAGCAACAAGGATATGGTATGAGGCCTGTAAGCCCATGCTGTCCAAGGATCCAGTTCCTCTATACTGCTGCACAACTTTGTATCATCATTTTGTTCAGTTGTTTGTGCTTTTGAAACCATTGACATGGTAGCTTTATGTTGCATATCCATCTACACTGGTAACTTTGTCCACTGTTGAATAGCCAACAAAACAAAAATCTATTCCTGCAAAGAATCAATCGAAGTAAGTTGTGTTTGAATTCAAATATCAGTTCATACCTTCAAAATAATAAAGAGTAAAGAATTTAGAGAAGTCTTCAAGAGGCTAAAAGCAACATATTGTCTTCAGACTCTATCGACGCACTGTTGGGACAAGCTTCAACTTACCCATAAAACGTTATGTTTAATCAGAGAAACTTATTCCCTCTTAGTCTGGAAAGCATTTCAAGAAAAAAGTAAGATAACGTGAACTTTGTCGACATTAAGAGATTCTAAAGAAATGGAAACAGACATGTCATCTTTAAGAGAGTTTTTGTAACTCTACAAACTGTTTGTCAAACAAAGTTAGAAAGAGGTACAACTTGCCAGCAAAGAGAGCTTAGAAGCCGTTCCTGCTTTCCAACTCTTAAGTTTGAATCCATAATAATAGTCACGCTGGCCCAGTGATGCAGTCATACGCCATAGAATTCATCCATGTCTTAAAGTAAGGATCATGTGCAAAGCTTAACTGGCTAACAAGAGCGTGATGCCTTTTCGCCAGATGTGCTGTTTTGAAACGTACGTAAATATACCATAAAAGAAAAGGTCACAGGATTGACCATCGGGTTTATAAATGCTAAGACGTTATTTCTTCCCCTAGAATCTAGATTGAGACTCCTATGCTTTTTGATCAAAATGTACACCTAGCGCCTACATCCAACCACGGTGTTTTACAGTTCAGACTTCCGTATGCCTCTACAGTAAATGCAAGTGTGCTTTCATAGGAATTGCATTTATTTAAAATTATTTCAATAAAAGCCCATGTGACTTCATTAATTTTAGTTCTGCCAATCGATTACTCTATTCTTGTATTGTGGCTGGGCACTTAAATAAATGAATAAAATGTTAGTCTACTTATCCCCATTTTTGGTTTGCATCTCCACAAAAAGTTTAAATCCACTCTTGAATTATTATCAGAATTATCTATTTACTCCACAGCCATCCCCGTTTTGCAACAAGGGTTCTCTTGACAATCCTCACTCAAACAAGAAGATAATTTGTAGCCTACTTATCTAATTTCTTAGGTTCAGATAATTAAACCTGGCTTTAGCAATTTCCAACTAATACAAAACACTTACTGTAGCATGTCAATATATATTTCTCCAATCCTGGCTTTGCATTTAGATAAGAGATTTATAATGTACACAAAGCTTTAGTTTCGCACATATACATGCTAATGAATGCAGATTGACATAACTTTGAAGGGTGGAGTATACTAACAGGAAAAAATGAGCAACAACAAAAACAATAGAAGATCATGGAAGTACAAAATACTCCAATTAACAAGCTATCGGTAATTAAGGATTACATGTGATGGAGAAAGAATACTACTAGTATGGAAAAACTTTACTAATGGACCTGTCGACATGTAAAACTGGCCGAGCATATGCCTCAATTACTTGTGATGTGAAGAAAACATGTAAGCAAATGCAATGAACACTTCCGTCATAGTGCATGCCAGGATGACATCCTCATCCTGGACAACTTAGGACTTAAGGACTTAAAGGGATATCCATTTTTGACAGCCTGCTCCATTCGGTTCATAAAATTGAAAAAGAAAACAATACTAAAAATCCCTACCATTGTAGCTCCCTATTCGTTGAGTTAAATACAAGATTCCACAGGGACTCGTTCCTATGGAGCAGGGTGATGGCCCAGACATCCCGGGACTTGGAGGGGACATCTCTTTTTATAGGACTGGACAGCCTGCTGCATTTGGTGCATAAAAAATTAGGAAAAAAAAACGATTCTAAAAACCAATATTTGATGTTCTATTGGGATTAGTCTGCATAGCTTTTGACTCAAAACTATGTAGTTGAATCAGAATAAACATCATAATTTGGTACTGAAGAAACATGATTTAATAGCTGTGTTGCACGGGTACCCGTACCCAACCCCCTAGAACGCGTACTGGAGACTGGTACGCGTCTCCCGTACCAGAGACTCGTCAGGAGACGTCTCTACACATAGGAGACTCCACATCAACAAACCCTCTCGTCTCCACCCTAAATAACATGCGCAAAAGTCAAAAAGTTTGACGCAATGCATGGGCAGAAGCAAAAACCACCGATGCGAGCCCCTTTTTCAGACATTTGTATGACATTTTGAATGGACTCATTTCACATTTGTGTACTTAAACTTCAAAGTGAATGTTAATTCTTGTTTTGAAAGTTCAGTGCCATTATTTTTTCAGATTTTCTATAAATTATTAAATTATATTTAAAAAACAATTGGCGTCTCCAAGTACCCCCGTCTCCTATTTTGAAAAAATAGCAGTACCTGTACCGGTACCAGTCTCCAACATCTCCAAGTACCCCCGTACCCATGCAACCTTGTTTAATAGAGATTTGACTTAAAAACTATACAATCAATCATCAATAAAACATAATATAATTTGATGGTTAAAAATTTTTACACAATCAAATCCAGAAACTGTACACATTATCATATAATTTGATACATTGAAAACACTATCTATATTTAAATACTAGAAACCACAAAAAAACTAGGAAGGGGAAGAATTGTAATTACAAATTCAGCACATTGCAGTTTTTTTTTTTAATTTCAGCTGCTTTAGTTGTTCAAGTAATTTAAATGGCCGTCCCCTCCAACCCCCAAAAATTCAGCAAATTTTGTATACACGAAGAAACAATGACTAAATACTGAAGGGTTAACATATGTGGGCTAATCGGTAGTAGAGGTAATTCAAATGCATAGTCTTAAGCTGTAATAAAGCACTTCTGCAATTGGTGTTCTGCCATTTATAACTCGAAAGTTGTCAGATAACACAACTTAGCAATCCTGAAAAAAGGGCACATTCAAATCACTAATTCAAGGCGAATATTAAAATGGCTCAAAAATATTGGCGGACCAACGGTGCAAATTCATTCCAGAATGTTTAAAAAGAATCCAAGCCGTCCTATAAACCAGTTATTTGAACCTTATTACGCACTTTGTCTAATTCAATTCCTACAACGTAATTTAATGAGCTTGAAACAGAAGTACACGAGTACAACCTGACCTGTAAGAGTTCAGAAACTACTGCCGAAATAGTTCTGGTACACAGCTTTAAAACCCAAGAAAAGATTATTTTTCTTCTTAGGTCAATGTACGAAATATTAGGCTGACGCTATAAGAATGCCATTTGTTCAAAAAAATTTAAAAACGTTTCCGACAAAGCAAAACGTCCTTTTCTCAAAATAATCCTGTAAGATACCACGACCTGCTTATAGCAGCTTTCCTCTGGACACTTGAATAAAGGTGCCACTTATCTTCGTCGAGTCTTGTGGTTGCGCTTCAAAAACTTAATTGTCAAAAGAAAAAAACACGCTTCAAATAAATTGTCTCATGGGTTATGATTGTGCCAAGTTGTATCCCATTTTCCCGTAATCAGGGGCATCTTGATGGACGAAAAGATAAACAATCTTTATCTTCGAAAAAGCACCACCAATCCATCTTACAATTCACCTCATGGGCTTGATTTAGTAGATTCTCATCGCAGGTCTTCAGTAGATAACACGCAACATATACTTATGATTTATTATCAAGGGTGCAGTGTATTATAAAAATATTCTAAATTTTAGATATTTTAACTCATTAAACAACTTCCTTCTTAACTAATCAAAGTCCATATTTTATAATGTACTATACTGTTATCATTACGAAAGTGATCAATTTCGACTATAATACGCACATTCTGAAGTACGTTTGCGACCTGATTGGGCAGAATTTCCTTTTTAATCCGCTAGTATTTCACTCCGCTAAATAGCTTAAGGGCATATGATTCGGTCCATTTACAATTATTAAGTAATCATTAGAAGCAGACAACTGAAGAAACCAATTCTGACAGTAATGACCCACAGTTTGGTCATACCCACTGGAATGACAAGATCGAGGAACCACATATTTTATTTGGTACGAAACAACAAGATTTTGAATTAGATATTAATGACCACAGGTGATCAAAGAAGGGCTATTAAGACTGAAAGTAAATAACATCAAAGAAGGGCTATTAAGACTGAAAGTAAATAAGTGAAAACTGTAAAAATGGCCATCTCCGCTGGACTCTGGGATGACAAGACGGAGAGTACTCAGATTGCATCCGGTACAACTCAATCTTATTTAATTTTAAATATGTTCTCGTATGGCCAAGAGGGCTGAAAACAATACATAGCTGGAAAGAAAATATAATGAGAATCCTTGATGCAACTCCATTAAGCATAACAAAAGCTCAAGAAGAAACCTCTTTAACATTAATTAAAGACTCTAAGTACAGTATGTAGCTAGTAAACTGTAAAAGTATACAAAGAAAATCTTTAATGCACTAAAGCTCCATAAGTAACAAATGAGGCAGCCTACTTGAATGGTATGTAGAAATTTGGAAAAAGGTTTAATATTATTTTAAGTCATCCATACGTAGCTGTGAAAAGTATACAATGAGAATCTTTAATGCACCACCCATTAAAGAAAACAAAAGCTCAAGGAGAAACACATAGGCAGCCTAGTCAAATGATAGTAAAAATTGAAATTTCCAATTCTCTAATGACCACAACAGGTTAAATGGGATTGGAAGATAAGTGCATTTCACACGAAGGTTGAGAAAAAAAGCGATAAATCCATTAAAAAATATCCTGAATCAAGATATAATGTTCTTGTTGTGCCTTGCTGGGAACAACAAGAAGTTACAGTTGAGAAAGAAACTAACAATACAATTCACATTGAGATTGCCTAACTGATCTTATATATCATATTTGCTGACAAAAAATATTTTGCTGCTAAAGAATCAAAACAAAACCGACTCACACTTACGACAAGAACAGTAATCTCGAAGGTAAAAGGAAAACACAAACGGCAAAAATTATAAAGACTATGCACCATCAATCAAACAGAAAACGCCAAACGCCTCAGTCAATTGTAAAACCCTCCTTCCCAGGCAAATAAATAAATTATGCGATTAATTTAAACCTGAATAAATAAATTATGCAATTGGTTAAACCTATAACAAATATTCCACCAACATTTAATGTCCAAAAACATTAAGAGAACGATTTTGTTTTAATATACGTCCGGTGCTGCTCCCACTGATAACAATCAACTAAACCAAATCTTAACAATTTAAACAGAACATAATCCATCTTCACCATTTAGAACCAACTAAAGCAAAGCAAGATTAGCGACTCTCAAGAAGACCACAGTTAACCGTAAATACGGTCATACGGCCACCAAATTTGACATCTTTTGAGTTATTCGAACCGAAAACATTACGGCAGAAAATTGAAAGCGTTAACAACCAAACCCTAGCCTTAAAAACTACGAAAAAGAAGGCAAAGTTTTAATAATAAATGCTAAAAAGCGAAACTAAGACCTTACCTGAGGTCATATGGCAGAGCAAGAGCCTTAAAAGCCTTTATTTTCCCCAGCAACCAAGGGCAGCAGGCCACGAATGGAGCAGCGGCGGCAGCAGCAGCACTAAAACATGAGTATTTCTGTTTGCAGAGATTACGCAGAGTACTAAACCTCTCTTAAAATCGTTTTTTATGTACAGAATTGGCTGAGAGGCTCAAATTTACTGTCACTTCTTATGTACGGGACGGTGTACATGCATTCCATACTCTCTGGAATACACCCCATGCTCTCTGGAAATAATCTGTACAAGCCGCTTCTCTACCCTTTTTAGAACGCCATCTCTAGTGTACTCTTTGGCGTGCTACACGTGTGAATATCTCACTAGCTGTCAGTAATTGCTTTCAGTATTTTGGCTTTTTCGCACTAATTGTAATGTAAGTAATTTGATGAGCGCGTGTTTCCATTGAGAATATGGGTGCCTCTCCTGTTTCTTCGGCGGTTACGTGTTTTTTGAGGATTTCCTTAAAAAGGAACAGTTTAAAGTATTTCAAAATCTTTCAATTACATGTTTAAGAAGGATTTTTAAAATAGGTTTAATTGGGTTATATAGATGTTTGTGTCTTGTCTTGTGTTTTATATATATATATATATTTAGTGTATTACAATTTATAGTAAGATATGCATCTATATTTTGAAGGGAAATTTCAAATGAATGACGAATTTTAAAAAAAAAATATTTGTTTTATAAAGAATCAAGAGTCGATCTCCAAATTTGAATCTTAGTGTAGTGGGGAGTGTTGCATATTATGATAACCACTCTTGTCTAATGTTTTTGTTTTGGAGGATATTATATTATCCACAAGGAACTTTTAGCTATCCAATATGGGAGCATGAGCATTTGCATCAAAACCTCTTCAACTAAAACCTAAGAAGGGGTATCCTTTCCACTAAATTCATCTTGGCCATATTTCGAACCTCATCCCTTATGATGTCAAGGCTTTGCACTTAACAAGACTTGATCCCTAGTGGACTCATTTAGAACCATTCAACTTTACTAGCAAACCAAGGCCCCATTGACTTGTCCAATGATTTTTGAAGAAATGAACATATTTTTTTATTATGGAAATGTTTTATTTTGTTATTCAATAGACATGCATGTGTGTGTGTGTGCTTTGTAATTAAAGAGCTAAAACAACTCATTTGTGTGTGTGTGTGTGTGTTTGTGTGTGATTAAAGAGCTAAAACAACTCAAAAGTTGTTGTGGCTACAACTTTTAACAAGAGGAATCAGGAGCTTCTTAAATTTATTGTTTAAGAAAACATGAAGGTGAAATTTGTGTCCCTAACACTTATCACTACTCATTTTGGACTTGATTTGATTGTTTGTCTCTAATGTATGGTCTAGTATTGAAATGGCATATTTTATGTAAGCATTGGCATTTGGCCTAAACTTGGTAATAGTTAAAACCTAATCTTTAAGCACTACCTACTCCAAATATACATACAAAAACATGATTCTAATTTATAAATACATAAAGAGTAGGGATACCATTACAAGATCAAGGCCACATAAAATTTTAAGGTCACAAATGCCTAGATTAATTTCACTTATGTAGTTTTAATCCTAGATAGAGAACAAACCATTTTTCAAACTGCGAGTGTCTCACTATTGCAAATCTAAGCATAGATTCTCAAGACAAATTATAGAGTATGTTTTATAATAGAATATTAAATACACACAAAATTAAGAGCATTTAACCTTCTTTATTGATTTGAGAATTTATTTTTTATACTTATATAAACACGACTTTTTTACGTAGGTCAATTGTGATATTGATTGTAATATTTAGTTGACTTGCCTAGAAATTTAATGTGGAATGTATTTTGTCTCTAAATAAATTGATTAACTCAATCAAGCCTACACCCCTTAGGGTTTATATTATCTCAATTTTATTTTAATTCCAATATTTTATCATCTTTATAATAGATTGAAAACTTCCCTTGGTTTGCATTTCATTTTCATTATTTTATCTTTTACTTGTATGCCAAGGTCAACCTGATTCCACTAAGAAGAAGCCTTAACTCTACAATAGCCTTGACTTAGTATGAGGTTAAGATTGATGATTTGAATACTACAATGTACATTTTAATGGGGATTTTTTTTTATCATGATTCACACGTTACACATATAGATAGGAAAGACATTAATCTTACTCCACGAAAACTTATATCAAATATTTGCTAATTTCAATAGTGAAGATAATTATTCAAATTTGGTTGATGTTCTTGATAGTTCTGATACTTAATGTAAGTACATATGCCAAGCTAATAAGATGAGAGGGGGGGGTGAATCATACAAACTTAATTTTCCATAAAAACATCAGATTCAACCTCAATAACATATATTCAGTAATATATCCAAAATTGCTAAACATGCAAACTCAAAAGCATATAAACATCATAACACTCATAACACCAGATTTAACGTGGAAACCCAAATAGGGAAAAACCACTGTGGGATTTCGGACCCACTAAGAAATATACTCTTCTAGAGTATGCTCGGTTAAAAGCAAATCCTGTTAAAGATTACAAACACATTGCTAGATGTGACCCGGTTAAGGGATTTCCCTCAGATCTATTAGGATCTTCACCTTGTTAGAAGTGACCTTGTTAAAGGGTTTCAAACACTCAATCAGAATGTCACCTTGCTAGAGGGTTTTACAAATAAGACTATTAAGTCCACTCGATTAAGAGATTTTCTATCACTTCACAAAATAACAGTAATAAAAATATATCTGCAACTTCACATCTAAAATGCTAAAGCAGATTCTTATTTGCTCAATACAATATGGGACTCATCTTGTCCATCTGCTAGGCTCTATACTCTGTTATACATAACAGGTTTTCAAGCTTCAGTGCTCGGTAATCACTATGTAGCACCCCTGTGCATACACTTGCTCGCATCCATTGTTTATCAACAGTTCCCTATTTATAAACAATTTGCCAATCGCTTAATCTCCTTGATCGCATTTCCCATGATCAATCATAGCCATTAGATCTTCAAACTTTGTCCAAGTTCAATGTATTCACTGATCTGAAAATGTGTTACCCCGCCTTGGAACTTGCGTACATTTCTTGGAACTTGTGCTAGGGTATTGCAGTTCAATCTAAGTTGTAGATCTTCCTCCTGATTTTCCTTTGCCATAGATTCTTTAACAAACTTCATTCACGACATACCAATCATTTAATCATAGCCAGCTCATCAGCTTCCTTCATTAAATAATGCTTTTATTCATTTAATGCATTCTATTATTACTCGGTTGCAACTCGGTAAATACTAAACTTTACTTGGTAGACATTTTGCCTTCATTAACCAATAGCGATAATCTTAGGGTTTACCGACTAGGTTCTTTGCTCAGTAACATAGCATAGTATTAACCTTACAATCAATAACATATGTATGATATCAAAACAATCTAAACATCATGATCTCATCATTGTCTAACTCGGTAATAGTTGCCCATTGAATAACTTATTTCTCCCCTTATTCATCATATTCTTTTTGTGTCTTTTACCGACATCTTTATATTCATCAAATCATACTTCTTAAGATATGGCAACATCATACTGGATTAGAAAATCAATTTCTTGACATCAATGACAAAATAATAATATTAAGACAGTAAAACATCCTTGATCAGTTTTATCCATAATCATCAACAACCTTCTCAATATCCTTATTGAAATGCTAACAATCTCTCCTTGTCTGTTATAATGCCAACAATCTCCCCCTTTGGCATTGATGGCAAAACCAATTGATTTGACCTAATTGATTCGGATTGTTGCGAGATTCTGAAATGTTGAAATGCTCTCCTTCTGTCATCAGAATTCTCCCCCATACATTAGTCTTCTCCTCTTTTCTCTTTAGTCTTTTTTTTCTTTTCTTCAGTCTTCTCCCCCTTTGACAACAATGCCAAAAAGTAAAGAACTAAAACATAATTTCTTCTTGTATAAAGTGAATTCCTACTATTATGTATCAACTTAGTCTCGGTCAGAGCATTTTGTCTTCAATTCCTATTCCCTGTATTTGTTTCCTGCACACCTTTAGAAAACCTCCTAAAGTGTGTAAATCAGCATCAACTCCTAAAGATATTCTGTAGAGTCATCGAATTGATGCCTTCACCAAACTCGGTTAGTGAGTAGAAGATATGGGTGGGACCCCTAACTTCTGAGATACTCAAAAGTGTCCCTTGGCAGTGGCTTGGTGAAGATATCTGCTATTTGTTCCTTTGTACTAACATACTCCAACACCACTTTCTTCTCTAAGATAATGATATTTGATAGAGATGTGCTTTGTCTTAGAGTGCATAACAAGATTATTTGAAATGTCAATGGCACTAGTATTGTCACAAAATATAGTTACTAGCTCGGTAACTTTCTCATTTATACCTTCCAACAGTTGTTTGATCCATACTATGTTGGTACAATTCAATGTTGTAGCAACGTATTCAACTTCTGTTGTTGACTATAAAACACATCCTTGTTTCTTGCTAAGCCAACTCACTAGTCTTTCTCCTAAAAATAAAGCTCCTCCACTTGTGCTTTTCCTATCATCAATGTTGTCTGCCCAATCAGCATCAATATAAACTTTTAAATCGAAGTCATTTCCTTTCTGATATACTAAGCCATAATCCTCAGTGCCTTTTAAGTATCTAAAAATGCTTTTCATGTCATCAATGTTGCCTGCCCAATCAGCATCAGTATAAACTTTTAAATCGAAGTCATTTCCTTTCTGATATACTGAGCCATAATCCTCAGTGCCTTTCAAGTATCTGAAAATTCTCTTGATTGTTGTCATGTGTGTTTCCTTAGGATCTGCAAAGAATCTTGCAACTATACCTACTGCATGTGCTATGTCTGGCCTGCTATGAACAACACATTGCAACTTTCCAATCATGGATCGGTAAAGTGTCTCATCAATAGATGCAGATTCATCATTCTTTGATAATTTGCAGTTGGTAGTCATAGGAGTACTTACTGGTTTTGAATCCTCCATTCCAAATTTCTTCATGATTTCCTTTATGTACTTGAATTGAGTAATGAAAATCTCATTTTTCATTTGCAGTATATGTAAGCCTATAAAATACTTTATCTCACCGATTAATGACATCTCAAATTCTTTGCTCATTTCATTTCCAAAGTTCTTACATAGAGATTCATTTCCACAAAATATAATATCATCAACAAATATGGCTGAGATCAGTATTCCATTTTCATCATTCTTCATGTACATATTGTTGTTTTCACTTGTTCTTATAAAACCAATCTTGATTAAATAAGAGTGTAATCTTTCATACCATGCTCTAGGTGCTTGTTTCAAACCATATAAAGCTTTGTTCAATTTACATACCTGATCTTCATTCTTGTTTTCAACAAATCCTTCAGGTTGTTCAATAAAAACTTCTTCTTCTAATATACCATTCAGAAATGCAGATTTGACATCCATTTGATATATCTTGAAATTTGTGTAAGTAGCATATGCCAACAATGTTCTTACTCCTTCTAGTCTAGCCACAGGTGCAAAAGTTTCACCATAATCAATTCCTTCTTCTTGAGCATAACCCTTACAAACTAGTCTAGCTTTATTTCGAATGACCTCTCCTTTTTCATTCAACTTGTTTATGAAAATCCACTTTGTACCGATTACATTTTTGTCCTTCGATCTTGGGATTAGTGTCCATGTGTCATTCTTCTTGATTTGATCAATCTCTTCTGTCATAGCATTTATCCAATCTTCACTATTAAATGCCTCTTTCACTATTCTCAGTTCAAATTCAGATATCAAACATGTGCTCTGTCTCAGTTTGTTCCTTGTCATCACTGGATCATCCTTATCTCCTATAATCTGACTTGATGCATGATGTCTTCTGACATACTTGGCTAATACAGGCTCAGTAGGCTTTGTATGATCTTCTTCATCACTCAGTAACTGGATATTCTCTTCATTTTTTTCAACAGTTCTCTCGGTAAGACTTGTCGGTTGAACATAGACAAATTCATCATAATCTTCTAGTTCCTTGGAATTTCCTTCATCATTTCTTTCTGCAAATTCATCAATTTTCACATTTGCACTTTCTACTATTTTGTTAGATGATTTGATCGGACATTTAAATTCTTTACTCCTAGAAGAATAACCAAGAAATGTTCCTTCTTCACTTTTCTGATCAAACTTGCCATTTATATCATCTTTGTGTACATAGCATCTACTTCCAAAGATTTTAAAATAACTTACAAAAGGTTTCTTGTCATACCAGATTTCATATGATGTCTTCAAAGTACCTTTCTTCAGTTGTACTCGGTTCAGGGTGTAAACTGCTATGCTTGTTGCTTCTCTCCAAAATGTTTGTGGTACTTTCTTTTCAATCATCAGGGTTCTGGCACAATCCATAATAGATCTGTTTCTTCTCTCAGCAATTCCATTTTGCTGTGGAGTTCTTGGTGCAGAGACTTGTCTTTTAATACCATAATCATTGCAGAATAAGTTGAACTCATCAAATGTGAACTCTCCTCCTCTATCTGATCTAAGACATTTCAGTTGTCTTCCTGTTTCATTTGCAACTCTTGCCTTGTACCATTTAAACATTTGAAAAGCTTCTGATTTTTCTTTAAAAAACATAATTGACATCATCCTTGAGTAATCATCCACAAATAATATGAAATAATTATCACCATAATAACTTTGAACTTTCATAGAACCACAAAGGTCGGTGTGCACAAGATCTAAAATTCCCTTAGAAGTGTAAGACTTACTTTTAAAGCTTGATCTTGTCATTTTACCCATCTGGCATCCTCGACACATAGCATTCTCAGGTTTTTTAAGACTCGGTAGACCTCTTACTCGGTGCTTCTTGCTTATTTTGATCAGATTATCAAAATTTACATGACAAAACCTTTTATGCCATAACCAGGTATCATCTATCTTTGCATATAGACACTTATTCTGAGTTGAGTCAAGGTGAAATGTATTACCTTTTGTTTGTGTCCCGATGGCGGCTAACTTTCCATTCTTGTCATGAACTTTGACAATTCCTTTCTAAAATTCTATTCGGTAACCTATGTTGTTTAGCTGTGCTACAATCAACAAATTGTATTTCAAACCTTCAACCCAATAAACATCATTGCATCTTGCATTGTCAAGAAGTGTTATGGATCCTTTACCTTTTACTGGACATGGTGCATCATTACCAAATCTTACATAGCCTCCGTCATAGTCTTCTAACATAACAAACTTGTGTTTATCACCTGTCATGTGATGTGAGCATCCACTATCTATGATCCAAGAGTCATTAGTATTTATGTGAGATATTAGGGCTTTTTCTTTATACCTTTCTTCATCTGATCCATCTTTGATAGCCACATAAACTACTTCCTCTGTATCAGTTTCATCTGATTTATCATCATTGGATTCCTCATCAGCTATTGAGCATGTCTTTCTATCTCTTCTTTTGAAGTCTCGGTGTCCTCTGTAATGATTATCTTTCTGTCTGTCATCTCGGTAATCTCTCTTTTCAGTAGATTCTTTTGTCAGGACAGTTAGAAGCCATATGTCCTATCTTATCACAATTGAAATATTTCAAAGGTAGTTTTCCTTTATACTTACCTTTACCTCTCAGTAACCTTCTGGCTAATAGTGCTTCAAACTCTTCATGCTTTATGATTTCCTCATACAGTTTGTGTACTTCCTCCATGTTCTTGCGAAATCTTTCACTTGCTCCACTATGATCTCCTTCAGAGTACTTATACTTTCTTTCTTTGTAATCATTAGTGTAAAGCGGAAAATCGCGATCGAACCCTAGTTGCACTCCCCTCTTCCAACTCCAAGGAGAGAGAAGGGAGATTTACTAGGGTTGATGGTTTTCACTTAGGGGAGAGACTTTACATTCAAAAGAGGGGTTGAAACCCACAAGATCCAATCCCACACAATGCAAGATTGGATGCTAAATGTGTTTCAAGGGTTAAGAAAGCAAGGCTACCCTCTTTTGTAAAGAATGTTGATAGAAAGATTAAGTTAAGCATGCATAGAAAGTGACAAAGAATCACTTATAAACTGAGATAGGGATATAGGATGAAGCTGCGGACCTGGAATTAGCAGTAAAATGTCGATACGGCGCTGTCCTGCAAATTTGAGTAAAAGTCGCCGGGACGATGGCGCCCGACCGCCACGGTCCTCCGAAAAATCCGCGAAACGAAGGGGGATCTGTTCGTCTCTGCACAAGGATTCCAGATCTTCAATTTCAGCCGCGTACCTGCAACCTACACACAGAAAAGCGAAGATGATTGGGGGGTTAGGGATTAGGGGTTTGCCTTTAGGTCAAACCCCGGTTTTGGAATTAACCAAGAAATGAGCAAGTGCTGTAAATGTAAATGTATGTAAAACAAGTACTAATACCTTGTTGTAAGGATGTTTGTATCCTTATGTGCGAAGGTATAGATGTTGTTGTTTGCTGTATGTTGTATGTTGTATGTAGTAAGTGATCTCCTCTTCAATGGTTGAATCCTTGTCTTGAATGCAACACTTAGCCTTGAATGGAGACTTGAAATGATCAATTGCTTGAAGGAATGCTTGAATGCTTGAATGCTTGAGTATAATTTCCATGCCTTTTCCATCATGTCGAATGAAAGAGGAAAATGTAGTTTATATACTTGTCATTTAGGGCTGATAGATTGATTTTCCCGACCTTAGGCCGACCAAGGAATGTAATTTCCAATTTGCAAACAAAAAGACCCGAGACCCCTTAGGAGACCGGGCCCAAAATAGGACCCAGGGACCAGGGCGTTGGGCGCCATGGTCCTGGGGCGCCCTGGTCCTGAAGGACCAGGGCACTGGGCGCTCTGATCCCACCTCCCGGGACAGCAGGGTGCAAAGGAGGTTCAGGCCAGGGTGCAAGAAAATGCAGTTTTCAGTGTCATAATCAGGTTTCGGGGTCTCCATTTAGATTGTGTGTTGCGTCGCCATCGTGAAGACCGAAATGCAGTTGAAATTGCAAGTGTCGCAATTTTAGGACGCTACATTTAGCCCCCACTTTAGTGGGAGTATGTATGCTCATACTTCCAGTAAAGTACAAGGAAACAACATTGAAAAACTTTCACCACGTCAAGGAGGCAAGATACACCAAGCCCCCAGTGGACTAAGGATCTTACGACTTCGATTGACAAAGTAAAAGGGAAGATCACGAGGGAGAACCATGACTGTCAGTAGTAAGGTTCCCTCACTATGAGTCATGCAAGAAAGATATCAAAAAATTTCAAGGCAAGGTTAAATTTGCCAAGAAATTTTCAAGTATCTTGAAAAGATATGGACGGGATGTATGCCCCCCTACGTTAAAGCGATCGCACACGCCTCACCGGGGGTGATTGCTTTAAGGTAGTGATACATATAAGAATGAGAAGGGAAAGGAGCACGTTATCGCAAGGATTTAGCCCCCAAGTGTGAGATAAACCCAAGGATAATAGACACAAAACACAAAGCACGAGGTGACTTCGCTTTCCTCGGGGTCAGTATGTTGTATGATAATTCATGTATATCATATGTATGTATGCATAATTGTTCTTCATTCCCCAATCAAGGAAGGTCACCTAGAAGAAGGGAACACATGTGTCTTTTGAGTCAACATGAGAGAGATCGAGAGATCTCAATGCTTTGCATCGTCCTCAAGTAGACAACACTAAGGACAACAAATAGAAGAATGAGAATAACATATAGAAGAAGTAACACAAGAGAGGAGGAGAGAATCTGCTATGCTAATGTAACTAGTCTAGCATGTCATCTACCCCCCGATCTTGCTGATCAATGTTTCGGGAAGGCAGGGAACACGCTAGAGGAGGAACATCCAACACAGCAGATGGAGCTATCACCAGATCCAAACAAGGGCTATGTTCATATCCCAAGCCGCGGTGTTCTTGTCTAGGAGCTAGGATAAGTGCTTTAGAAAATTCATTAGATAAATGGTTATCAATATCAACAAGTTCATATTCACTATTAGAAGCAAGAGGAGTATCATGAATAACATTTTCATCTATATCATCATCAAGATTTATAAAAATAGGGTCTTTAATTCGCACAGGATCAAGACCATCATGCATCTTATGTTTAGGAGATTTTGGAGAAAATGGAATAATGCTTGTTGAAGGTGTTTTTGGAGATTGCAAAGTTTGAGAAGCAGCTGCTTGAGCTCTAAGACGACGCTTTCGTCGGCGTTCACGTGCAGAACGATTTCGTCTAGTCTTAGTAGGAAGTGGAGAAGATTGAGGAGGAGGAATGTTCTCATCCTTATCACTTGGGTGTTTAGGTTGTGGTCTCTTAGGCTGGATAATAGGAGAAGAAGAAGGTCTCTTCTCTCTATAGAAGGAAGGAGGAGGAACTGCTCCATATAAGGGAGGAATATTTGGTTTAGGAAGGAGACCAAGTCCATCATGACGAGGAGGTATAGGTCTGCTTTTAGGAAGTTTATTAGGCATAGACATAGTCACATCCATGGGAACGGGTTGGGAATCTTCTTGAGGAAAGACATTAGTTTTATCTTTCAAAGGAAGAACTTCCTTCTCAAGAATGATAGGAATATCAAGTTTAGGTGTTCTAGGTTCACTTAGAGATAGGATCATATCTGTTTTCCACTTTTGATAAGATTTGAAAAGATGATCACTTCGCGGAGGAAGAGATTGGAATTGTTTAGGCCAAAAGTAATCAAGAGGAACACTAGAGGTTCTTTCAGCTGGTTTAAAGAGACTATGATTGACAGTAACAACTTCACCATTATGGGGAAATTTCAAACACTTGTGAATAGGAGAAGCAATAGCTTTCATGGAAGATAGCCAAGGATAGCCTAGCTTCACACGAAATTGTTCGGAAGATGGAATAATAGCAAAGTTCACATCCAGGGATTTGTTATGGACCTCAATAGGTAATGTAAAAGAACCAATTGCAGGAGAAGAAAATGCATCAAATAATTTCACAATCACATCTGTTTTGTCATATATCACTTGATTCAATTGCAAAGTAAAAAGAAATTCTTCAGTAATAACATTAATCATGCACGAAGGATCAATAAGCACTCCACGGCAAGGTGTATTCTTAACTTTTGCAACTATGTATAAAGGACCATCAGGTGCCCTAATGGTTTCACTAGAATCAAATGTGATGGAAGGTTCTTTAGGGTTTTCTTGCTGCTCTACAAAGTTAATCACATTCGGAGTCATAGACACAAGACCATCAGATGAGAGAGAGGAATCATTAGCCTCAATTGCATTAGAGGTATGAGAAGGTAATGGATCAGTGAAAATCTGAAGATTTTGATTAGGAGGAGCTACAGATGTATTGCCTTTATCATTCACTCCTGAAACAGAAATAGTATTATTATCAATCAAATCTTGAATTTTACCCTTTAAAGAAAAACATTTTTCAGTATCATGCCCAGGCTGACGATGAAATTGACAAAAAGATTTGTTATCAAAATAAGGTGAAGTAATCTTTGCAGGATCAATTTGTCTTATAGGAGGAAGAGTAAGCACATTTTGTTCCAATAACTTATTCATAATACTATGCAATGATTCATTCAAAGGAGTATACTTTCTTTCTTTCTTGAAAAATTTAGAAATAGGAGGCACACCTGATGCTGCATTCACATTGTTGTTGATGATGTGTTCATTGAATTTGATGGAATCTCTGTTCGGTTTAAACTTCCCAAATGGTTGTTGACTGCTATCACCCTTATCACTCGGAGCCATAGGATGTGATTGTTCCATTTGACTCACAGTCAGTTGATAATTGTGAAGAGTTGCACACAACTGTTGGAAAGAAGTAAACTCAGAAAACAGAAGTTTGTCTCGAATATCTTTTTGTAAATTAGAAATAAAGATTCTTTGAATATCATTGTCAGGCACTAGAAAAGAAATTTGAGCATACAAATGCTTATATCTACCAATGAAATCAGTCACTTTTTCCTTAACACCTTGTTTACAATGCATTAAATCAATCAAAGTAACTTTAGGACTTATATTGTTTTGAAATTGTTGAATGAAAGCATTTGCAAGTTGTTCGAAAGAAGTAATAGAATAAGAAGGCAACGAGCAATACCATTGTAGGGCTTTGTCTCTTAATGTTCTAGTGAACAGTTTTGCAAGCAACCTTTGGTCATAAGCAAAATCAGTACATATTGTTTGAAAAGTCTTAACATGTGTTAGAGGATCACCTTTACCATTATAAAGCTCCAAATGCGGGATTTCAACATGTTTAGGAGGGATAGCTCGAACAATGTCAAGAGAAAGTGAGCTCGCAACATCAAATGTGGGCACACTAAACTTAGATTGATTCATAGAGGCAATTTGTTGCTGTAAAGAGGAGACAGTTTGTGCAAGATTGTTAATGGTCGCTTCAGTCGAAGAATTCATATTAGATGTGTTAGATTGAGATGGAGGTGTTATGTTATTGAAAGAAGGTAAAGAGTAAGGTGGTGGGACTCTATGATAATTAGTCATAGGAGATGATTGGACAGGAGGAACACTACAAGGAGGAATGGAATGATTAAACGAATTGCCCCCTTGCGTCATGTTCATTTGTGAAGATATAAGAGGAACACTCACTGAAGGAATGAATGAAGAAGTTGGATTAAATGAAGGAATAGGGTTAATTGAAGAAGGAGGATTGCCCCCATGACTAGTGATCACAGGAGGAACGTCTTGTGTTGAAGTAGTCATTATGTTTGATGTAAAGGTAGGTATGCTAGCAATAGAAGTCATCAAAAGAATAGAATGATTGTCTTGAGTAGGAGGTTGTGTATAACCTAAGGTCTCGGCACAACTTTTCACAGGCATCACATTTGAATCCACAATGTGTGCAAAACCATGCAAAATATCAATTCCATTCTTATCACTTTGAAGCATACGTTTTAGACCCTCAATTAAAGGAAGAGCTTGACTATCAGGGTATTCTTGAGACATCCATTGTCGAAAATCGTCAAATTGGTTATCCAATTTCGAAAGTTGTTCTTCAGAAACCTCATGGAGAGCTTCTTCATCATTAGGAGGATTAGAGGAATTACCCATGTCCTCGTTAAAAAGGCTATTCAAATTAGGTTCCATCTCCTCAGTAGTTAGACCTCGAAAAGACTTAATTCTACGGCTTCGTCTAACGGGAATAGTGTAAGTAGGGCTTATTGTTGTAAAACTCATGCACTAGAGAGAGAGAGAAGATTTTGAATTTAGAGGTAGCAAATTTCAGTAAAACCAGCCAATCTTCCAGATTTAAGCTGTTAAATACAATCAGGACAATCTCCCGAAATTTCGAAAAAAATGTCCGGGACCGTGGCGCTCGGAGTGCAACACGGTCCTTGCAACTTTTTTCAAAATTTGCAGGGATGAAAGGTATGATGATTTTAGAGCTAATCTGAAAAAATTGAGTGATTTTACGATCTGTAGATAGGCCAAATTAAAGTTGCAATCTCGAAATTGAACCCTACCAAGATTGTCGAAAAATGCAAAATTTGAATTTTGAAAAAGAGAGGGAAACTGAAATTTTGAATGTTATGATTTTAGAGGGAATGTCAAGAGCAATGCAATTTTTGAAATTTAAAAATTGACTCAATTTCACACAAAATTCAATTTTGAAAGCGGAAATTAAAGTTGTTGTAATTAAGCACTTTAATTCAAAAGTCACAAAATGTAAGAATTTGAATGAAGCACTGAAATTTCGAATGAATGCAAACACACTTTTCAGATTTAGGACAGTAAGAAACACAATTTTGACATGAATTTCAGTTTCAATGATTTTTGAATGATTAGAAGCCTTAAACCAAGCAATCACAAGACCAACTTTGACTGTAATTTTGAAGGTGTTAAAATTGATAAAATCAGCCAAAATTCTGGATTTTAGCAGGAAAATACAATAAGATCTAGCTCCCGAAATTTTGAAAAAAAATGTCGGGGACGATGGCGCTCGGAGTGCACACGGTCCTCCCAACTTTTTTCCAAATTTTCAGGGATGAAAGATATTGTGATTTTATTGCGAAATCCAAAGTTACAGCTGATTTGGAAATGTTTTGATTAGTGAAATTGTCAGACAAAGGTTGAATCAAGAGGGTTTCAAAAATTAGGGTTTTGACACTTAACCACTTAATTTTCAAAATTAAAGCACAAATATGAATTGATAATTTGTAATAGAAGGGCAGATCTAAAACAAGCATTAACAATTAAACATTTCACAAGTTTAATTACTTAAAAAGAAAATTTAGGGTTTTTATGCAATTAACCTCTAAAATTTTGCAAAAGATCAAACATGGAAATGTAATCAAGGAATCCAATTTTCAGATCTAACTATGAATAATCAGAAAGGATGTTCACGTCGGGTTCACCAAAATGTAAAGCGAAAAATCGCGATCGAACCCTAGTTGCACTCCCCTCTTCCAACTCCAAGGAGAGAGAAGGGAGATTTACTAGGGTTGATGGTTTTCACTTAGGGGAGAGACTTTACATTCAAAAGAGGGGTTGAAACCCACAAGATCCAATCCCACACAATGCAAGATTGGATGCTAAATGTGTTTCAAGGGTTAAGAAAGCAAGGCTACCCTCTTTTGTAAAGAATGTTGATAGAAAGATTAAGTTAAGAATGCATAGAAAGTGACAAAGATTCGCTTATAAACTGAGATAGGGATATAGGATGAAGCTGCGGGCCTGGAATTAGCAGTAAAATGTCGATACGGCGCTGTCCTGCAAATTTGAGTAAAAGTCGCCGGGACGATGGCGCCCGACCGCCACGGTCCTCCGAAAAATCCGCGAAACGAAGGGGGATCTGTTCGTCTCTGCACAAGGATTCCAGATCTTCAATTTCAGCCGCGTACCTGCAACCTACACACAGAAAAGCGAAGACGATTGGGGGGTTAGGGATTAGGGGTTTGCCTTTAGGTCAAACCCCGGTTTTGGAATTAACCAAGAAATGAGCAAGTGCTGTAAATGTAAATGTATGTAAAACAAGTACTAATACCTTGTTGTAAGGATGTTTGTATCCTTATGTGCGAAGGTATAGATGTTGTTGTTTGTTGTATGTTGTATGTTGTATGTAGTAAGTGATCTCCTCTTCAATGGTTGAATCCTTGTCTTGAATGCAACACTTAGCCTTGAATGGAGACTTGAAATGATCAATTGCTTGAAGGAATGCTTGAATGCTTGAATGCTTGAGTATAATTTCCACGCCTTTTCCATCATGTCGAATGAAAGAGGAAAATGTAGTTTATATACTTGTCATTTAGGGCTGATAGACTGATTTTCCCGACCTTAGGCCGACCAAGGAATGTAATTTCCAATTTGCAAACAAAAAGACCCGAGACCCCTTAGGAGACCGGGCCCAAAATAGGACCCAGGGACCAGGGCGCTGGGCGCCATGGTCCTGGGGACCAGGGCGCTGGGCGCTCTAGTCCCACCTCCCGGGACAGCAGGGTGCAAAGGAGGTTCAGGCCAGGGTGCAAGAAAATGTAGTTTTCAGTGTCATAATCAGGTTTCGGGGTCTCCATTCAGGTTGCGTGTTGCGTCGCCATCGTGAAGACCGAAATGCAGTCGAAATTGCAAGTGTCGCAATTTTAGGACGCTACAATTAGATTCATCAAGATGAAAAGAACTAAATGTAGATTCGACTTTATTTAATAATGACCCACTATTATCAAAGTTACTTAACTCAAATGCATGTAGCTTACCAATAGTAGCATCTAAAGAGACTGACATATTTGGTACAAACCTCAATTCATTGATTGCAGAGACTCAGATTGCATAAGCTGGTAGAAGGGTTCTTAACAACTTACTTGTTATGTCCTTTTCTTCAATGGTTCCACCTGCTCCTTTGATTTGATTGACAATGTCCTTTAGTCTTGTACTGTACTGGGTTATGTTCTCACCTTCATTCATCCTCATAGATACAAGTTGTCCTCTTAGCTATCCACTTTTTCTCTTTGAACATGTTCATCTCCTCCATACACTGATATGAGCTTGTCCCACATAGCCTTTGCATCATTGCAGCCTTCTAGATCATTAAACTCTAAATCGGTCAATGCAGATGTTATTTCAATCATTGCTTGGATATGTTCTTGCTTTGCCTTTATTTCTTCCATTGTCAATGGATAGGTGCTCGGTGTGATGAAATCATTCTCTAGATAATATACAACATATTCTCCAATTCCTGATAGGTGCAGCTTCATCCTTTTCTGCCATGTAGAGAAACTTGACTTGTTCAGCTTCGGTGCATCCCTCTTATACATCTTTGGATCTTTGCCTCAAGTACCTTTAAACTTTTTCTTCCGAAGTCCAAAGCTCTGATACCAATTGATAGTTCTGATACTTAATGTAAGTACAGATGCCAAGCTAATAAGATGAGAAGGGGGGGTGAATCATACAAACTTAATTTTCCATAAAAACATCAGATTCAACCTCGGTAACATATATTTCAGTAATATATCCAAAACTGCTAAACATGCAAACTCAAAAGCATATAAACATCATAACACTCATAACGCCAGATTTAACGTGGAAACCCAAATAGGGAGAAACCACTGTGGGATTTTGGACCCACTAAGAAATATACTCTTCTAGAGTATGCTAAGTTAAAAACAAATCTTGTTAAAGATTACAAACACATTGCTAGATGTGACCCGGTTAAGGGATTTCCCTCAGATCTGTTAGGATCTTCACCTTGTTAGAAGTGACCTTGTTAAAGGATTTCAAACACTCAATCAGAATGTCACCTTGCTAGAGGGTTTTACAAATAAGACTGTTAAGTCCACTCGATTAAGAGATTTTCTATCACTTCACAAAATAACAGTAATAAAAATCTATCTGCAACTTCACATCTAAAATGCTAAAGCAGATTCTTATTTTCTCAATACAATATAGGACTCATCTTGTCCATTTGTTGGGCTTTATACTCTGTTATACAGAACAGGTCTTCAAGCTTCAGTGCTTGGTACTCACTATGTAGCATCCCTGTGCATACACTTGCCCGCATCCATTGTTTATCAATAGTTCCCTATTTATAAACAGTTTGCCAACCGCTTAATCTCCTTGATCACATTTCCCATGATCAATCATAGCAATCAGATCTTCAAACTTTGTCCGGGTTCAATGTATTCACTGATCTGAAAACGTGTTACCTCGCCTTGGAACTTGCGTACATTTCTTGGAACTTGTGCTAGGGTATTGTGGTTCAATCTAAGTTGTAGATCTTCCTGCCGATTTTCCTTTGCCATAGATTCTTTAACAAACTTCATTCACGGCATACCAATCATTTAATCATAGCCAACTCATCAACTTCATTAAATAATGCTTTTATTCATTCAATGCATTCTGTTATTACTCGGTTGCAACTCGATAAATACTAAACTTCACTCAATAGGCATTTCACCTTCATTAACCGATAGCGATAATCTTAGGGTTTACCGACTAGGTTCCTTAGGGTTTACCAACTAGGTTCTTTGCTCGGTAACATAGCATAGTATTAACCTTACAATCAATAACATATGTATGATATCCAAACAATCTAAACATCATGATCTCATCATTGTCTAACTCGGTAATAGTTGCCCATTGAATAACTTATTTCTCCCCTTATTCATCATATTATTTCTGTGTCTTTTATTGACATCTTTATATTCATCAAATCATACTTCTTAAGATATGGCAACATCATACTGAATTAGAAACTAGTAAAACATCCTGGATTAGTTTTATCCATAATCATCAACAACCTTCTCAATATCCTTATTGAAATGCCAACAATCTCTCCTTGTCTGTTATAATGCCGACAGTTCTTTATTAAATTGATACATAATCCTTATATGATGGGGGTATTAAGTGCTATAGATCAAAGGATAAGATCGTCAAGTTTCTGAATTGGTGTGTGTCATCCCCTTCCTTCACGAGCCTCTTCATCTATTACACCCCCTTCTACATCTTTTCCTACATTAGTCGTGCCACATCTTCCTTCTCTTCCCTATAATTTTGGTAATCACTTTCATAGCTCTTGTCATCGATTCTCTAATTTAACCTGATTTACACATTGTACCTTCCACTCATCCTCTCATTGTGCTTTCTTCTCACATTCAACATATTACTCTTGTTCTCACTTACAGTGCTTCAATTTGGACTTATTTTTTTGTCCCTAAATCAACTTACACTCCACCTATCATTTCATGTTGCATCTTCCTCTCCTATTCCTAACATTCCTCTAATGTCTCCCTTACACCATAAATGTCATATTTCAAAGAATTGGTGATATGCAGAGTAACTTTGATATTGCGCCTCTAATAATCAAAATGATATCACAAGAGAAATCATTCATAGTATGATTTCATTTGGGTACTTTCCTATCCATTTTTAATTTGTTCCATGGCCCCTCATTTTGAAATCTATAATGGTGAAGGGGAATTTATGACACAATTGGGATCATTCAATGTTACTTGTTTGGATTACATATAGGATGATAAAGGGTGGGTGATTGTATTGTTCTATAAATTCTTGTAGTATCTAGACAGAAAATGACTTCCTCCTATAAATCCTCTGATGTAAGTATAAATGATGGAAAAAATGAAAGAAAAATATTTCAAATAATTTCTTACAAATTTAAGCCCCTAAAACGAGCTTGTTGAAGTAGATATATAATAAAAATAAAGGTTGGAGCACCAAATAATTTCTCAAAGAATGGAATGACCCTTACAAATATTGCTAGGTCAATGGAACTAAAGACCCTTAAAAGCTAGTTTTGAATATGCAACTATACTTTGTCACCAATTGAAAACATGCAAGGTGTGTGGTGAGTGTCATGAAACTCTTTATATTTAAATTATTAAACTTGGATGTAAGTATCTAGCAAATACATTGGTGCACATGTTTGATATGCAACATAAAACTTTGTAGCATTATTGATTTCTTATTTCTATAAATGTGACTCAAATGTGGATGATGTGCAATAGGATATGCCAAATACCTTATAGAGCTATGTAGAGATTCATTGTAAGAATTTTAAATTTAGAGGATGTTTTCATCCCAAGTATGTGAGTGTGCACTACTATAGATGCGTATGGGTATAGTTGACCACCTCTATTTGGTAACCTATCTACATGTAAAAACATATAGACTAATATAGTTACATATATATTATAGTTCATAAAGCTTTCCTAGAGTGACTCCACTTAGTGGATCACTATAATTGTCTCTTCTTGTTACACTCGAGTCCAAATGCTCTTCACCTCAAACACAACCAACATTATCAATCGACTCAATTATGCAAAAAAGAAACAACTACTCTTGTCACTTGGGTGGGCTCCTTCAACTCTTATTAGAATCAATCAATATTAACAAATTATGCTCAATAGGCTTCCAATATCAAATGATTCTACAATGTATCCTTGCACGGTAAAGGACTCTTACTTCTCTTGTTTGTGTGGTAGAAATTATGGGTCATAATAAAAAATAATGAATATGGATAACTTAAAACAGACACAAACCTAGATTAAAAAAAGGTGGTTCAACATTTGGCAAGGTGGGGTTTTTCTTGCAAGTAAACATGATGAGGAGTGTGGTGAGTGGCATGGTACTCTTTTTTCTTTATATTGTTGAAATGTAGCATCTACCAAACACAATGTACATGTACTTTTGTGCCTTGTTAACATCATATTCCCATGTAGGTGAATCTAATGTGGATGGTGTGCAATAGGATTTTTCAATGGGTGCCACTTGTTAGAATCTAAGAATGTTAGAAAGAACTATGCCTCATAAAGTGGAGATTTATTATAGGAATGTTAAATTTAGAGGATGTTTTCATCCCAAGGATGTGGATTGCACTATTATAGATTCATATCAGTGTTGCAATTGACCACCTCTATTTATCTACCTATCTACATGGGGAAAGATATAGACTAATCTACCTACATACCTAATGTGGTCCATAAAGTTTTCCTAAAGTGACAAACAAATTATGGGCCACTATAAAAAATAATGAATGTGGGTAAACTAAAATAGACCCAAACCTAAGTGAAGAAAGGTAATGCAACATTTGGCATGGTGAGGCTTTTTTTCCAAGTAATGATTTGATGGTTTTCTTAGAGAATTTATCTACCAAAATGAACATATAGTTACGTTAGCCCTTTGTCATAGGTAGTTTACCTCAAGTCATTAATGCTAATGGATTCTCAAGGGTGTCAAAATCAAGAGAGGATTGTAGAGTCCAATCTTCCTATTTACAATATTTTTAAATACTATAAATAATGAGAGACTTGATGTAGCATACATTATTTTCACATAGATGAGACCACTACAAGCATAATATTGAAGTGTTCATAGTGTTTTAGTAGTATAGAAGTGTTCAATTATTTTGCAATAGTATGCTTCATATATGAGCCTCTAATGTATTGTATTGTTTGGAACACAAAGGTAATCAAGATTGTAGAGAATTTTGTTCAATAAATAGATTTCATTGACTAATTTGTCATTTAAGAACTTGTGTATAGGTCTATGCAAAGTCTAAGTTTGTTGGGTAGAGAGATTCAAAGTCAAAGACATTGTAACCACACAAGTCTAATATTATAATGATTGCATGTACTAGATGTCAACTAAGGTAGTCAATTACCTTTTGTATTTTCTCTTCATGTGATGAATTGATGGAATTGTGTCTAGAAATTCCATATATTTCATGTGGTGTACATTTTCCAATTTATTTTTATGTGAAAAGATTGAGTAGCTTGTGATGAAAGTGGATGATTGGACCTCCTTTCCCAAGATGTAGTGAGATAATTCTTGGACTTGAAATTGAATCCCACAACTCCCAAAAACTACTTGGAACAAAAAAACCTATCCCATATGAAGATAAAAAGTCACAATCGAGTGCTATGCAACCTTGAGAGAGATTGAACAACAAGAAAAATTAATATTGAGATTAACTTGTATTTAATTAGATTAATACAATGTGAAATAATGAATGCTTATAAAGGAAAAAGATAAAAGCCATGATGAAACCTTAGGTGAGGATTAAGTTAGATCATGAAGAGTTTCCCCATCTTATGAATTGAGACAACATGACCTATAATTAGCTCAATCTAAATATAGAAAATCACTCTTGAGTATAGCCTAGGTAAATAAAGTATAGGGGACCTAAGTAAATAATTGATTATTAATTAATTACTAGGTGATTAGCCTATTTACTCTGACCATAATTATTTGATATCTGACATGATTAAATACACCTCATTTATATAGGTCAAATAGCATTGAATAATGTCACTATGTCCTCAAGCAATACATGACCAAATTCCCATGCTACATGAGAAAAAATTAAGTGCATAATGTTTATCATTACTAGAATATGTGGTACTTGGTACCCGTGAAATCACATTGGTGTACAAGTATCCATTAGAATGGTGCCTTGACACACATGATCTCACTATGTAACCATACAATGTAAGAGAAGCCAAGAATGAACTTGTGGTAGAAAATAACAAGTCCCAAGAAGTTATGCAAGTTTGAAATATTGTGTGGTGTTGTCCAATCTCAAGTTGATTTAATTTTGTAGGGTCTTCTTGTATCCTAGATTGATTGATTACGTAGCCAAGTATTAGATCTGTGTGGTACTAAAAGTGCATTTGTTAAGGTTTACCTGCAACTTTATAATCATAGTATATCCAATATGCATGATACCTACTCTACAAGCTCTTCCCAAGTCTTGCAAACAAGTATCTAATCTAAGTATATAAGGATGAATAAGTTAGTGGAGTATTGAAGTCATTCATTAAATTCATGAATGAGGCTAGAGAACTACTTAAGATAGTCATATCCATCCATTCATACAATCCTTGTTGAATTTTGAAATAGTTTTCCAAATATATTTAAATTTTATTGGAATCTAATGATATATTGTTTAAATGTTGATCTTAGTGAATTATTGAACACCTTGAAGATACTTTAACAATTTAGGAATGTGTGGTAGAAGATATGTATTTTTCACTATTATCTTGTCAAGTATGTGATACTCAATGCATATGTTCTAGGTGTTATTTTTCTTGGGCACAAGAAATATCAAGTTCTTGCATGGAAAATAGTTAAGTTTAATTTTTCAATAATAAAGTAGCTCTTTGATTTGGTGTCAAACTTTATCATTCACCCATGCAAACTTTGGTACAATGAGCTATTTGGGAGGGGACATTTAGAAACCAAATTAATTTGGTGTTGTGTCATGAACAATATGTTAGATGGACCTAAAATTCTTTAAATATGTCTTTATATTAGTGTAATAAGTTGTCAATCATGTGTTGTTGCAATAGGATTGACATGTTAGTGTGTCCTTCTAGTTCTCACAATATCCCCTTGTGTAAGTGAATCTAGGAAAATAATCAATAGTAAAAATCTTACAACACTATTTAGTAGTGATCAAGGCTAGTTTTTTCTATGATTTAGACTCATGGAGGTTGAAATACCATTTGTCGAGGTGTTTTGTCCACTATTATTGGTAGATTTTATTTCAAAAATGTGTATGGTCTTCCAAGTAATATTACACCAAAAAAATTAAGGAATGACATCACAAATGATGGTGTCCTACATAGGCTTGACTACATACTTGAGCATGCATTAACGGGTTTCCTGAATTTATTAGGAAGGTTTTGTACACCTTGCATAATATTAATTTAATTTAATTATGTAAAAATAAATAAATAAAATTTTATATATTGAATATAGAGGATAAACAACTACAAATATCAATGAGAGTATTATGTCAAAACCAGACCAACTTATAATAGTATCACGTCGGACATCTTACAGATATAATATACTAAAGATAAAGTCTCTCCACAGAACTGAAACCAAAAGAACCATAGTACCCACAACCAAAACTAATAAAGGCAAACTTAGGATAGTCAACTAGCTAACTATCAACCCAAGAGGTCCATCCAAGTGGACCTTCCATCCATATAACCTTCTTCCCTCCCTCACAGGAGGTACTGCTCCATGTGCAATAAGTTGAGCTAAGTACTCTCTTCCCACCCTCCTCCCTTCATTGATCTCTGCTACACAGGTTGCAAGAGCATTGACAAAAGGTGTTCTTTCTATGTTCTCCCTTCTCCATGTAAAGCCATAAGAGAGCTCTGAAATGAAGGCCCCAGAATGTCCATCCTCTAGAAATCTTTCAAATTTCTTTGTGGTTAGTCTTATAACCAGAGTAACCTGCGATTCAACATATTGTAAAGTCAATCTTCGAAAAAACTTAGTAATACTTCTAACCTTACTCTGGAACTTATCCTCATTCCTAATAATCCAAATATACCATAAAATTTCACAAGTAAGAACAAACCAGAATAGATTACAATCTCTAGCCAAGCCCTGTATAGATCTAGAAATGATGTCCAAAATGTTAACATTATTAGAAATAGAGATGCCAAATAAAAGCCATTTTTCTCTTGCAATGACACAATCAAAAAATAGATGTTGCATGTTTTCATTAACCCTGCATAGATTACAAATGTCAAAAGCATTTTGATCATTTCTATAAGGAAGTCTATTAAGATCCAACAACCACTTAAAGCAATTCTTCTTGGGAGCAACATTGCTACTCCACAATCTATCAAACACTCACCTCCATTCGTCTTTACTCCAATCAGTATGTCATACATCATTAGTATGGGAAAAATAGAATTATCAGCAACTAAAGAAATGTAAACATTTTTAGCAATAACATTATTAACCAACGTGCCATCCGACCGAGTGAAAGAGAGAAATCTATCATTATCCAACAAGCAACTCTTGGGGAGCTGCAAAATAACACATGCCTCCCTTAATATGGAGTATGTTCTCCAATTGGATGTAGGCTAGGGAAAGGTCTAGGATAACTCAGCCCAAGGGATCACTATCAATGATATATTTAAAGCATTTAATACCTCTGTTAGCCCAGCTCTTAGCCGAGCAACCTTGAAGAAGGGCGAGGGGCTTTCCTTTATGAGACAAGTTCCAAATAGATCTTTCACCACGTATGGATAGGTTGTTGTTGACCCTACAATCAGAAATATGGGCCCTAGCATACTCCCATGCTTTCTAGATGGTTTTAAATACTAAGGAACCTGAGATGACAACAAGAAAGTTACCAACAACTAGGTCACTAAAGGGGAGATTCTTCCATGCCTTGGCCTACTTGGGAACCACCATCGTGATGTTATTTTTTATCAAAACCTTTCAAGGTTCATTACCACTAAGAGAGGAGAAGATCCATTTGGTCGCAAGTACAATGCCATGAATTCTCAAACCTTTAAGCCCTGGACCACCATATCTCTTGTCCATGTAGCACCAATCCCATCTGACATAATGCCTTTTTCTGCCACCTCTCCCATCAAGCCACAAGAATTTCCTGATCACTTTCTACACCTCATGCACTTGATAATTGCAGAACATCCACAATGGTGCATAGTAGATGGTGTAGGAAGAAAGGATCTTTTGGCATACTTGGATTCTTCCTACCAGTGAGAGGTAGCACCTGTCCCATTTGTTAAGTTTCCTAATTAGTTTTTTCTTTATCCAGCACCACATATCCTTAATGCTATGTGGGAACACAGAAAAGGGGATGCCAAGGTATCTAACATGTTTGTCAGGCCCTCCCCATTGGTAACCATACTTGGCAACCCAATTGGGAGGCGAGTCTTGCCAACCAAGAAGTAGGGATTTGGCCTGTGAGATTTTAGCCCTAGAGGATTCACTGAAAATATTGAGCTTAAATATGAGGGACACCATGTTACCTTCCTCTATCTGAACAAAAATAGCAGTGTCATCCGCAAATTTAATATTCAGGATGTCTTCATTGTTTGGAAGTTGAATATATTTCACTCTAGGAGAGAGAGAGAGTTATCCTTGAGGAGATAGTATATGGCTTCAGATGCTATGACAAATAGGGTCAAAGCAAGGGGGCACCCTTGCCTAATCAATCTCCCTAGTATGAAGGTGTAAAGTGGAAAATTGAACCCCAGTGGTTCCCCACCTAAGAGAGAGAAAGGAAACCACTAGGATGATTTTCACTTGGGAGATACTTTACATTCAAAAGAGGGGTTGAATCCACTAGATCCAAATCCAAGGGGAATAAGGATATGAATATATACCAAATGGATTGCAAGAGTTACAATGCA
Source organism: Cryptomeria japonica (assembly GCF_030272615.1). Taxonomy (NCBI): domain Eukaryota; kingdom Viridiplantae; phylum Streptophyta; class Pinopsida; order Cupressales; family Cupressaceae; genus Cryptomeria; species Cryptomeria japonica. Next base: position 473,585,638 of record NC_081410.1, read on the forward strand.
ATTTGCCCTCTTTTGTAAATAGATATGTTGACTTATTGACTATGTGGAAAAGGGAGATGAAATGGATGAAATAAGGAGCTATCGGTTTAGGATCGTGTTGTAACTTTGGATCAGAGATATTTAGACTGATATGGACCTACCCTACAAATTTGGAGAAAATTTGTTAGGAATGGGTTGAAAGTGTACTTGGTCCTCCGAAAAATCCGCGTGCCAAAAAGGGTTTTTCCATTTCTGCAAATGAAGCCCAAACCTGCAATTATAGTTACACATTTGAAACCTACACAGAAAAAAGAAGGGAAGAAGGGTTGTGGATAGAGGTTTGCCTTAGTCAAACCCCGATTGAGGAATCAACCTTGAAAGAAAGTAATTGCAAATGCTCAAATGTAAATGATGGAAATGTATACCTTGTAGATCTACAATTTGTTTATGATGGTTGCTTTGCTTCTTGAATGTAATCACAAATGTTGCATGCAATGGCACGTAACATGACAAAACCCTAACACACACATGCTTGCAAATGAATGTTGTAATGTTGCTCCAGTAGATGAATGAAGAAGACACATGAAGAAGAGAACTTGATGGATGCTTGAAGACTTGAATAGACTTCTATTTCATGCTTGATAGACATATTTAGACCTATTAGACCCATTTAGACTTTTGATGACGATGCTATGGATTATGATGATGCTTTGACATTTTGTTTCAATTGCTTTATGTCATGGATTACTATGAGGACTTATGACACTTTGATGATTTCATGAATGATGGTGTTATCATTATTCATCACGAGATTTGATGGTTATATACATTTGATGGGTTTCCTTATGTGTTCATGTACTTGATGATTATATGTGCGAATTACATTGATGGAATTAATTACATTGATTATGCACTAGATGATATTATGGATGATTTTGCATTGATTATGTATTTGATGTACTAACCCTATTTCATGGATATTTCTGATGAGATGTGTATATGTTGTGTTTGACCTATTGTTTGATTGTCTTCGTGGAGAATCAATGTCACATCACTCATTACGAGCGGGATGTATCGTTGCATAATTCTGCCACTTGTCTGTTATATATGTATATATACATGTATCATTGTTGGTGGTTGCAAGACTTGCAAGTACTGGACATTTATTCCTCCTGGAATCCCCAGGTGCGAGCTCCGTTGGCTTCACAGGTTCGAGTGTGTCCTTATCCCAATGGTAATATGTGGTTTTGGAGTTGACATGGGTTCCCTTCACATACTCTAGGTCTAAGATTGTCACTAGGCACAATTGGTCATGTCAATTGTCAGCTTGGCTCTTTCAATTTGGGAGTATGTTTGTATTGATTGATTCTTTTGGTATGAGGATTATTTATGTTGTGGTTGATTTTATTGTCACGTGGTTATTTATGTGGCATTGGATTATTTGTCTATTTGTTGAGAGATTTGATGGTTAGTATTATTTATTTTTAATTATTTTCTTTAAGCTATTTGAGCTTTTGATTATTTGATTTATGATTTTTAGAATTATAGTATTTATTTAATTAATAATTTTGTAAAGATTATTTAATAAATTATTGATTATTGATTATAGTCTAAATATTAATTAATATTTAATAATGGAACTAATAAATTATTTAATGGTTGATTTATTTAATTATGTTTTCTTTTGGTGAGTATTTAATTAAAGATAATTATAGTTCATAATGTATTAAATGATAATTCCTATAGGGCTATAACTTTTAAATACTAATATTTATTTGGTGGTATGGTAATTATACCTTGGGATATTAAGATATACTTATCCACCTACTTATAATATATGTTAATATTTCCTACCTACCCTATTCTCCTATTGGAGGATTTTATTTTGGGGAAACCCTAGGATATGGGAAAAATATTCCAAAATGGAATTATCCTATTGGTTGGTTTTCTAGGGTTTCTTGTTTATTGTTTTCTTTTAATGGATTCCCTATGACTATTCATGGGTTCCATTCTTTGGCTTTGGATTCTCGGTGGATTGCTTGGATTGGGTTTGGATTTGGATTGCAAAGCTTGTGGGCTCTCCTTTAGCTACCTACCATCACATAGGCTGCAAGTTGGAAGCCATAACCTTATTGTTTATCTTTGTTTTCATTGTCTGCAAGTGTTTACTCTGTGAATGTTTTGTGTGTGGAATAAGGAAATAGTTCATTTCATTCTCTCTATTCTTAATGGAAGTGATTGGGAATTCAATGGGTTATGAGATCTTTATTTGAATGAAAGTTTGGAAATTATCTTGCATGTGGTTGTCGTGAATGCACGACATGGGATTTATATGTATTGATATTTCTTCCATTTAAGATGTGATTGTATTTTATTATTGTTGTTTTGGAGATTTCTTTCATGTTGTTAAATATTTAATGGAGTTTGTGGATTTGAGAGGAGAGAGCCTTGTGAGCTTCCAGTCTGGCCTTGCCGTGAGGAAGACTCATAGGACTCATCTCCTTCTGAGACATTTCATATTTCCCTTGTTTTAATGTGTTTTTTATATTTAGAATAATTTTGTTGTTTGTATTTTTATGTGTGTCGAGTCTATTTCATGATTTGGATTCAAGATTTGGTGTTAGATGGTTTTCTGAACTTGTTGGAGATGTTTTTCCCTCCTAAAGTCTGCATTATGTTTTCAATTGGAATTCCTTGGGTGAATTTTATTCTTTCATTTTGTTCACATATTCTTAAATTTCATTTCGTGCCGGTTCGAACGAGTATAAATACGTCATATTTGGCTCATTATGTTTTGAGCAGTTTTGATCTCACACTTTAGCAGTTTTCTACAAAATTTTCTCTTTGTTTCATATGCGCTAAAAGAATCATCATATGCGCTAAAAGGATAGTCATATGCACTAAAATATCAGTCATATGCGCCACTTCATAGAATGTATGCGCCATTCTGTGTATTTTTTAGGGTTTGTCCAGTTTGAAGTCTATTTGATGTTTGTTGGATTTTGGGCCCTACCAAAGGCCTTTTCAGGGCATTTATGATGTTGTCTAATGTTGATTTATGATTATTGAAGTATTTATATGATTCATTTGCATGTTTTATATGCATTTTACTCTATTTGAGTTGTTTGTGCTTCCTCTCTTGTTGATGCGCCAAGAGAGAGATTGAGATTCTTGTGATTATGCGCGAGCAAGTGGATAGGCCTTGCTGAGATTATTTGATGATTCATTTCAGATTTGATGGCATTTATTATGGCCTTGATATGTTTATTTGGCCAAGAGGCTCATTGGTTTTTGGTTCTCATGTTGTGACATTTACCATGTTTCATGATTATGAGATGAGATTGTTGGTTGCATATGTATTGTTTATGATTTCATATTTATGTATGTTCTCATATTTAATTATGATTCTAGAGCCTCTTGCGTTTTCATGTTTGATACCATGTTAGGGGAGAGTGGGATTCCTTGTGACGATTGGGGTCATGAGAGATAGGCTTGCATGAGGTTCCTTGTAAGGATGCATGAAGTCTAGACCGCTAGGGCACATTGGGAGTTTATCATGTTATTGTAATCAAGTGGAAACTTAATAATAAACTCATGGGATGAATAGATAGATAATTAAATAAGATAGTTAATTTATTTGAGCCTCATGACTTAGTCCTAGGGAGCATGTTTTAGGATAAGCATGAGAAGGTTGTGAAGACAGTAAGCTAATCTCCCTTTGTCTCTCATAGGTTGAGATGGCTCCACATGTCCATCAGGATAAGAGCCTTATGTTATGTGTTATGTGGGTGGCATGTGATGACACTCCACTCCTACATGTGTTCCCTTTGATGATCTTATGTCTATTGTTTGTTGATTGATAAGCCTCTAGGAGTTTCTTATTATGGTTGTTTGTGTTGGTTGTATTTGCTCGATGCTTGAGAGTATTTTTGTAATCTTATCTTTTGGTATTAAATGTCAACCTAGATGTAGAGTGTGTGTTGGGATCCTGTGTCATCTCCTAGCATGGGGGGTGGTTCCTTTGGTTCTATATGGTTGGGTGGTTAGTGATTTTTACCATTGGGTTTTTCCCCTTGTTGGTGTTCTTCATGCATGGATGTGGATTCTCCTTCTTGATGGATTATGGATGTACCTTGTAGCATATTTATGTAATGAATATGATGGAATGCATGTATGTAGTATCTTGTATGTGGTAGATGGAATCATGTAAAAGGAAGAGCTATGTTCATGATGTATTGTTATGTAAATGTATTTGTAAGTAGTTCATAAATGGTAGTTAGGGTATGTCATGATTTGTAAATGTGGCAATGAGATGTATAGATATGTTTTTGATTAAGTAAAAATAGGTTTTAAGGGACCTGAAACCCAATTACATTCAAAAGATATTCAAGAAGGAAACAAAACAAGACAGCTGCAAAAGACTAGCAAAAAAACTAGTAGCAGAGAAAAGGACAGCAAGAGGCCAGCAAGAAATTGACCCCAAGCCCAGCATTACAAGAAAATTAAAAACTCTTCATAGTTTCCTCAGCATTCTACACCAAGAGAATCATTTCCTTGGCCGCTTCCCTCAGGTCGTTGTTTTCCTATCCAATCTGACTCTCTTTCATTTTTGTGTCCTTCTCAGCAGTAGTTTGCCTAGTTTTGCGCCTAGGGTTCTGGTGGGTTGGGCTGGAAGTTGGAACATCTTCTATAATTACCAGGTTCTTCTCCTGGTTTTTCTTTTCCAGATGATCCACCAACGCATTCATATTTTGGGAAGAAACTTTAAGGACCTGGAGGCTGTGGTTCATAAGGCTTTTCAATGCTTTCTCATTACGAGCAATCCGGGTGTTGACGTTGTCTTTGTCCTCCTCCACCTATTCTTTCATAGTTTTAATAACGTCCTCCAAATGTTTCAGGTCACCTTTTATTAGATCTTTCTCCAGCTAGTCCTCCATTTCCATTTTCTCCTTCGCTTTACTGTTTTATGTATCCTCATTCTGTTTCCCAGAGTCAGACATCTTAATCAGCTTATTGATCTTATCTTCTAGCTCCCTTTGCTTACCCTACATACTGGTGATGTTTTCAACAACCCATTTCTGGAAATTGAAGAATTCAAGGGTCCAGTTGCAGGCGGTGTCCAAGATGGTATCCACAGAGTCCTTGCTCTATTCAGTCTCCTCAGCATTAGGGTTGTCACCCTCCTTAGGATTCAGAGCCTCATTCTTGCTTTCCAAACCCTTAGGGTTAGAGTGAGGGTTCTCAAAATTACCCCCTTCCTCCCCTTCACCATAGTTCTCATCCTTGTTTGGCTCCATTTCAGTATCAGTGTCCTTATCCTTTCCCTCTTCTTCATCACAATGTACCTCCTTTTCTTCATGCTTTGTTTCAACTTTCCTTTTTTTATGGGTAGGGGTGTTGGGCTAATCCCCATTCGAATCAGAGTATTTGCATTTCTCAGATATATGAGCATTGATGATCAAAGGATCATCCTTGGTTTCCCTAGCCTTATCCTTAATATGTTCATATATAAGCAGAATGAGTCCCTGGTGAGCTAAAGGATAGGAACTAGGCTTTTTAGCATAGTCGGCAAGGCTCTCGTTTAGAGAGGATGCTAAATAGAAGGGAAAGGATATTTTAGCCCCATGACGGAAATGGTTTAGGATAGCGAAATGATAGTTATAATTTTTTGTAAATCTGCCATCCACAGTCAAATATTCCATTAAAGCCCTAAGAACTTTTTGCTAGAAAGGCTTTACCTGCTGGGGGGTGTAGTAGGATATGTTGTCCTTCTTCGCAAGATTTCCCTTCTCATCCTCCGTCTTTGGGAAATTTTTGAAAGCCTCAGCTACATACTTCCAATCCCTGTAGAATTTAGTCCCCTCCATCTTGAGTCCCGTGACCTCTGTAATCTAGTTTTCATCAATTTGCCAAATTTCCCCAAACAAGGTGGCTCTGTTGTTACTCCAGCTTTTAGCGAAACCGTAAGACACAGAGTTTCTACTTCCATGAAGCTTTTCCATATAATCAGTGAAGCCATGTCTGTGGAGCCTTCTCCAAACCTTTCTTTCGCTCTTCCAATTCTCGCAACCTGGAGGCTCGTTCCTGTTTAGGTTACCGCCCATTCTGATCTCCAAGTAAAGATACCCTCTGCTACAGTTCTCAATCCACGAATAAAACTCTGAGAACTTGTTATTTCTGGATTCCCCGTGTAAAGACTCTTTCATAATTTTGAAGTTGCTACTCATGTCCACACAAACCCAGCTATTATTACTATAATCTTTCACACACATATGATCTTGGTTATGATGTCGAGAAACACTCATAATCTGACAATTAATCTACCCTCAAAATTTGTCCTTGGAACTCGTTCCCCAGAAATAAATCATGAGATTAACTTGATCCATTGATGTGATCAAAGTATAATTGCTCTTTAATCTCCCATTTGATGTGAGTTTCTCCAATGTATTTGACATCCTTCTCCAAATTGAGCCCTTCATTGGCTAGGATATCTGCAACCTTATTGCCCTCTCTAAAGGTATGAGTTATACTAATGCTAACATAGTTGTTTAGAATATCTTTAGCATTTTTAATTAAATTGGTAATATTCCAAGAAACAAAACTAGTACCTTTGAGGGCTTGTATGATGTTTAAAGAGTCCCCTTCGAACCAAATTTTTTTGAATTTGAATTCCTGAGCTAGCTGGAGGCTCTTTAGCATTGTCAGAGCTTCAGCCACATGGTTATTTTGGGTCCCAAAAGGAGAAGCAAAAGCAGCAATGCAAATTCCTTGAGCATTTCTAATAACTCCTCCTCCACTAGCCTTTCCAGGGTTCCCTTTAGCCGCCCCATCAAAATTAACCTTTATCCAGTCATAATCAGGAAACCTCCATACAATGTTATCTCTCTTCTTCTTATTTTCCGATCTGTAGATCTTATGCATTAGGTTCCATTCAGTAAGGATGTCTTTTTCCATATCATTCATATCTGTAGTAGACCATTGCTGGTTATTCTTGTGAGGAATGTTGATGTTCTCCTTTATAGCCCTGCATATTTTTTCAAAGACCACCTGAGTATTACACTTAACTTCCCTAAATATCCTATTATTCCTTTCTTTCCAAATGCCCTAGCATATCATGGGGAGGGTCAAAGAGCAAAGGTTCTTGATGATTTGGCATTTGGTTGGAAAATTCCATTGCTAGATGATAGCCTTGATGCTCTTGTTCATGACCCAGTTAATTTTCCATTTTTCCCACATTTTGCACCAAATATCCCAGGTAAAGGAGTAGTGGAAAAATAGATGATCAACTGATTCCCCCTCCTTCTGGCAAAGCTCACATCTATTAGGGAATTTGAAACCCCTTCGGATTAAATTGTCAAGAGTAAGGGTGATATTATGAGAAGCAAGCCAAAAGAAAATGTTGACTTTAGGGATCAAAATGTTGTTCCAAACTTTACTCCAAATGGGATTGCTGGTTTGAGAGAAGGTGTTTTTATAGGCAGAAGCAACCGTAAATTCACCTTTAGGATCACTTTTCGAGAGGAAAACATCATCATAGCCTTTGTTAGGGGAAAAGGACAACAACTCCTTCTGGAGAGAGGAAAATCCAGAATGGAGGTCATCAAGCCTAACCCACTTATCCTCCTTCCGATAGTCACATACCATAAGCCCAAACCTCCTTTTACACTCTTCAATAATTTGACTGTTGTTTTGATCATAAAGGGCTTCATTCTTCATCTAGGGGTCTTCCCAAAACCTTATTTTGTCACCTTTTCCAAGGACCCATCCAACCCCAGCTTTTGCCACTTTTATGGATTTGGTAATACTATTCTAGATGAAGGATCCAGCAGAGATATCTTCAGAGTTAAGGATCTAGCCCCAGATGTATGGATATATTGTTGTTAAATGAAGGGAATGATTTCATGTACCCAAATTTTCCAATAGAATTGCAATTGAAAAAGATGTGATTTATAGTATAATCTTCTTGTATTGGTTAGAAGGGAATTTTATGGTTACTCTTTAGATTGTGATTTAATATGTGAAAGAACCCTAAGAAATGGAATAATCTTAAATATTAGTATTGAGGATGTTAGATAATATGGATAAGGTTTAGATAATGATGTCTCTATGTGTACGCTTTGGAAATTAGGAAAAGTATTCATAGAATGCAAAAGGATTATGGAAGGAAGATATTAGGATTCTTGTGTTATGCATTGGGGTTATTGTCAAATGAAATGATCATTTTGGGAAAGTGGTTGCATGTGTAGTTGGATTAGGAAAGGAAACTATTGCTACTGGATTCGTGGATATGCTTTTGGTGCTATGTGAAAACTACAATGTTATAAAGGAATTAGAAATGTGAATAGATCATGTTGCTATTAGGTAAATCATGATGGAGGAGACATATATGACCATGTGAGAATTAGAATGTAAAAGAAAATTGGGATTAAAAGGTATTGAGGCTTTAGAATGAAGCTAATATGAAATGGATTGATTTGCATAGTAATGGAATGTATATCGTGCTAGATAAATAGTAAATGACTTGTATATGATGTATGCCATGTACTTGTAATGAAGTTAATGGACTTATATTGGTATATGTTTGTAAGTCAATAAATTAACTTTATGATTGAAGGATTAGTGTGATGTTGTTCTTGCTCATGCTTAAGTAAATAAATAAGGGAATTAGTTTATCATATGGATTGAAGAATGAATTATAGTTTATACATTATGAGGAGATAATCATAATAAATGGAATGAGATCATGTTAGTATTAGAAGCGATTGAATTATGTTTAAATAGATTATCAAAGATGGATTATACCCATGCATTAGGATTGCATTATCTTGGAAAAGGAAAAGAGCATGTAGATAGGAGATGTTGGGTTAGAACACATTTGGATTTGGTGCATAAAATGAATGTAGGATTATGGATTTGTCTTGCATTTTAAAAGAAGGAATGTAATATGCTAGTAGAATGGTAGAATGGTATGCATTTCATAATGGATAGATAAGCTAGTAGGTTGCATATCTCAAGATTAGGAAATTAAATATGATGCATTAATTCAAGATGGAATATTTTTATCATGTGAGTAGGATGTCACTATGGAAGCTAATTAAGTAATGACGTTGAAGTACCCTAGGGAAAGGTTAATGATATTATGTTTTTTCTGCTTGCATAAATTAGTGAAATGTGGGATGATGTGTGTTCATAATGTTTAAATGGTTAATGAATGTTGTTAGATGGAGATGTTATGTGTTACATTAGTTGTTATTAGATGTTAATTAAAAAAAAAATCTCAATTAGTATGATAGATGATTAGTTTTCTCTAGGATATTTTGGGGGGCATTATATTTCATATCATAACGCATGTTGAAAACACTGGGATCTTTGGTTAAGGATGTTGCTATTATTCTAGTGAATGTGCTTTGATGTTCCTTTAAATTAAGTTACTACTTGAGATTTGTGTTGGAAGAAGTGTCATTGGAATTTTGGGAATCTTAGATGTCTATGCCTTGTGTTTCTCTCTAATCTCTTTTAGGAATCGTAATTTTAAGCAAAGTGTGTATTCATTTCATTTGCATGTCTCCAGAATAAGAGAAATGTCTATATGATCCTATCCGATCTTGCTTGCTTTGTAAATTTCTAGTGCTTACTTGAATGATAAAGGTTTCTCTCCTTATATATAAATAATTATGTTGTAGAATGAGAAAAGATTGTGAGTATCCTCTTAACTAATGTTATGTTCATCAAATTAGCCTGTTATGTTGATCTTCCTACAAATAGAAATGAAATGTTTGTATTATGTATTTAAGAATAATTTAGTATAGATCATGAGGTGAAATTGAAGAACTTGTATGTGATGCATCTGTATATATAAAAGTACCTTAATAATACATTTTTCTTATTTTTAATTTCCTATGCATAATGTAAGAAAGCTAGTTAGTGATGAATGGGTACCCAATAGAATTGTCAATCTTTTGTATATGTCATGTGATTTTGCATGTAAGAAATGATTTTTTGAGAAAATCATATATTTCAAGGATTTGGGATTTATAGTTGCATTTGTAATAATTGGGAGACCTTATGGAAAGTTGGAAGTTCATATCTTAAAAAAGATATAAGTAGTTGCATCTGACATGACTAGGAAATTCAAACTGACTATGCATAAATTTGTGTGTGTATTGATTGTGTAGCAGTATCCTTCCTTCCTCTTCTCTCTTTTGGGTAAAAGACTCAAATACTTAGGATTTTGTTGATATTAAATAAAAGGATCGAAACCATTATTGGTGGAATGACTTTGCATATATTAAAGAGAAGTTTGGATGGAATAAATTTGCATTGAAGATTGAAATTTAAGTATTGCATTCATGATCTCTATTCTTTAAAAGGGAAGAATTGATTAAATAGAATATTTCATCATTTAAAAAAAAAAATATCTTTCACAAAACTAAAAAGTTAAAAGACTAGATGATATAAATGTGTATTGAAGTGAGGATTGATGTATTGCATATGTAGAAGTTGTAATGATACCACAATGCCTTTATTTGGTTTGGCAAGACAAAAGTTTTAGCCTTGAGTAGGAGATGTGTGGCTTTGAAGAAATGTTATTATTGATTAGATGGATAGATTAAGAAGGATGTTACCTCCTTATCTTATTTGAATTCTAATAAAGTGCTCCCTTCACATGTGAGATAAATGATAAGTTGTCGTATGAATTTGTATCGGGTTTCTAAATGTCATTTTTCCTTGAAATGTTGAAAATACACAATCTATGAATGATAATAATCAAGTAATGATAGGAAGTGTGTTTGAATAGAATGATGCATATCTGTGGGATTTGTGTGATATTCGATGAAAGAGGAAATTAAGTTTTTGAAAGTAGGGTTGTGATATCCTAAATTTAGATAACTAGGAGTATATTAGGAGGTTGCTATTGGTAAGAGGTGTGGATGTGAGTAGAAACTAATATTAAAATTTTGGCTTAAGTAATGAGACTTGTTTTCTTGTTTAAATACATGATTGACTAAATTGCTTAATGACTTTATATAGGACATTCCAATCATCTATATGTTAGTAGTTGTGTATAGAGAGGAATGATGTATGGCATAACTTACTATCAAGTGATTAATTGAAGTTCTAACCTTTGTTTCTATTATAATTTGGTAAATATGATCATGGCATAGATGAGACATCTTGAACACTAGTCATAGTATGAGTGTATTCCTTGTGTGTGTATGAGTACATTAGTCACTTTATTTCTTCCTAGCATATGTCATCTTTCATAAAGAGTAATTGTCCAAACTTTCGTAAAAGATTGCATTACATTAGAGATGATGTAAGGGATATGGATATATGAATAAAATAAAGGTCTTAAATATATATAGCATGCACTCTCTAATACATTCAGGAAATTGCACCCTTGGATGTTGTGTAGTGGTTACTCCCTTTGGTGTGACTAATGTTGGTCACCTTGTGATGTGGGTTGGATGAGTCGTATATTTTGACTTGAGTTAATTTGTGTTTTGTGCGATGTGGGTTAGTGCAGGAACAAGGGGGGCCAAAAAGTGGCGATGTAAAAAAAATAGCCTTCTTCACTCGCCTAAAAATGCGAAAATCCGTGTTGACTTTTTGCTTGGCCTGGGTGTCAGTACACCTTGGCCTGGTAATTACCTATGCAATCCCAATATCCGATTTTTATTTGTAATTTTAATTTAAAAAATATATTATATGTTACATATTATATAATATATAATCTATTATTATATAATATATAATCTATTATTATATTATATAATAATATATATAATATAATAATGTAATATTATATTATATATAATATAATATAATAATGTAATATTATATTATATATAATATAATATAATATATTATTAGAATATTATATTATATTATAATATTATATTATATTATATTATATTATATTATAATATTATATTATATTATATTATATTATAATATTATATTATATTATATTATATTATATTATATATTATAATATATATGATATAATACAATACGTATTATATAATATAATAATATATCATATAATATATTATTATATTATATAATATATTATTATATTATATATGTTATTTAAAAATAATTTAAGTATAAAAATCGGATATCCGATTTTCTGAGACTTTTATATTTTGATAGTGGCAGCCCGTGAGTCATTTTTAACTCACGGGCCGTGCGATTTCATCACAATCCGATATCCGCTCCATCCGATATCCAGTTTTTTGACAAAGAATTGCTAAAAGATAGATTCAGAGGTAAGAATTTTATCGTTTTGAATCATTTTCATTCATTTTTTGTATTTTTTGTTAATGTTTATTTGATTTTTCATTGAAAATATGGTTTTTTTCATGGAAACTAGGTTTTTTTAAATCAAATACCTAATTATTTACATTCAATTAGGTTTAAATGGGGGATAACAATGAAAACACTGACGAACCACAACTACAACAGCCAAACCCTCATTTGCCAAACCCCCCCTCAATCCAGGATTTGATTGCACAAAATTTGAATGAATTGAGGGGGATTGCAGAAGTATATCGTAGGATCCCTCGTCTAAACCCAATGTTTGATCCTCTCATGTCGATCATAAAAAGTATGGAAACCATGACTGAGGAGCACGATGTCACCCTTTTGTGGCGAGATTCTTTGAGGGAAAAATATGCAGATGGCTTGTTGTATAAGGGTATCAAGGATCTTGAGATATCCAAAGCCGAAATCACCTCATTGTTTGTCAATCCCCGTACTAGTCAGCGCGTAGATCCCAAAAAACAAAACTTTCCATTAAATGGTGCACAAATGATGGGATTGTGAAAAACTTTTGGGATCGTTGGTGGATGGTTTTTGATAAACCACCCAACAACAATCTTGATATCCCCTTCTATTTTATAAAAAAATTGTATGCTGAGTTTGTTTTACACAAACATGTGAACTACTTTGACATCCATCCTTTCCAGGGTGTAGGTTTAGGTATGCCCCAAAATAGACCTGGGGCAATCAGAGTAGTCTAGGGCCCATATGTCCCCCCTCCTCCTATTGATCCCCCACCTGCAGTGCAGCATCCTGATATCATTCGTGAGGCGGCTTCACGGGCCATATTGACTATTCACTCCTTGAGTAGCCTTTTGGTTTCTTAGGCTATGTCAGTAGCTCAGCCTACTCTTGATGGTAGCAGTGCATCTGGTGGTGTTGACACATCATCCTCGGCTCCACACATATGTGTGCCCCATAGTTGTGCCATGTGTGGGCACATATGCTTGGGTCCAATAGGATAGCCCGTTGATCATCCTGTGGACAGTGCAGATTATGAGGTGCATGAGATGCATGATGCACTAGATATTATTACATAGACTGGAGGATACCCTGGGGAGTCCTCACATGCTGGAGGTGAGGAGGCACCATCATCATACATTGATGATGTAGTGGTAAGATTTGTATTTTCACAGTTGATGTTATATTTTAATTCAATATTTATAAATTAGATAATATTAAGTACTAATTTTTATTTACATGGTCTATTTAACAGTTGATGACCGAGGATGGGTTGAGATAGATTCAGGAGGGCACCTTGTCGGCCATTTCATTTGGCCTTGATAGCTTGATGGTACATATATTATTGCACCTAGTCGTTTGTATTTTATTGTACATACATCATTTATATTGGTATTAATTAGATTATGTAGTAACTTGCATGTATATCTTATTTTACTCTTGTAGGGCACATGCAGCATGAGTGTGGGGCAGTGTGATTTAGGATCTAGTAGTGCCTACACCCTTGGTGACTACACCCAGTATACTTGAAGAAGAAGAAGAGATGCCTCGAGTAGATGTGTGTTTATTTTATTTTTTGATTAGTAGATATAATTTGTTATTATTAGTGACAATTATATGCTAACTTGTATCAATGTCATGTTTCTGAACATATGTAGGCTGTTTATGAAAATATTCAAAACATACCTCCTCTACTGAAGACATACATCAAGAGTCCTGCAAAGCTGAAGAGAAAACGTGGAGATGAGGTAAACATGAATAGTTCAATTATAGTTCATTTTTATGTTAACTTTTCGAATGTGAATTATATAATATAACTAATATTAATCGTGTTTTGTTTTTCTTGTGCAGGATCCTTCAGAGCCGAGCAATGCGGCGAAGAGGATCGATTTTGATGATCCATTAGCAGCTTAGGATGTTATAGATAGTTTTGGGATGCTTACATGTCTAGTTGGCATGTATATTTTGTATATGGACATACATTCACGTATTTAGACATACATTTTGTTTCAGTTGGCATTTATGCCATATTTGTGTATGGACATACATTTGTAATCATTTGACATTTTTATATATACAGAAGTTGATATTCGATCATATAAATTGTTGCTCATCTATGCATGGTGTTATCATGGAAATCTTTAATCTTCATTCCAATAATTAACAATGGTTAATAATGGCTATTTAATGAACAATACAATTCATTTCATTTCATCGTAAGTGTTGTTTTTATAATGAACAATACAATACAATTCATTTAATGAACAATACAATTTATGAACAATACAATTCATTTAATCAACAATACAATACAATTCATTTAATGAACAATACATTTCATGAACAATACAATTCATTTAATGAACAATACTTGATACAATTCATTATTACCCTATGCATGGTCCTATTTTTCCCCCCACCTCGGTCGAACGCTCGGAGTTTTATTAGGGCAGCAATTTTTTGGTTGGCGAAAAAATCGTCAGTCTCACTCAATGGAATGTTGTCGCGTGGTCGATTTCTCATTCTTCTCATCGCGATGACGAACCGTCGGCTCTGACATGTCCAGTTAGGCATTATTACCCTATGCATGCTCCTATTTTTCCCCCCCACTTGATTGAACACTCGGGGTCATACCCTACTGGCGTCATCCATTGAGCGCCCTGAGTGCTCAAAATTGTCAAACTTTGATGGGCCCTAACTCAGAATCTATGGCACCTGCAAATGTTCTATTTAAACCTATGGGGCCACAAGAGGGGTCCCTACAAAATCATATCTCGGTTTTTCATGTTGCCCTATGGTTTATTAGGGCACCAATTTTTCGGTTGGCAAAAAAATCGTCAGTCTCACTCAATGGAATGTTGTTGCGTGGCCAATTTCTCGTTCTGCTTGTCACGATGATGAACCATCGGCTCTGACATGTCTAGTTAGGCATTATTACCCTATGCATGCCCCTATTTTCCCCCCCCCACTCGATCGAACGCTCGGGGTCATACCCTATCGGTGTCGTCCCTTGAGCGCCCTAAGTGCTCAAAATTGTCAAACTTTGACGGGCCCTAACTCAGAATCTGTGGCACTTGCAAATGTTTTGTTTAAACCTATGGGGCCATGAGAGGGGTCCCTATAAAAGCCTATCTCAGTTTTTCAAGTTGCCCTACGGTTTTATTAGGGCAGTAATTTTTTGGTTGGCGAAAAAATTGTCAGTCTCACTCAATGGAATGTTGTCGTGTGGCCGATTTCTCATTCTGCTCGTCGCAATGACGAATCGTTGGCTTTGACATGTCCAGTTAGGCATTATTACCCTACGCATGCTCCTATTTTTCCCCCCCACTCAATCGAACGCTCGGGGCCATACCCTACCGGCGTCGTCCCTTGAGCGCCCTAAGTGCTCAAAATTGTCAAACTTTGACGGGCCCTAATTCAGAATCTGTGGCACCTGCAAATGATCTGTTTGAACCTATGGGGCCACAAGAGAGGTCCCTATGAAAGCCTATCTTAGTTTTTCAAGTTGCCCTACGGTTTTATTAGGGCAGCAATTTTTCGGTTGGCAAAAAAATTGTCAGTCTCACTCAATGGAATGTTGTCGCGTGGCCGATTTCTCCTTCTGCTTGTCGTGATGACGAAACATTGGCTCCGACATGTCCAGTTAAGAATTATTACCCTACGCATGCTCCTATTTTTCCCCCCCACTCGATCGAACGCTCGGGGTCATACCCTACCGACGTCGTCCCTTGAGCGCCCTAAGTGCTCAAAATTATCAAACTTTGACGGACCCTAACTCAGAATTTGTGGCACCTATGAATGATCCATTTGAACCTACGGGGCCACGAGAGGGGTCCCTATGAAATCCTATCTCATTTTTTCAAGTTGCCCTACGGTTTTATTAGGGCAGCAATTTTTCAGTTGGCAAAAAAATCGTCAGTCTCACTCAATGGAATGTTGTCATGTGGCTGATTTCTCCTTCTTCTCATCGCGATGATGAACCATCAGCTCTAACATGTCTAGTTAGGCATTATTACCCTACGCATGCTCCTATTTTGCCCCCCCACTCGATTGAACGCTCGGGGTCATACCCTACGCATGTGACATCCATGAAGGGATATGAAAGGATATTTTGTAAACAATCAGAAACCTTTAATGATAATCAAGTTGAAGCCTTGAGATTTATGCAATATGGTTCAAGTCCAAAATTGTACCCTGAAGCCACACACTCTTCCCTCTCCCAGCATACAGTAATGAGTCACAAGTTAACATAGAATTTGGAAGGATTTGACGAGAGCATTTTGATTTTACTTATGTCTTGTGTATTATAATATAGACCAATTTGCCAATGTGACATCTTCATATGAGAGAAAAGCTTCATTTTATCTCAATACAGTTGTACCTATTTCATTATTAGAAACAAAAAATAAGTTCTGCACTAAACTACAATAAATAAATTAGTATCCTCTATATTATGGATTTGAATTGATGTTCTCAATTAGTTATTATTCCTACACCTCACACTGACAAGATTAATAATGAAATGACATTTATGATTCATCAAATGCTGACAAAGTGTAATCAAAGATCAACTTCAAGATGTATACAACATATCATATTCAACTTCAAGATGCATACAACTTACCATATTCAAGCTCATGCCAACCACCACTTGGATATTGTGTCATGTCGATTAAAGTATAATATATGTAATAAAACCATATAGTCTTACAAAAAAGCCATCATAGACCATCTATGTCGATTAAAGTACAATTCATTTGTAACAAGGGCACACTCACAATGTGAAGTTGCAAAGCCCTGTGGGAAGCATCAAAATAGAAATTTACTAATCTGATTCATACTACTGTCAAAAGCATCAAAGATGCTACTGCTAGAGAACACCATGCTCCATTGTGGAGAGAATATTAGGTGCATCTGATGTCAGTGTCTAAAAATGAAAGAATGTTATTCAATTGCCAAAATCTAACTGACTTTATTTTATAAACCATTAATGAATAAAAATAGACAAGGTTACCTGAGTGAAATTTTGATGACCACCTTGACTAGTCAATGTCAAATGTTTGATTCAATAGATCATCTGTCATGACAATTTGATCCACTGCAAATGTGTCCTGGCCACATGCATTTGAATCATCTTCATGATAATAAACACAACAAGACTCACAATTTAATCTCATTAATGCACAAAGGAATATGTACCATCACCAAGAGAGGGCCTTGTCAACGACGAATGAGCTAGCATGAACCTATATTTTTAAGAATTGTTAGTCTACACATAAATTGCATGGATGAACATAAGTGGTGTTGCAAAAATACATCCCTTCCAATTATATCAATTGTACTTGCTATGTGCATGCAAAAACCGTGTTACCCAAAAAAAGGTTCATCAATAGACCTGCATTTTGAACACATCCTTAATATACACGTAACAAACTTGAACATTAAGGTTTAATGATCATTGTTTGAAATGAAATGCATGATAAAAAAATAAGGCACCATTAAAGACCTACTACTCAAGTGTGCCTGAAGGGTCATCTCTTTGTTTAAGAGTATCCAGTATTGCTTCATGATCAGCAGTAATCATTGTCCATAGCTCGTTGGTCTTCGGTTTTCCTTGATGCTTCAACAACTTGAAATTTGGAGCTATAATAAGGTGTGAATACATTATAATGGTTTTGTGTCTCTCATATTCTTCAAATGCAGGTATGCCATTCTTTCTAATCATGTATGTTCACAACCAAGTTCGCACAACAACAACTGAACCTGTAGGATATGTGAACCCATCATCATCTGTCACTGGTTGTGTTAGCTTTTGTTTTCCCTGTACACATCGTGCCAACCAATATTTTTATCTCTCTTCATTCCCTTGCGGTGCAACAACTGCAAAAACATGTCCTGGCTATACAAGATCTGATAGACGATCATACTCAAGTGAACTTTCCATGTCATCATTTGACAAGGATATTGTTTGAGATAAAGGACTTAGATAGTGGGGAACCCTTGTATCAACCCACTCACTTGACTCACACTGATCCCAATCACACTGAAGACAACTCTAACAAAAACAAGCCAATGCTCGTGTCCAAATGGTCCATGTACTTACATTTGAGTTGAGAAATGAATGCATCTTTGAAGAATCTTTAATTGTTTGACAATCCAATCTATCTCCCACTGTTCCATCCTCAACCAACCAAAAGAATCTGCTCACTGCTGAATCAAGAGAACCTCCATGTGACAATGTTGAACTACACCAATCAACAATAGAACATGCATCAGAGAAATTTGCACTTGAAATCCTCAATTTCTCCTTAACTAGAGCTCTCTTCAAACATGCACCTGCTCCATCATGCTCTCCCTTCCCATGCCCTGCCTCAAAAAAACACCAAAAATGAGGTATACACCTCTCCACATGCATTCTACTCAACCAATAAAACATACGGGAATTCTTGAATTGACCCGTACAGTTATCTGACCATATTATATGTCGGTCAATTGCAATATCTTTCTCATGCAAGAACTCAAAAAAAATCTCGAAAGAATGTTGCACATACTCGAAGGAGTGTGATCTATCATCACTCATATAAAAATGATACTCCTTGATTATCTTCCTGTCCTCTTCTGTACTATCAGGAGCATGTCTATATGTAATGTGAACAAAAATAGTAGTCTGGACTGAATTGTAGTACTGAGACTGTACCTCATTCTATGGTTGCAATGTATAGTTCTCTGCAAAATCAACCACCAATATAATAGTGCCAATTGGGAAAGAGTTCTTACACATCCTAAACTATTGATCCAACCACTGAGACCTATGGGTGTGCCTTGCATACTTGTAGAAAAGATTTTCCTTAAAATCCAAAATAAAATCAGCAATACTCACTTCTCTTGAGACTAATTTGCATCTACAACCTTCACCTCCACTCTTCAAATTATATTTCACTATCTCATATATTTTTTTCTCAACATAATTATTTCCAAACTCGTGTTCGCTGCCCTCATGAAAACATGAAACAAACTTTGACAACCCACCGCATTCTAAGCACTTCTCATTCAAACAATCATTTCTATAGAAATAGCAGCCATCATCTCTAGGGCATAAAAATAGATCTTGCAAGTCTCTTGATGATCTTGGAAATAGCATTGCACCACACTCCTGCAACATCTCATTAGTATGCATTGTAGAATGAATATGACATAAAAGTTCATGGTACATTGAAAACTCCACATGGTACTTGCAACAACAGGTATTGCGAAACTTAAGAGAAACACAATAAAATGGTTTCAAAGATTCAAAGGCCCTTTGTGATATTTGCAAAGTTGGATGTAATTCACAAAATTTTTTGTACAACATTGTTTGGCTTGATTCCAAGAAATGTTTGGGATGCGGTGTGTGGTCTTGGTTGCCGATTCTTAATTTCAAAATGTCCTTTACATTGGGTGACACTCTAGAATTAGAGTGCCAAAATTGTTGAATCTCTTCCTTCACATCGTCAATCAACTTTCTATCAACACTTGGAAGCCTCCCACCAAATGCCCATGTATCTTGTTGAAGTGGATCGTCAAGTCTTTGTCTTCGTGCAAGTGGTCTATCCAAAGTTTTACGGTTTATGTTAAAATCAACACAAGTCTGTCTCATTTGTCGAGCCTTTCTCAATTGATGGCTTACTAAGGAGGTTGTAATCACTCTTTGAGCGGATCTCTTATCTCTTTCTTTGGTCTTCTTTCCAATAGAATTGAGAGCGTCAAATAGATTTTTTGCAATAATAGAATTTCTCTTCGTCTTCTTGTTCATACGAATCTTCAATTTGTTTAGCGATGGTCTCATCTTTATCATCTTTAGCAATTGAAAAAAGAGTTGGCATTGCTCGGTCAATGTCTTATTGCTAAAATTTTGGTTGAAAATTTTTGTAGCCCATAACCAAATGGTTCTTGTTGACCTCTTGCCTTCAAGATTCGCAATAATGTTCTCATCGATTTCAAATAGCCGTTTTGGGGTTCTTGAAGGTCTTGGATTTGGAATTTGTCTTTCATCCATGAGAGGGTCTTCATTTCTAAAGTAATTAGGTGTTACATATGGTTCACTTGGTGAGGCAATTCCACCTTCAATGTTAAAGTTTACCACATTTTCACCTCCTATGTCAAAATTTTCCACATGTTGAGCATTTTCATTATCACTTTCAACATTTTCAAAATTTTCAATATTTTCACTTTCAAAATTTACATTTTCAATTTCAATTTCCTCTTCAGTTGAAGTAACATTAGCAATATTTAACATACCTTGTCTTCTCCTCCTATGACATTCTCTATCTCTTTCTCTATACACTTCAACTTGGTCATTTGAAAGTTTTCTTTTGTGTTTAGACTTCCGATGACTACTACTCCCCATTTCCCTCCACACATATGCTCCTTCATGATTGACAATGTAAGTTTTCACTTTAAGAATCTCCCAAAAGCACAAATTTGTCTCTAGCTGTCTGAAACCCCGTGATCCTCGACAAAAAACATAGGACCTAGACTGTCGGCTGTTGGAATCTATACAATGGCCCACAAACCCTTTTTTTCTTGGTTTTTAGTACTAAAATTGGATATCAGATTTTATCCAATATCCGATTTTTGTACAAAAAAATTCTCGTTGCCGCCATTTATGAACTAAACTGCCACATGACAGAAATATGATATCCGATTAAATCGGATATCGGATTTTATTGGCCATATTTTAAAGAGAGAGAGAGAGAGAGAGAGAGAGAGAGAGAGAGAGAGAGAGAGAGAGAGAGGAGAGGGAGAGAGGGAGAGAGAGAGGAGAGGGAGAGAGGGAGAGAGAGAGAAGGGCATGATTTGGTGTCTTAAGGGGTCCTATGGTGTCACAGGAGGAGAGAGAGAGAGAGAGAGAGAGAGAGAGAGAGGAGAGGGAGAGAGGGAGAGAGAGAGAGGAGAAGGAGAGAGGGAGAGAGAGAGAAGGGCATGATTTGGTGTCTTAAGGGGTCCTATGGTGTCACAAGACACCATATGTGTGACACCATAGGACCCCTTAAGACACCAAATCATGTCATTAGAGGTCATATTGTGGCTTACGGGGTCGTAGGACACAATATGACCCCTAACGACATGATTCGGTGTCTTAAGGGGTCCTATGGTGTCGTTAGGGGTCATATGGTGTTCATAGGGGTCATATGGTGTCCCATGAAACCTTATGACCTCTTAGGACACCATATGACCCCTAATGACACCATATTGGGTCGCTTTGGGTCATATTGTGTCCTAAGGGGTCATATTGTGTCTTAAGGGGTCCTATGGTGTCCCAAGACACCATATGAAACCTATGGACACCGTATGACCCCTAACGACACCATAGGACCCCTTAAGACACCAAATCATAACACTAGGGGTCATATTATGTCTTACGGGGTCGTAGGACACAATATGACCCCTAACGACACAATTTGGTTCACGGGACACCATATGACCCCTATGGACACAATATGACCCCTAATGACACAATATGACCCCTAACGACACAATTTGGTGTCTTAAGGGGTCTTATGGTGTCACAAGACACCACATGACCCCTAACGACACCAATCGACCCCTTAAGACACCAAATTATGTCATTAGGGGTCATATTGTGTCTTACAGGGTCGTAGGACACAATATGACCCCTAACGACATGATTTGGTGTCTTAAGGGGTCCTATGGTGTCGTTAGGGGTCATATGGTGTCCCATGAACCCTTGTGACCTCTTAGGACACCATATGACCCCTAATGACACCATATTGGGTCTCTTTGGGTAATATTGTGTCCTAAGGGGTTATATTGTGTCTTAATGGGTCCTATGGTGTAAATATGACCCCTAACAACACCATAGGACCCCTTAAGACACCAAATCATGTCATTAGGGGTCATATTGTGTCTTACGGGGTCATAGGACACAATATGACCCCTAACGACATGATTTGGTGTTGTTAGGGGTCATATAGTGTCCATAGGGGTCATATGGTGTCTTGGGACACCATAGAACCCCTTAAGACACAATATGACCCCTTAGGACACAATATGACCCAAAGCAACCCAATATGGTGTCACTAGGGGTCATATGGTGTCCTAAGAGGTCATAAGGGTTCATGGGACACCATATGACACCATAGGACCCCTTAAGACACCAAATCATGTCGTTAGGGGTCATGTTGTGTCTTACGAGGTCGTAGGACACAATATGACCCCTAACAACACAATTTGGTGTCTTAAGGGGTCTTATGGTGTCACAAGACACCATATGACCCCTAACAACACCAATCGACCCCTTGAGACACCAAATCATAACATTAGGGGTCATATTGTGTCTTACAAGGTCGCAGGACACAATATGACCCCTAACGACATGATTTGGTGTCTTAAGGGGTTCTATGGTGTCGTTAGGGGTCATATGGTGTCCATAGGGGTCATATGGTGTCCCATGAACCCTTATGACCTCTTAGGACACCATATGACCCCTAAGGACACCATATTGTGTCTCTTTGGCATATATTGTGTCATAAGGGGTCATATTGTGTCTTAAGGGGTCCTATGGTGTAAATATGACCCCTAACAACATGTTTTGGTGTCTTAAGGGGTCCTATGGTGTAAATATGACCCCTAACAACATGATTTGGTGTCTTAAGGGGTCCTATGGTGTCACAAGACCCCATATGACCCCTAACGACACCATAGGACCCCTTAAGACACAATATGACCCCTTAAGACACAATATGACCCAAAGTGACTCAATATGGTGTCACTAGGGGTCATATGGTGTCCTAAGAGGTCATAAGGGTTCATGGGACACCATATGACACCATAGGACCCCTTAAGATGCCAAATCATGTTGTTACGGGTCATATTGTGTCTTACAGGTTCATAGGACACAATATGACCCTTAACGACACAATTTGGTGTCTTAAGGGGTCTTATGGTGTCACAAGACACCATATGACCCCTAACGACACCAATCGACCCCTTAAGAAACCAAATCGTAACATTAGGGGTCATATTATGTCTTACGGGGTCGTAGGACACAATATGACCCCTAACGACATGATTTTATGTCTTAAGGGGTCCTATGGTGTCGTTAGGGATCATATGGTGTCCATAGGGGTCATATGGTGTCCCATGAACCCTTATGACCTCTTAGGACACCATATGACCCCTAATGACACCATATTGGGTCGCTTTGGGTCATATTGTGTCATAAGGGGTCATAATGTGTCTTAAGGGGTCCTATGGTGTAAATATGACCCCTAACGACATGATTTGGTGTCTTAAGGGGTCCTATGGTGTCACAAGACACCATATGACCCCTAACAACACCATAGGACCCCTTAAGACACCAAAGCATGTCATTAGGGGTCATATTGTGTCTTACGGGGTTGTAGGACACAATATGACCCCTAACGACATGATTTGGGGTCGTTAGGGGTCATATGGTGTCTTCGGACACCATAGGACCCCTTAAGACACAATATGACCCCTTAGGACACAATATGACCTAAAGTGACCCAATATGGTGTCACTAGGGGTCATATGGTGTCCTAAGAGGTCATAAGGGTTCATGGGACACCATAGGACCCCTGAAGACACCAAATCATGTCGTTAGGGGTCATATTGTGTCTTATGGGGTCGTAGGACATAATATGACCCCTAACGACACAATTTGGTGTCTTAAGGGGTCTTATGGTGTCACAAGACACCATATGACCCCTAACGACACCAATCGACCCCTTAAGACACCAAATCATAACATTAGGGGTCATATTATGTCTTACGGGGTCGTAGGACACAATATGACCCCTAACGACATGATTTGGTGTCTTAAGGGGTCCTATGGTGTCGTTAGGGGTCATATGGTGTCCATAGGGGTCATATGGTGTCCCATGAACCCTTATGACCTCTTAGGACACCATATGACCCCTAATGACACCATATTGGGTCACTTTGGGTCATATCGTATCTTAAGGGGTCTTATGGTGTAAATATGACCCCTAACGACATGATTTGGTGTCTTAAGGGGTCCTATGGTGTCATAAGACACTATATAACCCCTAACAACACCATAGGACCCCTTAAGACACCAAATTATGTCATTAGGGGTCATATTGTGTCTTACGGGGGTCGTAGGACACAATATGACCCCTAACAACATGATTTGGTGTCTTAAGGGGTCTGATGGTGTCGTTAGGGGTCATATGGTGTCTTGGGACACCATAGGACCCCTTAAGACACAATATGACAGACACCATATGACCCCTTAAGACACAATATGACCCCTTAGGACACAATATGACCCAAAGCGACCCAATATGGTGTCACTAGGGGTCATATGGTGTCCTAAGAGGTCATAAGGGTTGATGGGACAACATATGACACCATAGGACCCCTTAAGACACCAAATCATGTCATTAGGGGTCATATTGTGTCTTACGGGGTTGTAGGACACAATATGACCCCTAACGACACAATTTGGTGTCTTAATGGGTCTTATGGTGTCACAAGACACCATATGACCCCTAACGACACCAATCGACCCCTTAAGACACCAAATGATAACATTAGGGGTCATATTGTGTCTTACGGGGTCGTAGGACACAATATGACCCCTAACAACATGATTTGGTGTCTTAAGGGGTCCGATGGTGTCGTTAGGGGTCATATGGTGTCCCATGAACCCTTATGACCTCTTAGGACACCATATGACCCCTAATGACACCATATTGGGTTACTTTGGGTTATATTGTGTCCTAAGGGGTCATATTGTGTCCCAAGGGGTCCTATGGTGTCCCAAGACACCATATGACCCCTACGGACACCATATGACCCCTAACAACACCATAGGACCCCTTAAGACACCAAATCATGTCGTTAGGGGTCATATGGTGTCCCAAGGAGTCATAGACCATAATATGACCCCTTAGGACACAATATGACCCAAAGTGACCCAATATGGTGTCATTAGGGGTCATATGGTGTCCTGAGAGGTCATAAGGGTTCATGGGACACCATATCACATAACTATCATTAGGGGTCATAGTTATGGGTTGTAAGACACAATATGACCCCTAACGACATGATTTGGTGTCTTAAGGGGTCCTATGGTGTCCCAAGTCACCATATGACCCCTAACAACACAATTTGGTGTCTTAAGGGGTCCTATGGTGACTCTTCTCTCTCTCTCTCTCTCTCTCTCTCTCTCTCTCTCTCTCTCTCTCCTTCCTTCTCTCTCTCTCTCCCTCCTTCCTTGTCTCTCTCTCTCTCTCGCTCTCTAAAATATGACCAATAAAATCCGATATCCGATTTAATCAGATATCGGATTTCTGCCATGTGGCGGTTTACTTCATAAATGGTGACAAAGGGAAATTCTTTGGGGACCACAAATTTTTGTACAAAAATCGGATATCGGATAAAATCCGATATCCGATATCTGATTTTTGTACAAAAATTTTCAAATTTAAAATTTTGGCTCAGGAATGCTTTGGTATTAGGCTTGGAAGTGACAAGCCTGGAAAGTCAACTAAAAAAACGTGTTTTTCAGTATTCCTTGATTTTCCAGACTTTACACTGGTGGCTGATGACTTTTTTTGTAGCCAAAATTGATAAAACAAAAAGGGTTTTTTAAGGACGTTCCTAGCTTTTTAACAATATAAGGCTTGTCTTATTTTGACTTTAGTAAATAATTATTATTTATTTTCTAATTGAATTCTGACAATAGTCTTGATTGATATACTGAATGAAAAACACTCATAACTTTCAAATGGTATAACATTTTTTGAAACTGAAACATGCATCACATCCTATGCTTCATCTACTATAGGGATAAATTAAAAAAAATTAAATTTCATAAGGTTTTGACCAAGTTAAGGTGGTCAGACGTAGGAGTTTCTGAATTTATGAAAAGCTGTAGTAAAAAAATCATAAATAATTATTTAATTCATAAAAAATTAAAAACAAATATGTGTCATATCCAGACATGAGTCTAATACTTATATTATAAATATTATAAAAAAATATTAAGATTTGATTGTGATTAGGGTGGTCAGACATACGTCTACTTCTTATTTTTTTCCTGAAATTTTAATACCACTGCATTGAAATTTGAAATTTTCATCAAATAGGATTTTTTTTTTCCAAAAAACAACTAGCAGCTTAGAAACTACATTCAATTTTCTATATATTCTCTTCTTACATATTTTAAAAATAATGTTCACAACTTATTCAAATTTTCATGTCAAGTTGCATAACTCTGATTTTTTTGAAATTTCATTGCCACTTAAGGGCCTGTTTTGGCACACCATGATCCTGCACATACCCATGTATCATTGGGATTCATGTGTTTTTGAGATTTCTTTACTCCGGGGATGACCACTGAGCTCTTCTTTCTTTTATTTTTCTTTTGTGGTGGCACTTGTCACACTCAATTTCTTGATTGATTTTGTCAGGAACTTTTCTTCTCTCTTAATTTAATGAGTTGATTTGATGATATTTCCTTTGACTTTATATTTTGTTGTCTATGGTGGTCATTTTGAGTGTCAATGTATTGTGGACCCTTATCTTGAGTCAAGTGGTGTCTCTAGCATGTTCATTTTGAACCTCTAATAGTGTGTGCCAGGGAGAACACTACGAAGAAGTGCACTAGACTAAGCAAACAATTAGATAATGTTGATATTAGTCGAATAAATGAAAGGTGTTAATAAGATGAAATGTGTTGGTAACTTTCTAAATTTTATAGTAGATAGAAGTGCTTTGGAATCATCAAGTCTGTAATTTATGAAATAGTTAAATAAAAACTAGTTGTTGATTTCTTGCCTTCAAAATATTTTGTGTATATATCATGTATAAGTAATGGATTAAGGATGCCTTTGAATGATTTGATTGGATAAAGATTGCACCTAATGGTTGTATTAGAGTAGCGTAGCAGAAACATGGTGGAGACTAGGACACTTGAATGTCGTAAATCTTGTTATTTCTAAGTAAATGGACTACCTAATTTTGGTTGTTATGTGATGTTTTGATAGCATTTGATCAAAAGAGGATTTCTTTTGAGGATTTTTCTCTCATTTAGGCTTATGTTATGACTTCTTCAATAAGATAGGAATGTGATTATGTGTAAAATGTATATCTATCTTCTTATATGCATACAATTAGATGAATAAGTGTTATCGTGCATAAACGATATATAATTATTTTGTTTTTTGCTTATTTTGTGGTAGAAATTATAAGTTTTGTTTTGCGATGTGTGGATTAAATCAAGTCTCCTTGAAAATATATTAATGATTTAGCACACTTATGATAAATAGTAAGAATGTTGTAAGTTGTTATCACTATTGTAATGTATTAATTTTGAATGATTGAGGCATGGGGATGAAAAATTTCTAGTCGCGATCTTATCTTTGGTTAGGAAATGGGTGAATTAAATGATTTATGGATTGATGGAACATTAAATGATGAAGAATAGGCGTACTATTGGTAAATACCCTAAAGGAAATATTGTAAATTATCTATGTTTAGGGAAGTTTTTGATTAATTAATGCTTGTTGTCATTTTAACCCTTGCGACTTCTAGGAGTAAGTCTAGTCCAAGGGGGGGAGGATGTAGTGCCCCTCCTCGACTAGACAACTATTTCATGCTTGATAGACATATTTAGACCTATTAGATCCAGTTAGACTCTTGATGATGATGTTATGGATTATGATGATGGTTTGACATTTTGTTTCAATTGCATTATGTCATGGATTACTATGAGGACTTATGCCACTTTGATGATTTCATGAATGATGGTGTTATCATTATTGATCATGAGATTTGATGGCTATATACATTTGATGGGTTTCCTTATGTGTTCATGTACTTGATGATTATATGTTCTATTTACATTGATGGAATTACATTGATCATGTGCTAGATGGTATTATGGATGGTTTTGCATTGATTATGTATTTGATGTACTAACCCTATTTCAAGGATATTTCTGATGAGATGTTTATATGTTTTGTTTGACCTACTATTTGACTGTCTTTGTGGAGAATCAACTTCACATCACTCATTGCAAGCGGGATGTGTCATTGCATAATTTTGCCACTTATCTGTTATATATGAATATATACATGTATCATTGTTGGTGGTTGTAGGACTTGTAGGTACTAGATATTTATTCCTCCTGGAATCCTCAGGTGCAAGCTCCCCTGGCTTCACAGGTGTGAGCATGTCCTTATCCCAATGGTAATATGTGGTTTCAGAGTTTACATGGGTTCCCTTCACATACTCTAGGTCTAAGATTGTCACTAGGTGCAATTGGTCATGTCAGTTGTTAGCTTGGCTCTTTCAGTTTGAGAGTATGTTAGTATTGATTGACTCTTTTGGTATGAGGATTATTTATGTTGTGATTGATTTTATTGTCACGTCGTTATTTATGTGGTGTTGGATTATTTGTCTATTTGATGAGAGATCTAATGGTTAGTATTATTTATTTTTAATTATTTGATTTAAGCCAATTGAGCTTTTGATTATTTGATTTATGATTTTTAGAATTATAGTATTTATTTAATTAATAATTTTATAAAGATTATTTAATTAATTATTGATTGTTGATTATAGTTTAAATATTAATTAATATTTAATAATGGAAGTAATAAATTATTTAATGGTTGATTTATTTAATTATGTTTTCTATTGGTGAGTATTTAATTAAAAATAACTATAGTTCATAATATATTAAATAATAATTCCTATAGGGATATAGTTTAAAAAATAATATTTATTTGGTGGTATGGTAATTATACCTTGGGATATTAAAATATACTTATCCACCTACTTATAATATATGTTAATATTTCGTACCTACCCTATTCTCCTATTGGAGGATTTTATTTTGGGGAAACCATAGGATATGGGAAAAATATTCCAAAATGGAATTATCCTACTGGTTGGTTTTCTAGGGTTTCTTGTTTATTGTTTCATTTTAATGGATTCCCTGTGAATGTTAATGGCTTTTATTCTTTGGCTTTGGATTCTCGATGGATTGCTTGGACTGGGTTTGGAAGAGATTTGGGTTTGGATTTGGATTGCAAAGCTTGTGGGCTCTCCTTTAGCTACCTACCATCACATGGGTTGCAGGTTGGAGGCCATACCCTTGTTGTTTATCTTTATTTTCATTGTCTGCAAATTTTTACTCTGTGAATTTTTTGTGTGGGGAATAAGGAAATAGTTCATTTCATTCTCTCTATTCTTAATGGAAATGATTGGGAATTCCATGGGTTATGAGATCTTTATTTGGATGAAAGTTTGGAAGTTATCTTGCATGTGGTTGTCGTGAATGCACAACATGGGATTTATATGTATTGTGATTTCTTCCATTTATGATGTGATTGTATTTGATTATTGATGTTTTGGAGATTCCTTTCATGTTGTTAAAGATTTAAGGGAGTTTGTGGAGTTGAGAGGAGAGAGCATTGTGAGCTTCCAGTTTGGCCTTGCCGTGAGGAAGACTCATAGGACTCATCTCCTTCTAGGCCATTTTATATTTCCCTTGTTATAATGTGTTTTTTATATTTGGAATAAATTTACTATTTCTATTTGTACGTGTGTTGAGTCTATTTCATGATTTGGATTCAAGATTTGGTGTTAGACGGTTTTGTGAACTTACTAGAGATGTTTTTCCCTCCTAAAGTTTGCTTTATGTTTTCAATTGGATTTCCTTGGGTGAATTTTATTATTTTATTTTGTTCAAATATTATTAAATTTTATTTTGTTTTGATTCCAACGAGTATAAATACGTCATATTTGGCTCATTATGTTTCGAGCAGTTTTGAGCCAGCACTTTAGCAGTTTTCTGCAAAATTTACTTTGTTTCATATGCGCTAAAAGAATCATCATATGCACTAAAATAATCAGCATATGTGCTAAAATAATAGTCATATGCACTAAAAGATCAGTCATGTGCGCCACTTCAGACAATGTATGCGTCATTCTGTGTATTTTTTAGGGTTTGTCCAGTTTGAAGTTTGTTTGATGTTAGTTGGATTTTGGGCTATACCAAAGGCTTTTTGAGGGCATTTATGATTTTTGAAGTATTCATATGATTAATTTGCATGTTTTATATGCATTTTACACCATTTGAGTTGTTTTTGCTTCCTCTCTTGTTGATGCACCAAGAGAGAGATTGAAATTCTTGTGATTATGTGCCAACAAGTGGATAGGCCTTGCTGAGATTATTTAATGATTCATTTCAGATTTGATGGAATTTATTATGGCCTTTATATGTTGATTTGGCCAAGAGGCTCATTGGTTTTTGGTTCCCATGTTGTGACCTTTTATATGTTTCATGATTATAAGATGAGATTGTTGGTTGCATATGGATTGTTTATGATTTCAGATTTATGT
The DNA here is from genome assembly GCF_030272615.1 of Cryptomeria japonica. NCBI lineage: Eukaryota > Viridiplantae > Streptophyta > Pinopsida > Cupressales > Cupressaceae > Cryptomeria > Cryptomeria japonica. The sequence goes on from NC_081410.1 coordinate 473,616,304, forward strand.
ATGTTCTCAAATTTAATTATGATTCTAGAGCCTCTTGTGTTTTCATATTTGAGACCATGTTAGGTGAGAGTGGGCTTCCTTGTGACGAACGAGGTCCGAGAGATATGCTTGCTTTAGGTTCCTTGTAAGGATGCGTGAAGTCTAGACCGCTAGGGCACATTGGGAGTTTATCATGTTATTGTAATCAAGTGCAAACTTAATAATAAACTCACGGGATGGATAGATAGATAATTAATTCATTTGAGCCTCATGAATTAGTCCTAGGGAGGATGTTTTAGGATAAGCATGAGAAGGTCGTGAAGACTGTAAGCTAATCTCCCTTAGTCTCTCATAGGTTGAGATGGCTCCACATGACCATCAGGCTAAGGGCCTTATGTTATGTGTTATGTGGATGGCATGTGATGACACTCCACCCCTACATGTGTTCCCTTTGATGATCTTATGACTATGCCTTGTTGATTGATAAACCTCTAGGAGTTTCTTATTATGGTTGTTTGTGTTGGGTTGTATTTGCTTGATGCTTGAGAGTGTTTTTGTAATCTTGTATTTTGGTATTAAATGTCAACCTAGATGTAGAGTGTGTTTTGGGACCCCGTGTCATCTCCCAGCACGGGGGGTGGTTCCTTTGGTTCCACATGGTCGGGTGGATGGTGCTTTTTACTATTGGGTTTTTCCCCTTGTTGTTGTTTTTCGTGCGTGGATGTGGATTCTCCTTCTTGATGGATTATGGATGAACCTTGTATCAGATTTATGTAATGAATATGGTCAAATCCATGTATGTGGTAGATGGAATCGTGTAAAAGGAAGAGCTATGTTCATGATGTATTGTTATGTAAATGTATTCGTAAGTAGTTCATAAATGGTAGTTAGGGTATGTCATGATTTGTAAATGTTGCAATGAGATGTATGGATATGTTCTTGTTAAATGAACGAAATGATTTCATGTACCCAAATTTGGCATTGGAGTTGCAATTTAAATATATGTGATTTATAATATAATCTTCTTGTATTGGTTAGAAATGAAATTTATGGTTATTCTTTAGATTGTGATTTAATATGTGAAAAAACCTTGAGAAATGGAATAATCTTAAATTTCAGTACTGAGGATGTTAGATAATATGGATAGGGTTTAGATAATGATGTCTGTATGTGCACACTTTGGAAATTATGAAAAGTATGCATATAATGCAAAAGGATTATGGAAGGAAAATATTAGGATTCTTGTGTTATACATTGGGGTTATTGTCAAATGAAATGATTATGTTGGGAAAGTGGTTGCATTTGTAGTTGGATTAGGAAAGGAAACTATTGCTACTGGATTCGTGGATATGCTTTTGGTGCTATGTGAAAACTATGATGTTATGAAGAAATTAGAAATGTGAATAGATCATGTTGCTAATAGGTAGATCATGATGGAGGAGACATATATGTCCATGTGATAATTTGCATGTAAAAGAAAATTTGGATTAAAAGGTATTGAGGCTTTAGAATGAAGCTAATATGAAATGGATTGATTTGGATAGTAATGTAATGTATATCATACTAGATAAATAGTAAATGACTTGTATATGATGTATTCCATGTACTTGTAATGAAGTTAATGGATTTATATTGTTATATGTTTGTAAGTCAATAAATGAACTTTATGATTGAAGGATTAGTGTGATGTTGTGCTTGCTCATGCTTAAGTAAAGAAATAAGAGAATTAGTTTATCATATGGATTGAAGAATGAATTATAGTGTATACTGTAGACACCTAAAATTGTCATGTCTAATTAAATAAATATTTTATTTATTTAATTATCTAAGCCTAATTCTTCTATTAATTAAATAAATCTTTATTTATTTAATTAATTCATTTATCCTCTTCTAGCCTTATTTCTCATTTAAATAAATACATTTATTTATTTAAATTATCCTTTTCCAAATTAAATAAATATTTATTTATTTAATTGATCTCATTTCTTCTATTAATTAAATAAATCTTTATTTATTTAATTAATTCATTAGCCTTTTCTACACATGATACATGTCATTCATCTCTTAATTCCTACACTACCTACCCCTTTCATTATTTTATTATTTCTTTTACCTACCCTCTAATCATAGCTGACCTCCTTTTACACCTCTCAATCTTATCCCTTCATTTCATATTGTGTCTTCTATATAAGGAGATGCTTCCTTCATTATCAAACCCTAATGAACTATTTGATCACTTGACTACACTACGATCCTACTTGCAACCACATTTTGTTCTTTGTTGAGCTCTTGTGCACATAAAATCTGAGAGCAAATATATCAAGCAAGATCAATGGAGATAGGAAAAATGGAGATCAAAACCCTATTGGACATGTAATGGTATAATCTTTGTGATTTCATTTTATTTGCATTGTCTTAGGTAATCTTCATATGTTATGGTGGATCTTTGTTGTTGTTAGGCTAGGGTTTTTTGGTGGTTGAATTCATTTAGCCTTTCAATTTTGTTATTATTGTTATCCATTTTCACCATATACATTTTGGCACGCCTGGTGGGACTCTTGTCCCTTTTGCATTTAACCTCCTTGTTGTAGATTTTGTGTTTTTGAAGTTGCAGATCGGACGTTTTCGGCAGCATTTTGATATTTTTGCGTCGACGTACTTTTGGATCGCGTTTTTGGCTTTTTGACGCGTCTGTGAACTTTCAGATCGCGTCTGGGTTTTCTAATCGCGTCCGTGACATTTTGAATCATGTCTGTGTTATCCATAGTATTTTATTTTGCAGGTTCTGGAAATCGCGTTTGTGTTCCTAAGTCGCGTCTGCGGTGTTTTTAGTCGCGTTTGTGCCCAGAAGTCGTGTCTGCATTCTAGAGCTGCGTCTCTGTCTCACAGAACCACGTCTGTGTCACTGAGTCGCGTCTGTGTTGAGGGTAATCATGTCTGTGTTCGCCGATTTCAAATTTTCGGTTTTGGATTTTTGCATTTAGGGTTTCAGATCTAGTTTATTTTGAGCTAACATTTTCAGATCTAGCTAACGAAATTGGTGCAGCTGGTCTTAAAAGCAAAATTGTTTTGTTGAAGGCCCCTATTTTCACAAAGTCTTTTGGGTTTAAAATTTACCTAACTTGTGTGCTTGCAGGAAGGGGTGATCATTTGAAACAATCCAAACTACTAACAGCTCTTTGTTGCAGGTCCTTGGCAAGGGTTTTTTGATTTTTATTGTGTGCCTTGTTTTCATAGATTAACAAACACTTCAATTGGTGCACTAAAATTGAATCATTGTCTTTTGTGTCTTGAGCAATAGACTCTTTTTGTTTAATCTTTAGAGGGCCTGTCTTCCCGTGTGGTCATTAGGACTACTAGTGAGAAGAGAACGACCCAAGTGGTAGCGAGGAAAACCCACCTCTTTCAAACCACTATAAACAAATGTATTCATGGTGAAAACTATGGATAACGTGTGCTGATTAGTTCATACTGACACTATGTCTCCCCATAAACCCATTTGATCAAATTTATTTGATCAGTTGTAGGGCGTAACCCCTACCAGCTGGGAGCCTTCTGTATTTACAGAGCTGAAAGTGCCGCATGTATGGCTACATGAGCAGATTTCCTTACTAGCACCTTTTTGTTTTAGAATCCCAAATCCTTCTAGTTGTTGGGGTAGGAGGTCGGACCTCTGGTAGTGGCCCACACACATACGGTTCTTAGTAGAGATACAAAGTTCACCACGGGGAGTTTTCGTGGGGACTGATGCTTGGCTGACCCGAGAAGTGAGTGCCGAGGGTGGAGCCAGTGAGGTCAAGCATCTAAGTATCCACTCTGAATAGCGTAGCCTCGGGGGGAAAACACTATGTGGGATCAACAACTATTGTCTTGGCCAGCCATAAGAATTGTGCTTGACTTATTTTAAACATTCAAACATTCAAGACCAAATAGAAAAACATTGTGTCTTTTGTGCCTTCAAGTGTATGCAAAACAATTTTGCATCAAACAACACACTTTTTATTGGAGTCATTTTTGAGTCTAGACACTTACAAACATTGGGTCTTCATCAACACTGTGTCCTCTTGTCACGAAAAATAGTCAAACAGTCAGATTTGGTCACAACAAAACGACTTCACAGATTGGAAAAAATTGCACAAATTTTACAGAAACGTGTTTGTGTCTGTCATAATCGTGTCTGTGCTGTCTAAATGCATCTGTGTAGGGCAGAAACGTGTCTGTGTTCCCAGAATTAACAGTACATTTTGCAAAAAAAAAAAACTCATAAGCGCGTCTGTGTTGAACAGAGACACGTCTGTGTCAGGAAACCACGTCTATGAAGTATACAGGCACGTCTGTGTTCAGAATTGAAAATTTTTTACAATCCAGCAAACAAACACAGTCAGTTTCAAAATTCTTGAGCTTCCTAGGTTGTTTCTCTAGGTTTCATTTAGCATTCAACCTGTCTTTGGGTCTCACACAGTCCATCATTGCTTCACATCTCATTTTACATTCACACTTGTCTAAAACTTGAGTCAAAAGGTCACTTGCTTGTCCTCACTATACTTTGTCAACACACTACTTACAACAATACTTTGCTAGGTGGTCCCTCATCAAGGTTTCTTACCTTTGGGTCTCATTTGGTCTTACTTAGAGTCAAGGTCAACTTACCTCATCAAGAGAAACTATCCTCTCTTTGGAAGTCACACCTACTCTACTACATACATACTTGGTCTTACACTTTGGACATTGCAAGTACACCTCAGATTCATTTACACTCCATCTAACTCTTGGTGTTCCATACTTTTTCCAGTTTCATCTAGTCTCACACATCTTGGTCAATACCTAGTTCATGGTTGAAACCCGTCTTCAAAAATCTAGGAGAGAAACTAAAGAGGCTCAAGAGTCCGCAAACATGAGTTCTTATGAGTATGACAATGATGTCTTTTTCAATACTGATCATAACACATTACCTGACATGGATGCCTATAGAAACATTCCAAATGTTGAGAACATGGGCATTACAAACAACAATGATACACACAATGACAATCTGGACAACTTTTCAGTACATTCAGCAGATGTGGAAGAATCCATTATGAATCCCCATTTCAATCGGTTGGTTGAGGAAATAATGAGTAGAGATAGACAGTACTTCTTACAAATGATGGCACAAAGTGGAGCCAAGATACCTCATGATTTTGACATGTCTCAAATAATGGAAAATTGACCTTTGCAACAAACTCACTCCAACATGGATCAAAGAAGGCCTAATAGTGGAGGCAATAGAGGACCACATATGGTACCTGAATCACCATCGTCTTTGCTTCAAAAACTAGAGGTCCCACATACACATGATCAAGCATATGATACTTACCTTCGTAGACCATTATGGAAGTCTTATGCAGACAGATATGCTCAATCACATACCCAAGCTAAGGAGCAACCACCAAAGCAATTGGATATTCAAAGGCATGCTCAAAATTTGGACACAAGGAAACCCCGTGTCAAATTTGGGGGCAACATAGTAGAACATGACATGCCTGTGGAATATGGTATACATGCACAAAATAGATATGGTGTTCCTCAACAGGAATCTATACCAAGTGGTCCATATACACAACATCACTATAGACCTCCTCCATATGAACATGTGTATGATCAATATCATCCATATATGCAACAAGCTCCTCCTCCAATTGGTTCCTCAAGAATAGGGTATGGTCCAAGAAGTTGATCTCCACCTAAGAGCAATTTGGAGCAACAAGTCAGGGACTTACAAAAGAAAATGGAGGACATAAATACACCAAAACCAACATACACAATGAGAGACATATGTCCTTATCCGTTCGACAAGAGCATTCTAATGCCTCCTTTTCCTACACACTTTGTGACGCCTAAATTTGATAAGTATAGAGGAAAAGGGGATCCTAAGGCACACATAAGACAATTTTTCACAGCTTGCATTGAAGTAGCTTCAGAAGAGACATATTTGATGAGATTATTCCCACAAAGCTTAGGTGATCAAGCTATGGAATGGTTCTCCCAACTCCCTCCTGGTATTAAGTCATGGGGTGACTTAGTAGAGGCATTTATTCAACATTTCTCCTACAATATAGAGACAGACATATCAGTCACTACTTTATGCAACACCAAGCAAAAAGAGGGAGAGTCTTTTGCATCATTTTTACAAAGATGGAGGAATCTAGCTAGCAGATGCTCTTGTGAAATTCCACAAAAACAAATGGTAGAGATGTTCACACAAAATGTTAACAAAGACATTGGCTATGATCTAAGGAAAGCTTGTTTGTCCACCTTCAGAGATGTTATTGAAAAAGGCTTAGCAACAGAAAAGGTCCTAATTGAGCAAGGAGTCATTAAGATATTTAAGGAGAAAAAAGATGACTTTAAAGGAAAAGACAAGCCAAGATTTTGGAATAAAAACAAGAACACAATCAATGATGGTGTTGTTGATGCCAATACAGTGCGACCCAAATTCATCTTTTTGGGATCAAGTTCTACAAACAATCAAGTGAATACTCAAACAACTTCTAGATCACGAAGGAAGTACACTCCATTGGGAGAACCACTTGAGTCAGTCTTCAAAAAGTTAGTGGCAAATAAGGTAATCACAGTTCTAGATTTTCCTCCATATGAACCAAAGGTTAAACCAAATTGGTGGAATGATGATGAGTATTGTGAGTTTCATAAGAGCAAGGGTCATAAGACAGGAAATTGTCATCAACTGAAGAACATCTTACAAGATCTCATTGATAGAGGCGACATTGAGATTGAGGGACATTCATCCAATCAAGAACATGAGATGTTTAAGGAACCATTCCAAAACATGACAAGGGAAAAGCTAAAGCCACAAATGATCAAACCAACTATACTAGAGCATCTTACAACTATGATTCAACTATCAATCACATCTCGATGGACAATTATGTCTCTACTATTATCATCAAGGACAAAACTCCTGAGAATTCTACTCAGAGACCTAAGATTGTCCTAAAAGGTGTTGGATCTTCTTCCGAACCTACCTCTGAATGTCATGTTACAACCCGTCGAGGTAAAATTACTTTGCCAGGTGCTTCAACTAAAAACACTGCTTCTTCATCAACCAAACCTGAGTATGACCTTGTAGAACAGTTAGGGAAGACACCCGTGCTCATCTCCATCCTTGAGCTATTACGCATATCCCCCGCACATAAAGCTATTCTTGACAAAATCTTGAGAGACATTGTTGTTCCTACTGATCTGAATGTGGACCAGTTTCAAGCCATGGTGGGATACCTTTCCATTCCGCATTCTCTTACCTTCATAGAAGCCGATGATGCCTCCATAAGTCAGCCACATAATGCACCACTACATGTTGAAGCCTTCATACACAAACATATAATCAAACGAGTCCTGATAGATGGAGGAGCAGGTCTAAAAATTTGTACATTAAGCACTATTAAACAATTGGGATATTCTGATAAAGCTGTGAATTCAACAAATCAAATCACCATCAAGGCATATGATGATGAAGAGCGCTCATCCAAGGGCACAGTCACCTTACCTCTTAGAGTTGGACCAGTTACAAAGGATGTGGTTTGTCAAGTCTTGGATCTAGATCTCACTTATAATATATTGCTAGGATGTCCTTGGATTCATGAAATGATGGCGGTCCCATTGACATATCACCAATGCATTAATTTTCCTCACAATGTAGTAGAAGTAATAGTTAACGGTGATCCTAATCCGTTCATATGCTGCAATAACCTGAGATAAAAAACTAAGACTATCATTCTCAGTAATCGTGAAGCTGTTCCTTCTTCGGCATACATTGATCCTGAGTCATTGAAACCTTCGACATCAAAGCAAGGTGAGCTTAAAGGCAAATTTCAGGACAAAGGCATGGGAGAATACACTTTAAATCAGACCATGTACTTACGACAAGTCATGAGTTCCCCAAAAGAATATGGAAGACCACATCCTAACAAGCAAGTATCCATCATGGTACTCAAATGGGACCCTACTACCTTTCAAAGATGGGGCGAACTGGAAGAGGAAGACTTATACAAAATGCTTTACAAAGACATTGAAGATGACACACAAGATCACATCAATATACCCTGTGAGAAATATGGCAAAGGCTTCAGGATTCTACAAAAAATCGGGTATGATGGAAAAAGCCCTCTTGGGTTACAAAAGGAAGGCATCATTGAACCTTTACAACCTGAATTGACTTTCAAAAAGGAACGCTCGAAGGGACTTGGTTTTCTGACTTCCAAGGTCCACACTAAAAGTATAGAAGAAGCATTACAAATCAAAGTTGCCAAAATTCAACAAGAGGATCGCTATTCCACAAACTCCAACGAATGGGAATGGGGTTTAGACAAATCCTCTAGTGACTACGAGCTCACCGAGACATTTAGAGAGCCGGATGAACCCACAGAAGAAGAGGAATTTTATAAAAAGTTCAGAGTTGGTCAAGGAGCAACCCATGAGGATTCCACACAGTCTTTGTCTCAAGGTTCTAGGTTGAAATCACATAGGATGAGAACACTTATCCCAGAATGCGCTACTAGTGATGACAATTTGGATTTGCTCGTGATCGAAACTTACGAGGAGAGTGCCATCGATGACCTCGATAATTACCTTGACATACCCAAATATAACTACATCTTCACTCTTAGCCCCGCAAACTTTGAAGACATTAAAGGCCTTCCCCTTGTTCACCATCAACTCATTGACTGGGATCATGAAGGACCAGCGCAATTTGACACATTCCAAAATGATGAAGTTGTTATTGACTATCTTGGCATATGAGATTATCTTCCCCCTGGGAACCATAAAGCAGGATACACTATAGAACTCAATAGCATGGCATATTTTGGTGAGGGTGTCGAACCTTCTAGTTGCAAAAATATGAAAATAAAAACAAACCAAGGGTCTTATGGTGAAAACCACACCGTGGCGCTGTCTGACCCCAAAAAAGTAAAAAGAAAGGACATATATAAGGGCAAAAACCTCTCTGAGGTACCCGAAGATGGAAGGCTCGACATTCTCCCAGCATCATATGAGGAAAAGTCATCCATGTTGGTAGAGGAGACTATCAAAACAAACATTGGTACATAAGAGGTTCCACACAACATATTCCTGGCTCAATCATTGACAGAGTCCGAAAGGTCAAAATCCATAAGTTTCTTCAAAGAATGACAAATCAACTTTGCATGGTCATATGCTGATATGCCTGGACTAGATCCGGATTTGGTAATGCATCATTTGACAATCAAACCGGGGGCAAAGCCAGTGAAACAAAAATTAAGAAAAATGCATCCACAAGTGGCATTACTAGTCAAAGCAGAACTTGAGAAATTATTGGATGTTGGATTCATACGCCCAATTGATTATCCTGAATGGATCTCTAATCTAGTGCCTGTCAGTAAACCAGATCGCAGCATCAGAATATGTACAGATTTCAGAGACATCAACAAAGCTTGTCCAAAGGATGACTTCCCATTACCAAGTATTGACTTGATTGTTGATCTCACAATAGGTCATGAAATGTTATCATTGATGGATGGATTTTCTGGTTATAATCAAATAAGGATCGCACCTGAGGATCAACACAAAACATCATTCACTTGTCCTTGGGGAACTTTCTGCTGGAATGCCATGCCCTTTGGGCTAAAAAATGTAGGTGCTACATATCAAAGAGCCATGACTACTATCTTTCATGATCTCATGCACGTAACCGTGGAAGATTATGTTGATGATCTCTTGGGTAAATCAATAGACAGAGATACACATTTGGACATACTTTCAATCATCTTTGATCGGTTGGAAAAGTACAAAGTAAGATTAAACCCTAAGAAATGTGTCTTTGGAGTAACCTCCGGGAAGCTCCTAGGATTCATTGTGTCCAAAAGAGGAATCAAAGCTGATCCAACAAAAGTCAAGGCCATCTTGGAGATGCAACCACTAAGAAATATCAGTCAACTTCGATCTTTACAAGGGAGACTCTAATCTATACGAAGATTCATAGCACAACTTGCAGACAAGTGTAATCCTTTTAAGCACTTGCTACATAAAAACGTCAAATTCAAATGGGATGATAACTGTCAACAGGCTTTTCAGACACTCAAAGATTATCTCTTGAATCTTCCAGTTTTGATGCCACCAGTTCCAGATCAGCCTCTGTTACTATACATCTCAGCTACTCCAACAGCACTGGGGGCACTCTTAGCACAACAAATTGTTGAGGGCAAGGAAAAGGCAATTTACTATATCAGTCGCACATTGGTGGGATATGAGCTAAACTACACACCAATCAAGCGTGCATGTCTCGCCATGGTCTTTGCTTCACAGAAATTACGACATTACATGCTCACTCATAAGACTAAGTTGATTGCAAGGATAGATCCATTGAAATACCTTCTCAATAAAGCAACACTTACTGGGCGACTAGCCAAATGGGTAATGATCTTGAGTGAATTCGACATCGAGTATGTGGACAGGAAAGCAATAAAGGGACAAGCCATCGTAGATCAATTAGCAGATGCCCCCATGATTGATGATGCTCCTCTAAGTTTGGAATTTCTAGATGAATTAATTTTAACAATGTCACATGCAAAGCCATGGCAACTGTACTTTGACGGCTCATACACATAGCATGGGGCAGGAGCTGGCATCCTCTTTATAACTCCTCAAGGAGACTCTATACCAAAATCATACCGCTTATCATTTCCTTGCACTAACAATATAGCGGAATATGAGGCATTAACAACTGGATTACGGATTGCAATTCAGTGGAAGATCCAGGAACTTCGTGTTTTTGGGGATTCTCAACTTGTCATCCATCAAGCAACTGATGATTACCAAACAAAAGATGAAAAATTAATGCCTTACAAACAAATGGTGGATGACCTGAAACAACACTTCACAAAGATAGATTTTGAGCAGATACCAAGAGAGCAGAATCGCGTCGCAGATGCCATGGCTACAATTGCTTCATTGATCGATCTACCTCCAAATGAGACCTGCTATGAGTTCTTGGTGGATAACCTTTTGGTTCCGTCATATGAAATCACTCCTACTAAGATGATATGTGTTTTTGGTCCCGAGTCCCAGTTATATGGTTTCATCTTCACATACCTTCACGATAATACCCTTCCTCCTAATTTATCAAATAACCAACGTCACACCTTCATTCACCAATCCTCTCAATATGTCATTTTAGTGGATATCCTATGCCGGCGAGGTCTAGATGGCACTCTTCTTAGATGTTTAGAAAGCAACGAAGCTCAAATTGCGTTATGTGAAGTACATGAAGGGATATGTGGTCCACATGCTAGTGGTCCTACCTTGGCCAAGAAACTCATTAGGACTGGATATTACTGGCCCAATATGGAAAAAGACTCATATCAGTTTGTCAAGAAATGTAAGCAATGTCAAATTCATGGAGACCTCATACATGCGCCAGCACAAGAACTACAACCACTTGCGTCTCCTTGGCCCTTTTGTCAGTGGGGACTCGATCTCATAGGAAAGATTCACCCTCTTTCTTCTAATGGTCATAAATTCATTATCACTGCTATAGAGTATTTCACAAAATGGATTGAAGCCGTGCCTCTCACACAAGTCACTAGAAAACAGATTGCTACGTTCATCCTTAACTATATCATTTGCCGATACGGTATTCCTATTTCCATTATCACTAATAACGGGCGTCCCTTCAAAAATAAGGATGTTCATGAACTCTGTGACTGCTTCCATATTTCCCATCATTTCTCCACACCACATTACCCCTAAGGTAATGGCCAAGCTGAGGTGTCTAATAAAACAATCCTTAAAATCCTTAAGAAGACAGTCGACGATGCTAGCCGTAATTGGCATATCCAACTTAATCCTGCACTTTGGGCCTATCGCACAAGTGTTCGCACACCTATAGGAGCTACAACCTATTCACTTGTCTAGGGCACTAAATCCATCTTTCCTATTGAGGTCGAGTTACCCTCTTTACGGGTCTCTTTGCAAAACATCATCAGTGATGAAGATTATAGGGTCTCTCGCTTACAAGAACTTGAACTACTAGATGAACAGAGACAAATTGCTTTTAACCATCTCAAGGCTTACCAACAACGAATGGGTCGTAGCTACAATCACAAAGTCAAGCCTCGTACATTTGAGGTAGGTGACTTGGTTCTCAGAGAAAACCCCAAGAATCAGCAAGATGGAGAGAAGAAGGGCAAGTTCGAACCAAATTGGCTTGGTCCTTACATCATTACAACAGCATATGGATCTGGGGCATATCAGCGCTCAACTATATAAGGTGAACCTTTGGAGGATCCTATCAACAACATGCACCTTCGCAGGTTCTACACATAGCTCTTCGGAATATCCTAATTCAAAAATACAAAAAAATCAAAAAAATTCGAAAAAAAAAAAAAAAGAAAATTGAAAAAAAGTAAAGAGAAATAATTTCGTCCAACGGTGAAAACCACTTCGGTAGCGCCTTGGGCAAGTACCATGGTGAAAACTGGGTCACCAGCACCATGCGTAGAGACATTGCTCCTCCCTTCTTCAGGATCCACTTTCATCCTTTCACTTTGCACACACTCACGACCAATTCATCCATAATAAACTTACCCATTCCCATCATGGCTTGTTATTGATCTACCCAAGATTGGTTAGCCATTCATAATAAACCTCCCTTTCCATCCATAATAAATCAGCTCTTATCTATGGCTACAACAAATCCTATGTCTAGTGATGGGTGTGGAACTGAGAACATCACACGTTTCGGGGAGTACAGTTTCTTTCAGCTTCCTTCAGTCTATTCGCGCACAATCCACAATAAAGAAACATTTGCATCGCCAGTCCGCAATAAGGTCTCATCTTCTTCGCAATAAAATATCAGTTTCATGGATTCAGTCAGTTTTAGATGAGACATAGCAGCAACAATGAGCTTCAACAAATCAAATCTTTCAACAGACTCAGACAACATATGGTTCCGTGCTATCTATCCTTTTGTGAAAGTAAACATTGTGACCACAATCAAATAAGACTTATACAAGTGACAAGAGACACTAAACTTGAGGAATACAGTGGATGTTGGTGTTGAGTCTTGGTTTTCTTTTGATTTTATCTTTTGGTGACATGTCTTTTAGCTTTTCCAGGATGTCTTTGACTAGAGATTATATCTCCAGGATGTCTTTGACTAGAAAGGCGAGGATGGGTATCGTCACCTATTTGTATTTGCTATCTGTGGATTGTCTTTTAGTAATGCTATGACTTGTCCAAGGATATGAGGACACTATGAGTCTAGTATGAATTGGGGCATTCTTTGTTTGTGACTGTCTTATCTCCATGCAAACAGGTACAATGACTTTTTGGGTCAAACATATGCCTCAATTGTCATAACCTACTTGCCATAATAAAGCTCAATGAAGATAACATACAAGAAGCTCTTTCACTTTCATATCTTCTGTCTTCCATCCCCCTTTCTTGATTGACTTCCATCGTCCTTCTCGAGTCCGCGTAGCCTGCTATCACATGACTGAGTATAATTCCACACCAAAAACATTCGCATCTCATGTAGTTTCACCTGCATTACCACATATAAGTATTTCATACATACATATAGGTATCACAATTGCATCACATCCTGCACACAACACATGTTAGCACATTTTACATTCTCATCATGTAAATTTACATTCTCATCATGTAAATTTACATTTGCATTATCATATTCATTTGCATTACATACATTCACAATTGCATCATGCATACACATATTCAAAACATAAAAGAACAAAAATATTACATTGCATCATGTACATATTTGCATCCATATCATAAGCATCACATAAGAACATCCCATCACATAGGTACACATGCATATAGCTGCCGCAAAGATGAATCATCTCATATATATATATATATATATAAAGTGTCATGATACAATGATGTCAAAATCATATGGCTACAATCACCCGAAGGTGTCTACATCATCATACAAAAATGGCACAATATTGATACATAGGGAGCCCTCTAAGGCTATGATGAACTCCCTCCCTCGGAGCCGCTTGGCCTCGATAGAATTTGAGCCCCCGAAGGACCCGCCCCAGGATCATCCCTCCTGTCCCCTCTATCTGGTGGTGGTGGAGGACCCATAACCCCACCACTAGATGCCTGTCTCCTCCGACTCCCTCCTGTAGCTGTCACTATCCGCGATGGTCTATGGAAGCTCCTCGCCCGCTGATCCACTAGCACTGCACCATAATAGAGATCCCACCAGTAGGCAATCTCCTCCCTGGCCCGCAGAACATAGGCATATCCGGCCCCTGTGTCCTCTGCTGCCTGTCTCCCAGCCCTCAGTGCTGTCTTAGCCTCTATGTAGTGCTGAATGGCCTGGTCTCGCTCCCGCTCAGTATCTCTGAGCCATCTCCTGATCCTATCCCTCTCCCTCTCCAATTCCTGGATCTCATCTGCTTGTCCCTGGTAGATCTCCCTCAGCTCAATCAGCTCATCCTCCTCTGCATCAGCCCCCTGTGGCTCTGCCTATAGCTCCCCCTGTAAGGGTTCCTGCCCCTGTGCCTGTACCTGTACTGGTGCCTATATCGGTACCTATCCCTATACCTGTCCCTATACCTATCCCTGTCCCTGTACCTGTCCCTGACCTGTCTGGGACCCTGTGCTACTGGCACCTGTAGTGGCAATCCACCGCGACCTCTCACCACCCGAGCCTGCCTCTCCTTTGCTCCCTCCCTCTACGGTGCAACCCTCCTCTCTCCAACTACCCCCCTCCTCCTCCGTCGACCTCTTCCCCCATCAACTCCATCATCATCATCGTCCCCACCACCATCTCCCTCAAATAACTCTCCTGGATCCGTCAGGCATGGGAATGGATGCTCAACCCAGTAGGCTGTATACTCGGCATCCATGCTGACATCCTCGATCTCTGGCCACATGTCCCAGGGTAGGGGTACCATCTCTACTAGCTGCGTCACAGCTTGATCATATGATAGCAAGGGTCCAAACTGCGCCTGATCCCTGACTGTCTGCACATACATGCCTAAGCCCCGTGACATCCTCTGGATCCTGCCAAACTGCCTGCAAACCCTATCCACAAGCTGTCTCTCTAGTACATAGGCATCCGCCCAATCAGGTACCTGCTCCAGAAAGTGTAGGGAATCTCTACCGCATCATCCTCCCACTCCTCGCATCCCAGGTATGGCCTCCAAATGACTACATCAATATCATCTATCACCCATCACCAGTGCTCTAACCTACCAATCTGTGGCTGCGACGTGATCATATCATACAACTGCATGAAACTGCGCCCGTGCCCTCTGCCTCTGAAATGTATCGGTCTCGTCACTGGCAGATGCTCATAAGCCCACACCTGCAACAATGTCACCCTGCAACCCAATCCCACTGATCCGTGGTATACAAACTGATGCAGCTCATAGTACAGGTGTGCCAGCACACACGGTCCCTAGGCATATCTGGTGTGCTATGTCACCAGTGTCTCCAATGCCCCTCCCCAGCCCACAGCCAACCCCCGTGTCGCTCTATCAGGACACAGGAACCCACTGATCGCTCCTCCTATCACTGCTGGCAGCGCCAATCCTATAGCAGTCATAGTGTCCCAAGCCTCATGCCCAACCCTCATCTCCAATCCAGGGTCCTGGAACACTCATCTTAGGGCCTCCCTGTCTCCATTTCGATCGTACAGAATCAGCTCCCCATCGATCGGTATCCTCTGAATCCTATATACATCCTCCAGGGTGACTGTCATCTCCCCCATCGGCAAATGAAAAGTACATGTCTCGGATTGCCACCTCTCCGCCAGTGCAGTCAGCAGTCCCATGTTCGCTTGAAACTTAGGCACATACAGAACATGTCTCAATCCCATCACCTCAATCGCTGCTCGGTCCCCAAGTGTCAACTCAGGTCGCAATCTTTGTGTCGACGGGAATCTCTCCCATGACTCTAGCATTGGCAAATACTCCTGCAGTTAAGCAAATCAATCGTGTCAGTCATAGTGGCATTCACTATTTATCACAAAATGCTACTTTTTATCTAAATGCATATGGCATTCTATCCTAGTGACACTCCCTATTCATCACAAAGTGTTACTATCTATCCCAGTGACACTCACTGTTCATCACAAAGTGTTGCTTCTATCCTAGTGGTACTCCCTGTTCATCACAAAGTACTCCATGTTTTGCACTCCCTGTTCATCACAAAGTGCTGCTCATATTTTAGTACTTCCTATTCATCACAAAGTACTCTATCTTGATACTCACTGTTCATCACAAAGTACCTTGATCTATCCTAGTTGTCTCTAGAGGACCTGCTTGAGTGTATCCTCTCAGCAGCTTATCCAATCGACAGCATATGTTCATCACAGAACTACCGATTTGACCTAGAAGACAAAAATTTGCATTTTTTTGGACACAAACACACTTAAAGACTGCGCAGACACACTTGAAAAACACAGATGCGCCTGAAATACACAGACGTGCCTATGCTTTGCACAGACGCGCCTGAGCGACACAAACGTGTCTTCTTGGCAGAGATGCCTCTACACATCACAAATGCGGCCGCATTTGACGTAGACGTGTTTCCAAACATAGACGCGACTGGCACAAACCCAGACGCACCTAGCAGACATAGACACGCCTGGCACCAACGCAGACGCGCCTAAGCATTTTTTGACATTTTTGAACCCTAACCTAATGTGCATTTATTGCTCTACCTATCATGCATTAATGACAAAAATAAATGCATCGAAGTACGAGGAGGTTTTGTGATACTTACTGGCTCTCTTGCCTCTGCTAGCCTCTGAAATCGGTGAACGTGATCGAATCTATGCACCAATGCCATTGCTACTGACTGCTGCTGCTCTTTTCTCTCTCTACACTCTAATCTCTTGGAGGTGTAGATGACAATGAGGATGTCTTTTACCCGTGATCTATCTTATAGCCTACCCTCGCCCTAGCCCTCGTTTCCCGAGTCAGTCTTCTTTATCCCGTGACTTTGTCACTTTATCCGGTCAGTCCATTCTATCTTGTCTTTCTTATCGAGAGATTGTCTGCAATCTTTTCAAATATTTTCATCCAATCTCTCGAGGGGGCATATCATTCCCATATTGGGGCAACTTTGTATCAGTTCATCTTATCTTCTTTGAAACAACGCGACAAGCCGCATTGTCTCAAAGAGGGGCAAAATGTAGACACCTAAAATTGTCATGTCTAATTAAATAAATATTTTATTTATTTAATTATCTAAGCCTAATTCTTCTATTAATTAAATAAATCTTTATTTATTTAATTAATTCATTTATCCTCTTCTAGCCTTATTTCTCATTTAAATAAATACATTTATTTATTTAAATTATCTTTTTCCTAAT
Source organism: Cryptomeria japonica (assembly GCF_030272615.1). NCBI lineage: Eukaryota > Viridiplantae > Streptophyta > Pinopsida > Cupressales > Cupressaceae > Cryptomeria > Cryptomeria japonica. The sequence goes on from NC_081410.1 coordinate 473,633,675, forward strand.
TAAATAATTATTTATTTATTTAATTGATCTCATTTCTTCTATTAATTAAATAAATCTTTATTTATTTAATTAATTCATTAGCCTTTTCTACACATGACACATGTCATTCATCTCTTAATTCCTACACTACCTACCCCTTTCATTATTTTATTATTTCTTTTACCTACCCTCTAATCATAGCCGACCTCCTTTTACACCTCTCAATCTTATCCCTTCATTTCATATTGTGTCTTCTATATAAGGAGATGCTTCCTTCATTATCAAACCCTAATGAACTATTTGATCACTTGACTACACTACGATTCTACTTGCAACCACATTCCGTTCTTTGTTGAGCTCTTGTGCACATAAAATCTGAGAGCAAATATATCAAGAAAGATCAACAGAGATAGGAAAAATGGAGATCAAAACCCTATTGGACATGTAATGGTATAATCTTTGTGATTTCATTTTATTTGCATTGTCTTAGGTAATCTTCATATGTTATGGTGGATCTTTGTTGTTGTTAGGCTAGGGTTTTTTGGTGGTTGAATTCATTTAGCCTTTCAATTTTGTTATTATTGTTATCCATTTTCACCATATACATATACATTATGAGGAGATAATCATAATAAATTGAATGAGATCATGTTAGTATTAGAAGCGATTGAAGTATGTTTAAATGGATTATCAAAGATGGATTATACCCATACATTAGGATTGCATTATCTTGGAAAAGGAAAAGAGCATGTAGATAGGAGATGTTGGGTTAGAACACATTTGTATTTGGTGCATAAAACGAATGTGGGATTATGGATTTGTCTTGTATTTTAAAAGAAGGAATGTAATATGCTAGTAGAATGGTATACTGGTATGCATTTCATAATGGATAGATAAGCTAGTAGGTTGCATATCTCAAGATTAGGAAATTAAATATGATGCATAAATTCAAGATGGAATATGTTTATCATGTGAGTAGGATGTCATTATGGAAGTTAATTAAGTAATGACGTTGAAGTACCCTAGGGAAAGGTTAATGATGTTATGTTATTTACACTTGCATAAATTAGTGAAATGTGAGATGATGTATGTTCATAATGTTTAAATGGTTAATGAATGTTGTTAGATGGAGATGTTATGTGTTACATTATTTGTTATTAGATGTTAATTAAAAAAAAGTCTCAATTATTATGATAGAAGATTAGTTTTCTCTACGGTATTTTGGTGGGTATTATATACTTGGTCATCCAAAAAATCTATGCACTGAAAAGGGTTTTCTGTCTCTACAAATGAAGCCCAAACTTGCAATTACAGTTGCGCATCTGCAACATACACACAAAAAAGAAGGGAAGAAGGGTTGTGGATAGAGGTTTGCCTCAGTCAAACCCCAGTTGAGGAATCAACCTTGGAAAAAAGTAATTACAAATGCTCAAATGTAAATGATGGAAATGTATACCTTGTAGATTTGCAATTTGTTGATGATGGTTGCTTTTCTTCTTTAATGTAATCACAAATGTTGTATGAAATGAAATGTAACATGACAAAAATCTAACACACACAGATGCTTGCAAATGAATGTTGTAATGTTGCTCCAATGGATGAATGAAGAAGACACATGAAGAAGAGAACTTGATGGATGCTTGTAGACTTGAATGCTTGATGACGATAATGGAGACCTTCTGCTTGAATTTCGTGAATTCCCCCTATTCATGTATATCAAAATGAGAGGACTAACTCCCTTTTATACTAGCCTAGGAGAATTAATTCATCTCACCAAAGGCCGACATCGAGGAGATTAAATCTCAAAAAGAAAACTGGGTTCAAGGGTCGGATGGAACTATCTTAGGGCCACCTAAAGAAGGGGGGACAAGGGTGCCACACCCCTGTCCTACCCTACTTTGGGTCCTAGACAGGGTCCTGAAGTGATATCAGGGTTGAGATGGGAGGGATTTCAGAATGGAGGTGTAGATAGGGGTCTCAATCGAGTAGGGAGATGCAGTCGCAAAGGTGAGGGCCTTAGATGTGGTCAAAATTGCAAGGGTTGCAATTTTAAGACCCTACATTTAGCCCCAACTTTAGTGAGAGTATGACTTATGCCAATACTGATAGTAAAGTAGAAGAAAGAGAAAGATGAAGATGAGAGATGCAGAGCAATACCACAAGGAGTATAAGACATCACTAATCTTGAGGAAAAAAATCCCCTAATCTTAGGATCTTAACTCACTCAAACATATGTGAGAGCACAAAAAAAAGAAAGAACAAGACAAACAAAGCAAGACAAAACACAAAAGACATACAACAAAAACCAAAATACAAGACCACATATCAACTAGCCGAAGAGGCCTTGATACTCAAATGTCTCAAACAACTAATTGAAACACAAAGACAAATGCCATCACATAAACACCAATAATCACATTAAAGAGCAAAGTTGACATCATCCATGAACCATCAATAGTAAAAATATGGGCTCATGAGAGGAAGGAGAGAGAGGATATGAATACACACTTTGGTTATCCATGAGAAGAAAGGCGAACAAAAGGAACCATGGACATCTCGCCCCTAGAATTAGGTGATCCATGGAGAAAAAAGGACATGGAAAACTAGCCCCTAGATTCTATCTTGGTGATCCATGTAAAGGAGGAAGGTGAGAACACCATTAGTTCCACTCAACCTCGTGCGCGTGTGTGCAAGTGAGGTTTGAAGCACCTCATAGGAGTCTATTCCTGAGCATGCTATAACCTATATAAGATGTATAGTAAAAATTTCAATAAAGGCATGACATCTTGCTCTAAGAGACTATGCTCTAGTTCCAAGAATAATCACCCTGCATAAGAAAAAAAAGTCGCGACATCTCGCTCTAAGAGGCTGCCCTCTTGTTTTGAGAATATCCCACTGTACAAGAGAAAAGTGGTGACATCTCACTCTAAGAGGTTTCCCTCTAGTTCCGAGGATGACCCACTGTATAATGGAAAAGTGGCAACATCTTTCTCTAAGAGGTTGTCCTCTAGTTTCGATAATGACCCACTGTATAAGAAAAAGTGGTGACATCTCTCTCTAAGAGGTTGCTCTCTTGTTCTGAGAATGACCCACTGTAAATGGGATACAATGCATGAGAGAAATATAGTACAAAAGGGAGAAGTGTGGGTGCCCCCCCCTTAAGATGTCAACATAGTTTAATGTTGATATTTTAAGGAAAGTGGAACAAGGATACCTTCCTTTGACACCAAGAAGATATCCATCTTGCAACAATGTCATAAATCCAAGAAAGAGAGAGAATACTCTTTAGGTCAGGATGCGATAGTTGAAAAAGAGATATCTTTCTCTAAGTGTAAAGGAGATCCTTGGATGAGAAGATATCTTTGTTCAAAAGACATCTACCCCCCAAGAGAAGTCATCTTAGACAAATATAACATCTTCTAGAATGAAGCACATAAGAGAACAAGAATTCAATCCTTCGTCCTATTGCTAGGTGAAAGAAATTCTTGATAAAGGATGACTCACTTTTAACCAAATGGGAAGGAGTGAATTTATTATAGATGTACACTACCAAATGTAAAAGAGGTTGTAGTCAAGGACTTACACCTCTTGTATAAGAGAGAACCCTTGAGCAAACAACAACGATTTCACAGAAGGAATGACATCAAGTAATGAAACTTGCACCATCCACAACATAGTAATGTGTGGATCCTTAGAGAAAGAGAGAGAGAAAAAATTTCTCCCCAAGTGTAGAGACAACGAGAAGAGCTTGCACAACCTTCTAGAGAGAGATTAAACATAAGCAAATGCACAATGCACTTACATGAACATATGCAAGAAAAGATGTTAGTATATGTAAAATATACATCTCAAGAAGTAATAATCTTCTAAGAGAAGAGGGAAAGAGAATCACATACTCCCAAAGAGGGATTAATCATAAGAACATACAATTGTAAGAAATGATAATCACATATGAAAAATGCAGCCCCTAAAGGAAGTAATGATAAATGAGATAGAAAGAAAGAGAAAAGAGCAGAATCCTTGCCCCCCAAGTTGCAAGAACAAGGAGAAACGTTACACATGTTCTAATGGCGATCATTTTCAAGCGATATTCCCTCCTAATGGAACAACTCCTCTCGTGGAAGGGACATGTACTTCACAAGAGATCATTCCATGCTAGGGGGAATATCATACTTGTTAATAATTGAAGCCATAGAAGAGGTAAGTTTTCCAAGAGAATGAAGGCAAGAGAAGAAATAGATTACCCATTAAAGATACTCCTCTTCAAGCAAAGAGGGAAACCAAAGAACAAGAATAACCCTATGCAAGAAAGCATATCTAATAATGAATAATGCGAAAAGATAAAGATAAATCCATGGAAAGAAGAAGGAAAGTGAATTTCATGTTGCTACCCCAAGGTGTTTAAAATTGAAATAATACCACCAAAAATGATAAAGAGACCCCAATGAATTTGGGTAGTTATGTCATATGGTGAAGAGCAACATGAAGAGAAAATAAGTTCTAAAGCACCATGTTTTTGCCAAGAAATACAACTAGATCTATTGTAAGACAAATTCGTGCAAGATCATATTGCTTTTGAACAAATTTCTTAAATACATGACATTTTCCAAGAGAATGTGAATTTGAATAATGAAAAATGCAATATTTATCACCTTTCACTTGCTTAAGATTCTTGTTTTGGTTTCTAGGAGGAAAGGATATGTTCTTATCGTATTTCAATCTCCCATAGATTCTTGTAGCTAGTCTTTCAAGATGATAAATATGTTTTAATTCATTTTATTGGCATGGAGGAGAATAATTATTAGAAGAAGGATTATAATCCAAAATTCTAATTTCGCCATTGTCTATGCCTTCTTAATTAGATTTTTGAAAATTAGGGCAATCATCAGCATTATGATCATGTGTTTGATGAAATGAGAAAAAAGGACATTTTGAAGAAGAAGCATTCTTGCAGGCTCTTATCATTTGTTGTCTTTGGAGATGGTTTTTAAAATTTTGAATCCTAAGGAGTTCATCCAGAGGGAGAGAAGTCTCATTTCCTAGGCCTTCTGTAGTAGCTTTTGTGGGGGGGTTAATAGGGACATGAATTCCTTGCTCAAGTCCTTGTCCTCTAAAACCTTGTTTTTTTATTATAAGAAAGCCATAACTATAAGAATGTTGCAAATGACTAGGTGGGGGAATAGGATCATAAATTTATTTGAAATCTGATGTGTAAGGGGAAATAAAAGGATTTGTATATGAAGAAGTAATATTATGTGAACAGAGAATCTTCTTTCCTTTATCAGGCTTATCCTTTTTGGGATGTTGGGGATGAACATCTTCATCATCTAAAGGCTCATCTTTACTTATTTCTATGCAAGGGGAAAGATCATGAATAAATTGCATAGCATCATTCTCTCCACATATATTTTGATGTTGAAGACACATCCTAGGAGAATAAGGAGGGTCTAAAGATGTAAGAATGTTGATATTTTGATTTTGCCTCCCTTTCTCAAGGGTATGTGTGTGAGAAGAAGATTGTCCCATGTCGCTTTCTAATTATTTCTCTCTTTTAAAAAGATCATTGGTTGAATAATTAGCTCTCATCTCATTTACACAAGATACCCTAAGAGAGGTACAAGGATTAGGATTTCTAAGATTGAGATCTACAAAAGCCTTAAGGTGATTAACATATGAAATGCATTTTGTTAATAATATCACCATAATGCAACATAAATGATACATGAAAGATTTGAGATCAAATTGAAAAGGATACGAACTTGAAATCCTAACAACACAATATGTCCAAGTGCTATAAATGAAAAGAAGCAACAGGAAATGAAAGAAGTCATTGTCCAACAGATGATTGTAATAAATATATGTTAAAAATAATGTAATCATCTGTGAAATAGAAAATAAATCTAGTCCATTGATTGCCATTAAAAGTCTCTTGATTAAAATTTGAAAAAAGAAGATCTAAAGTTAGGACCTTTTTATTGAAATTTGAACTTATTTTCGACCTTGAGAGGTGTTAAAATTGATAAAGTACGCCAATTTTCTAGATTTAAGCAGAAAATTACAGTCAATTCTGACTCCCGAAATTTCAGGAAAAAACCTATGGATCGAGTGCAAAGTGTACCTGGTCCGACCAACTTTTTAAAAAAAAATTCAGGGATTATAGAATTATGATTTTATTGCAGAATTCAAAAAACAGCTGATTTGGAAATGTCTAGATTGGTCAAATTAACAGTCAAAGGTCGAAATAGAAGATTCTTAAAAATTAGGGTTTTGTTTTTTAACCACTTAATTTGTAGAGTGAAAAGATAGATTTGAATTGCAAATTTGAAATAGAAATCAGATTTGAAATAAGTAACTAAAATGCTACACTTCACAAGCTTAATTTGCTTGAAATGAAAAATTAGGTTTTTTATTGGAGTTGAGGAAAAATCAACTCTACAACTCCCAAAGATCACCTACATACAAACCTGTCATAGAAGGAGAAGCAAAAAAGCTATGGAGGCCAAAATTCAAAGATCCAGAAAAGAGGAGTCATATTGATTGTGCAACAAGAATGCAATTCAATAATTACAGTTGTTATTAAAATACAAAGAGAGAATCCTTATAAAAGGATACTCGAAACCCTAAAGAATTATAATATTCCTAAGTTTAGTTTAAGCATATAGTATAATAGACTAATAATTAAATAAATAATTATTAGCTAATAAAATATTACCCTAACACCCCCCCTTAAGATGAACTTAGGGAGTAGGTAAAAAACAACTAAGGACTAAAAAAATATGTAAAAAATACAGGAAAGCAACAATGGGTCCTGACAACTAGGCATGATGAGGTACCCAAGTACAATAAAATCTTTGTAAAGTGGAGAAAAAGGAGAAAACCCTATGGGAACAAAACTCCTCTCCAAAAAGAGATGAAAGCTCAAGTGAAGGACTAAGAAGCCTCCAAACAAGAGTGTTCCAGAAGATAGGAACAAAAAAAGAGAATGAAGACCACCACTGAAGCATGAAATAGCTGCAAACACTATCAAAGAGTAACTATTGATCTAAAGAACCTCCACTGAAATAGAACATGACCAGGTAGAGAAGACTGTAATCTGCATGAGTGCCCTCAAATGACATTACTCGAATCAAATGGCAAACAAAGGCAAACTACTAAACTCAAAGATACAGATGACATGAAACACCAAAGCCTGAAGAGATGATCAATCGAACCAAGGAAGCATTAGAACCAACAGGACAAACCTCCCCATAATGTTGAAAAGGGAGGGGGAGAGGTACAATGAAAAGAACGACCAACAAGAATTACATGATGAAGAACCAGGAACATTGAAGGTGCATAGAAAGTACATAGTATCATGGAAGGAACACTCACTTGACACACATCATGAGGCTAATATCATGGAAGGAACACTCACTTGACAAAGGTAGGTGGAAAACAAAAGGCAAACATCAACCCCCCCATGGCACTTTGCAAGTAGTGCATGTACAATAAGGCACAAGATGTGCAAGATCCTAAGTATAAAATGCATGGTGGCACTTTATCTCAATGCATTTGCATAAATAAAATGCTACAATGATCAAAAGAGACAGAACACAGAAAATACAAAGAACAACCAAAGACGAGACATCCTACTTAGAGAAAGAGATCCCATGACTTGAAACATCCAAGATATTCACCAAAGTGCTAAAAAGAAAAAAACTAAATAAAATATACCTGGAGAAGAATCTGTAAATAAAACTTATATGAATGGAAAGAACACTAGAAACAAGCTTTCCAACGATATAATTTTTTTCAAAAACGGAGTTCGAATGCTCAAGTTATGTCTCTCGGAGTGCAAAAATGAACCTCTGGCTTTGACAGCAAAAAATGCCATCAAAAAAGAAAAATCAAAAGTTCAAACCTCCAAATTTGGATAGAGCTTTCCGAAGATATAAGGTTTTGCAAAAAATGACTCCGTTTGCCCAAGTTGCGACAAAAAAACCATAAGCCTGTTAAAAACCTTCTAAAAAAAGCACACCCTCCCTGCTGGTGGCAGGGAGGTGGTGGTTGGGTGGAGGCGGAGCGATGGGCAGGCGTAGGTAGTGGCAAGTGGGGTCTAGCTTGGCAGGTGGGCAGTAGCCATAGGTGGGGTCTCGGTGGCGAAGCAAGCGGTGGGGCTGGGTGGCTCCTGACAGATAGGGTCTGGGAGGTGGAAGTTGGTAGCGGGGCTGGTCGGTTCTTGACAAACGACAGCGGCAAGCGGGGGCGATGGCGGCGTCGTGGCTCCAACAAGCAGTGCTTGGGTCGGTGGTGCTCAGCAACCGCCATAGTTACTAGAGGTTAGGCGGTGACCGCTAGAAAGATCGACGGTAACTGCCAATGTAGCCCCAACAATCGGCGGGGACGGAACATCCTTGGTAAGTCGTAAAACTTCCAAAAAAAAATTCTCGCATCGAGCTGTGTGCCCGAGGCCCTTCGACCTAGGGCCTAAATTTTTTTTCCTCCAGAATACCTGACTCCAAAATAAGTCGAATTTATATTAGAATTCATGGAAATGGCCTCCTGAATCCAACCGTGAGGTCCTTTTGGCACCAAAATGTACCAAAAAATCAGCTACCTCCAGAAATGAAAAAAAAAAACTGCACAAACCCCCAAATACATAGATCTGAAGAACAAGGCCCTAAATCTCTCATGAAGACAACATGGGCATGCAAATCTGAAGCTCTGATACCATATTGGAGTTGAGGAAAAAACAACTCTACAACTCCCAAAGATCACGTGCATGCAAACCTGTCACAGAAGGAGAGAAACAAAAAAGTTATGGAGGCCAAAATTCAGAGATCTAGAAAAGAGGAGTCATATTGATTGTGCAACAAGAATGCAATTCAATAATTATAGTTGTTGATACTCTGCAAAAAGGACAATGTTAGGATAAGCAAACACCTGAACAAGAAACCACAAGAGTCTAATGTTAGATGTTAGAAAATCATAAATTAAAAACTATCCTAAGCAAGCATATCAAGAAAGACACTACTTAGCAAAAAAAAAGCTTAAGGAATCTACAAAAAGCAACTAAGCTCCTCCAAATGCTCTCTACCATGCTAGTAGCTTCTCCTTCCTTGTTCCTCTCCTCTCCAAGTTCCAAAATAGTGTAGCTCTCAGCAGCTTTTTGCACTATGGATGCTTATGGAGATTCAAGATTAAAGTATTTGCTCTAAATATGAATGAAAGCTAATACTAAATGCTTTAGATACTAAGATGATTTGTTTTAAACCAAAATGACAATTATATGAGTTATTATGCTAAAATGCTCTCTAAAATTCACTATAGATTAAATGCATACAAGTTTTCAGGATCTGGATTATGAAGAAATGGGCTCTATTTATAGGAAAAATGGATAGCAATGGATGGTTGAGATTGAGTAATCTCAACAAGGGTTAGGATTGAATGATTTGAGATCCATGTGAGAGCTTTCAACCCAATCCCAGGATGACAAGTGTCAATGTGAGATAGGTTGAGAGGAGAGGGAATAAGCATTAAATGTTTGACATGACCTGAAGGTTAACTTGGGGGTTAGGGTCAAGGTTAGTTGAATGAATGAATTCTTTATTCAAAGAATAAAAATTTTATCCAATGGATAAACTCTTGTGCAAAGGCAAAAGGGATAAACATGGTCAAAGCAATAAATGCTTGAGAAGACACATGAGTGCAAGTTAAAATAGCCATAAATGGTTATGTAAGAGCCATTAATGGTCATGTAAGAGCCATTAGTGGTTTTGGAAGTCTTTGGAGGTTAAATTGTTGAACACACAAAGCAATAAATGCTTTTCAAAGACTTTGAGGTCTTTGAGAAGTGACTCCAAGTTGCTTAGGAATGTGACAATAATTAGGGGATGGATTAGGCTAATTAGGAAGGGGTTAGAAGAATTTAGAAGGGGTTTAGGTTTGCAAGTGGATTTGGTGGGTGAGGGGAAAATAGGATTTTTATTTAAAATAAAATTAGTTTATTTCAATAAATGTGTGCAAGTTACATTTGTAGGAAAATGCAAGTGGGTGGGACAAATGATTTAAATAAATGTTTGATTTAATTTATTTAAAAGAGGAAAAGGGGATTAAATGAAATAAATATGATTTATTCATTTAATTGAGTTGAATTTGGTTTAATGAATTAATTAAAATAAACTGAATAATTTATTTAATTAATAAGAGAATGTTTGAAGATGAATTAATTAAATATTAATTTAATTAACTGATGGCTAGTGGATTTTTAATTAAATAAATAGAAAATATTCATTAGATTAGAATGGACAGATTTATGTGATTACAGTTGTTATTAAAATACAAAGAGAGAATCCTTATAAAAGGATACTCGAAACCCTAAAGGTGAAAACCCTAAAGAATTATAATATTTGTAAGTTTAGGTTAAGCACAAAGTATAATAGATTAATAATTAAATAAATAATTATTAGCTAATAAAATATTACTCTAACTATTTTTATACAATTAAATTAACCTCTAATATTTGCAAAAAGATCAAACTTGGAAATGAAAATTTTAAATTCAAAGTGCAATTATTTAGATCTAACAATAAATAATCAAAATTAAGATGTAAGACGTTGGGTTCACCAAAATGTAAAGTGGAAAATTGAACCCTAGTGGTTCCCCACCTAGGAGAGAGAAAGGAAACCATTAGGATGATTTTCACTTGGGAGATACTTTACAATTAAAAGAGGGGTTGAATCCACTAGATCCAAATCCAAGGGGAATAAGGATGTGAATTCCAAGTGGATTGCAAGGGTTAGAATGCAATTTGCCCTATTTTGTAAATAGATATGTTGACTTATTGACTATGTAGAAAAGGGAGACAAAATGGATGGATATAAGGAGCTACAAGTTTAGGATCGCGCTGTAACTTCGGATTTGAGATATTTAGACTGATATGGATCTGCCTTGCAAATTTGGAGAAAAATCATTGGGACTGGATTGAAAGTGTACTTGGTCCTACGGAAAATCCATGCACTGAAAATGGTTTTTCCGTCTCTGCAAATGAAGCCCAAACCTACAATTACAACTGTGCATCTATAACCTACACACAAAAAAGAAGGGAAGAAGGGTTGTGGATAGGGGTTTTCCTCTATCAAACCCCAGTTGAGGAATCAACCTTGAAATAAATTAATTGCAAATGCTCAAATGTAAATGATGGAAATGTATACCTTGTAGATCTGCAATTTGTTGATGATGGTTGCTTTGCTTATTGAATGTAATCACAAATGTTGTATGAAATGGCATGTAACATGGCAAAACCCTAACACACACACATGCTTGCAAATGAATGTTGTAATATTGCTCCAATGGATGAATGAAGAAGGCACATGAAGAAGAGAACTTGATGGATGCAATTAATTCTTCTCACCAAAGGCTGACATCAGGGAGAATAAATCCTGAAAAGCAAACTGGGTTCAAGGGTCAGATGGACCTATCTTAGGGCCACCTAAAGAAGGGGGGACAGGGGCGCCACACCCCTATCCTGCCCTACTTTGGGGCCTAGACATGGTCCTAAATTGATATCAATGCTAAGATGGGAGGAATTTCAGCATGAAGGTGCAAAGAGGGGTCTCAATCGAGTAGGGAGATGCAATTGCAAAGGTAAGGGCCTAAGATATGGTCAAAATTGCAAGGGTTGCATAAGGTTTCAGAGATAGAGCCATTTATGTCAATTTGCGTAGAGGCATCCTTGAGAAGGACCTTAATAAAGTGGCAGAATTTCATAGGAAAGCCAATAGCTTCAAGCATCATAATAATATAACCCCACTCAACTCGGTCATACGCTTTGTCAAAGTCCAATAAGAACATAGCAACATTTTTCTTGGACACCTTAGCCCATTCCATGTTCTCCCAGCTTGTAATGAGATTCTCGAGAATATATCTACCTTTAATGAACCCAGTTTGAGTTGAGCAAATAAGACTAGGCAACACATTGACTGGTCTATTAGCCAAAATTTTGGCTAGACTTTTATATGAGACATCTAGGAGGGTTATAGGCCTCCAATTCTTAATGAGGGACTTGTCTCCCTCTTTGGGGAGAAGTTTAATGAGTCTGCTATTGATATCTATGCCAAGAGACCCAACCTCACAAGCTTATTTATATACCTCCATAAGCTCCTTGCTGATCCATTCTATGTTGGCTTTGTAGAACTCGACAGACAACCCATCCGACCCAGGGGATTTCCCATTGCTTAAGTCCCTAATTGAATTTTTTTATTTCATTAGTGGAAATCAGTTTCTTCAACTCATGTGCATCCGCATCAGACACCCACTGAGGTATTATCTTTTTACAGATCAACCGAGCTGAATCAATGTTAGGACCCTCTTCAAAAGTGAACAATTCCCTATAAAAGGCAACAAACTTTTTCTTAATATCATCACCATCCATAATCTCTATGCCTTCCACCCAGAGGCAATCAATATTTTCTCTATACTCTTTTTGCTTGAGCATGTTAAAGAAAAACTTTGTACCTTTGTCACTTTGCTGCAACCAATTGGCCCTACCTCTAATCTTGGTTCCTACAATACTTTTATGTTGTACTTTTCTCAACTGCTCCTTGGAAAATTCCATAGCTTGTGCTTTCCTAACACTATTGGGATCTTTCTACACCTCTGCTTCCACATATTGCAAGCTGTCAATTAAAGTTCTTTCTTCTAGCTGGGAATCCTCGGCCTTCTTTCTGCCCACAATGGATAGGAGCCTCTACCAACTCAAAACATTCTAGTTCCATTGGGCAATAGAAGATCTGTGCCCAACCCTCCATTTATTAAATTTACTAACAATAGAGATAGTAGTAAGGACCCCTTGATATTCAAGTAGAGAGGTATTTAGTATGAATTTACTTTTGTGACACTCCTTGATCAAAAAGGGTGAAGGGGAGAACTTTGACAGTGGATCCACTGTCATCCTATTGAACGGAGAAAAAATCCTTGTTCTCATAAAACCTATCAAGTCTGCTATGTATCCTCTTGTGGCCTTGTTGTGCATTGCACCATGTAAACCATATGTCCCTATAATCTCTTTTTAGCCCCTCTAGTGGATCAAACAATCTCTTTATACCCTTCATTTCATCCCAGTGGATCTTTTCTAGCCCCTTCCACTCCATTTTCAATCCATCTTCTTTGTCCTCTATAAGCTCCACCATATTGAAGTCCCCTCCAACAATCCACAGGACATCAGGCAGGGTGTTGATCTATTGCCACATACCTGATCTCTTATTGTAGTCATTAGCGGCATAGACAGAGCATGTCCCAATTTTGTTTGACCTGACTTTAATAATAGCCCAATCTTCTCTCTCACATGGAGAAGACCCATATTCTACAATATCATTCCTCCACTTAGGGTTGAGGGGTAAGGCAGTTCCACCTTTGCCTTTCTCATGTTTAGTTATAACCTTGCAAGCATTTTTCCAAACAAAATTTAGATTGATCTCAAGGGTGAAACTAACAAACTTTACTTCCTACAACATGATCACATCCACATCTCTGTGAGAATTCATAAACCTTCTAACTACATGTTTCCTATCTGAGGACTCCAACCCTTTGATGTTCCATGAAATGCACTTCATCATTAAAACTTAGGGTAATTCAGAGCTTTTGGCAGCCTTAAAGTTGTTGAAGCATTTAGGAAGCTTTGTATTGGATTCCACTTTCTTAGGGGGGGAGAGACTTTCCCTTTTGACCCTCTTGGTCTACCCCTCTTCCTCCTCCCTCTGGAAAGCTTCTTTCCTCCAAAGGGTATTGATTTTGTCTTTCCATTTGGTTCTCCTTTATCAGGGATACTCATACCTCTATCAATCTCCCCATCAGAAACCGAGTTGTTGGAGATCCACTCTGAATCCAGCTTAGACTCCAGCTCATTCACACCAAGAGAGCCCTCTAAAATTTCTCTCTCTGAAGCAACCTCATTGGCCGCCAAAGTGGTATTAATGGGGGAAATAGTCTTGATTCTAGGATCATCAACAATTATATCAAAAAAGGCAGAGTCTTTGTCAATTGTATTAACAGAATTGGAGGAGTTATTGCCGAGATCCTCTATACCTTGGAGGGATACAAGGGAATGAACAACTGCCTTAATATTAATACCAACAGTGTCATCTAGAGGAGCAGAAGGCTCATCTCTTAGGATTTCAAAACTATTAGCAACAATGATGGGAGTATTGGAATCAGGGGAGGATTTCTTTCCCTCACATCCCTTCGGGCTATGAGACGATTTATCTTTCATTTCAAATCCCTTGACAATTGTTTTGACCAAGGAATCCTTTTTATTCTTAGCAAATTTTTGTTATGGGGTTTGAGTGTAGGAATCATCATCCATGGGAACCACTCTGATCCTCTAGGCTGGTTATCCCAAATATTCTTCTTAATCTTATCTAAAATCAATTGTTGGGCATTCTTCCTTCTAGACTTACGAGTTTTAGGAAACACAAACTGGGGAGAGTTTTTATTGATCTCCTCTACTTTGAAGATAGCCTCAGTAATCGTAGAGTGTGGAGGGGCTTGATTAGTAAACACCCCGAATTGAGTCGATGGATCAAACTCAGGGGGGTTTGGGGAGGGTTCCAAGATATCCATTTTGGTGGCCTGCTTGAGAACATCAAGTTTGTCAATCAACGCGGTGGTAGAGTTCCAAGAGTCCTCCTTAGTGGGGGTTTTATTCGCAGACTCCCCGACAATATTAGACCCAAGAGGATTTGTTTTCCCATTCTTCAACTTCCTAGCAGAGAGAATAGAAAAATTGATCCTAATATGTCCCTCCCACTTGCATAGAAAGCATGCATTAACTCCTCCCAGTATATCCATAAGGCACGAAATAGGACCATCTTCTAGTTTAATATCAATGAATCTCGGAAGATCCTGCCCAGGGTTGATTGACACCAACACCCTAGCATTGAGATGAGGAACAAGGGAGGGAGTGTTATCTATTCTAATAACCCTACCAATGGGTAGCAAAATCTGTGGAATGAAGTTCCATAGAATAGGAGGAAGATTCTTAATTTCTAACCACCTAGGGCATGATAGTGCCAGAATTTCCCCGTTGACAACATCATGAGTCCAGTTTGGGGCTATGAAAGTGCATCTTTCAATAGTATAGAATTGCTTCTAGATGATAACAAATTGGGATTTAGCGTCCTTGAAAAAAATGATAAACAAACCTTTTTGTAACATTCGGCAGAAAGGACATGGTGTCCAAGTTTTTTTAATCCATATATTCTTAATCCAATCATCTAGAAATTTGCGGGCCGAACATTTTTCCACATCCACGACTGCGAGAAAAATAACAGTAGAACTTAATCTAGATTTTCCAAGTTAATAGAATTCTTCATAGAATCATTAGGGATGAGAAATAAGGTATGTAGAGGTAGGTTAGAAGTCTTACCTCATCCTTCTTCTCTGCTATCAGAACCAGAGCCAGAGTCACTCACCAAGTCGAAGAACGCGTCGGTAGGAACAAAGAACACTTCATCGGCAAGGGCATCCTTGAAGGATTTAGGGTAGTTATTACCCTCGGTCTCCATAACACCTTTCGGATGGGAGGAGTTAATTCCTTGTCCTCCAGATGAATCTCCCATGATAGATCATAAATCTGCACACACACCTACAAGGGAAGACTGTAGAGCTGAGGACAAGAAAGAGGGAAAAATCAACAAAAGAAAAGACAAGTGAAAAGATAAAAATAAGATGAAGGCAACAAATTCTTACCCACGTGGAGGAGGCCTTACCACCTCCTCCATAATAAGGGGTCGACCCCAATCTTGAGGCCCACGTCACCGATTTAGCATGGAGGTTGTAGATCCTTTTTTTCCAAAATAAATAAATTATTGTTTGTGGTGCATCTAAGATATGTCTTTAGCCACATTGTAAGATTGGGCTAGATATTTTTATGTTGGTTGCACATGGGAAAATTATTTTATATTGTGATAACCTAGTGTCAAATATTAAATGAAACAATGATTTGAAGTATTTAATATTGTGAGAACCTAGTATCAAGTATTAAATGAGGGGTCAATGCTTGTGTGTTCTCATGGTTTTGAGGCACATGGTTTTACCTTACCACTTTTTATGAGCTTGGTTATATAAAATCTAGCACATATTTATTGGTTTAGGTTGGCTAGTTGGGGTTTTGGATTGGTTGTAATTGTATTGAGTCTTTTTCTAAGGAATTTATATGTGAAACATGGCATGGGTTGTTTGGGTTCATGTTTGGACACATTGAGGATGCATTGGAGAGACTACTTGTTTTAGGAGTATTCATGGAGGCTCTATAAGTGTATTGTAATGTTTCATTATTGAATGATATACTAGTCATGTTTGTGGTTGTGGGGTTTTAGAGCCCCCTATTTTTGTATAACCCTTGGATGAGTAGATCTGATACAAAGTTAAAGGCATGACAATCCAAGAGATATTTGAGGAATTTCAAGGTGTGGACACATTTTGTAGGTTGTTAGTTTATAGATCTAGAGTTTTCGGGGTGCAAATTTGTGGCTAATTTTTGGAGATTTGGGGATTTGGGGTTTGAATATGAGTTTATAAAAAGGGTTGGGTGTTCACCATGAGTGTTTTGTGGGGTAGGTTTATAGACAACCCTACAGGGAAGAGTAGACCTTACCATTGGTTTAGAGGCCTAAGAAACAAAGTTTGACATAAAATTCAACCTATTTTGGTGTAATGACCACCCCTATTTTGATTTTGAAAGAGACTTGCAAACTACTATGTGATATCAATTAAATTGCTTAATAATCAACATGGCATTTTATCAAACACTTGACAAACATACAACAATATATGCAAAACCCAAAACTTCTTATTTGTTGTTAAATACTGATTTGCAATATAAATGTGCACCTTCAACTGCCTTATGGGCTGCGATAATTATTCAAGTTTGTATTCAACAATTACAATGCTTAGTTATGAAAATATGATAGAAAAAACCTGGAATTGAATGTTGTAGTGGTCTGCAGATATAATGGTAGCTTTCCAAACTTCTAATCAGTAGGAAAAACAAGTAAACTTCATACCAACATTGTTCATGCACTATAGCAGCACTATTCATGGCACTGTAGCATTTTTACTATTCATGCGGTACTGTAGCAAAACACTATTCACGTGGTACTATAGCAAAAACACCATTCACATGGTACTGTAGCAAAAACACTATTCATGTGATACTGTAGCAAAACACTATTCATGTGGTACTGTAGTAAAATCACTATCTTCAAATATGCACTTTCAAACCCTTGTAAAAACTTCAAGCGAGAGCACCAGATGAAGTCCAATGTGTTTCTTGAATGAAAACACCATTAATCCTCCTGACTATGTCTTTCAACAGCAAAGAGAATGCTAGCAAAGAGGGATTCCGTCCTCCAAGCCCAATAATCAGATCTCTACGAAATACAACAGCATTACATTAATCTCATCCAAGCATACCCCAAAAGAGAGCTCTCAACCTCAATTTATATCTTCTTCCTGGATGCAATCACTTCATTTCCTAAATGTGGGATAATACATTTTAGAATATGATGCCCTCCTAAATGGCACAAGGTTAGCAAATGATAAACAACACCAAAGACACAAAACCGTTAGTGTTAGTCAATCAAAAACTAATCTATGAAGGCATACCAAGAGAGACACTAAAAACATGCTAATGTATCTAACAAACGAAACAAAGATTGTGAGGCATCTCCAACTGCCTCTTAGCATGGCCTTAGCTCCTTCTCCCTTGTTCCTCTCCTCTCCAAGTTCCAAAATAGTGTAGCTCTCAGCAGCTTTTTGCACTATGGATGCTTATGGAGGATTGAGATTGTAGTATAGCTCTAAATGTGAAATGAAAAGCTAATACTAATCTATTGATGCTAAAATGATATATTTTAACCAAAATAACAAGATATGAGTTAATTATGCTAAAATGCTCTCTAAAAATGTCTATAGCCTAAATGCATACAAGTTTTCAGGATCTGGATTATGAAGGAATGGGCTCTATTTATAGGAAAAATGGAGCAATGGATGGTTGAGATTGAGTAATCTCAACAAGGGTCAGGATTGAATGATTTCAAATCCATGTGAGGGCTTTCAACCCAATCCCAAGATGACAAGTGTCAATGTGAGATAGGTTGAGAGGAGAGGGAATAAGAATTAAATGTCTGATATGACTTTGGGATTTTGAGTCAAGGTTGGTTGAATGAATAAAATCTTTATTCAAAGAATAAAGCTTTTATCCAATGGATAAACTCTTGTGCAAATGTGAAATGGATGAATATGGTCAAAACAATAAATGTTTGGGGAGACAAGTTTGAAATAACCATAAATGGTTATGTAAGAGCCATAAATGGTCATGTAAGAGCCATTAGTGGTCTTGGAAGACTTCGGGGGTTAATTTGTTGAACACACAAAGCATTAAATGCTTTTCAAAGACTTTGGAGTTTTTGAGAAGTGACTCCATTTTGCTTAGGAATGTGACAATAATTAGGGGATGGATTAGGCTAATTAGGAAGGGGTTTGAAAAATCTAGAAGGGGATTAGATTTTGCAAGTGGATTTGGTGGGTGAGGGAAAATAGGATTTTATTAAAATAAAAATTCATTTATTTCAATAAATGTGTGCAAGTTGCATTTGTAGGAAAATGCAAGTGGGGGGGGTTTTTTAAAATGATTTAAATAAATGTTAATTTATTTAAAAGAGGAAAAGGGGGATTTAATCAAATAAATAGATTTTTATTTATTTAATTGATTGGAATTTGATTTAATGAATTAATTAAAATAAATTGAATAATTTATTTAATTAATAGAAGAATGTTTGGAGATGAATTAATTAAATATTAATTTAATTGACTGATGGCTAGTGGATTCTTAATCAAATAAATAGTGAATATTTATTTAATTAAACTGGACAGATTTGTGTGACTACAGAATAAAATATTATTTCCCACAATGCACACATTAAAGGGAACTTTTAATATTTTAAACATTACTTTATATTCCCAACCTTATAATATAACGATAAAGTTAAATATTTAATTTAACTTAACACTTTATCGTTAAATATTAAAACATTGTTGATAATCCCTTTAAATCATTGTCGCCTTCAAATATTTTTTTACTGATAATTATGCCAACCAGGGAAACACTAAAAATTTCAAGTCACTGCTTGGAAACTAACTTACTATAAATAGTAAGTGTCTAGAAACCCTGTCAGAGCAGCACCGATTGGCCTGAAACTGAAAACACCTAGGCCAAAACACCTCAGGATCCCGCCAATGTCCTTGTTAGCCTTCGAGACCATGTCAGAATAGGCTAATGACACCCCATATCATGTTGTGCTAAAAAGGGGACATTATATTTGGTCACTAAAAAAAAATACATTTTTTTCCCCTAGCCCTAGTTGTACAACCATACAATTGTAAGGCAAAGTCACATAAAAAAAAATTAATTAAACTTTACTAGTTTATACCAATTTTTATTAAACTAGGAAAAAATATTAATATCAGGTTGTGTGTAGGAGCCACAAACCCCATATGCACATGCACCAAGATTTATGTCAATTGGTTGGGTTGGTACAAGGTTTTCAACCCCAATTGATACCCTATCGATTGTTAGTTATGGGTTGTTGACGCTAGTGGGACCCTAGGGCCCCAATCACCTAGCAAGGTCCTGTGGGGCCACAACCTTAGCTCCTTCCATTGGTTCCATCTAAAACACATTGCATCCACCCAAACCCACCACCTACCCTCAGGCATGCCACCACTGGTGTACCACTCTAGTGTCACTAACACACCACTATTGTCATTAGGGCTACCCAAGGGCCAAATGTTTACCACCTGTATTAACCTAATAGGAAAATTATTTAAAAATGTTATAACTTTCACCCATGATGTTTTTTTTTTTCTAATTTTAATAGCCTTGGAAATATTTCTTTAGTATAGGGTTGGTTTGTGGAATTGACTCTTTTTGTTAATTTTTTGAGCTTGAAAGTCAAATATTCTTTGGTACATGGTTATGGTCACAAATTTTGAATATGAAATCAAATTTTTAATTTCAAATAGGAATTAGAGAGCATATACAACATACTACACAATGGTGCTAATGATTTTTCACTTGGATGGCTTGAGATAGTTTGGCACTTGTTTGATTGTTTGTTGGTGCCTAAGATTCAAGGTGCAATTATAGGAGCATTAGAATGAGTTAAGAGGCCAAAACTTGATGGAGTGCATGTTTTCATGAGAATTTGTGATGGTAGTTGATCATATAATTTTTTTCTTTTTGATATAGATATGCAAGTGTTTTAAAAGTTAAGGCTTTGAAGGGGATAGATACATACATTGTCTTCTAGTTCAAGGACATAGATTTACATGTGTGGAGACTTGGAGTCTCAAGTTGGAGAGAGTTGAGTATAGGTATAATAAATTGGAGATTATTATGGTGATATAGATATGCAAGTATATTTGCGCATTGACACAACATGATCATGTATGTGGTTGTTTAGTGGTGGTGTAATTTGGTTTTAGGAGGTTGTTCTTATCTCTTGGATGCTTGTTTGGTTCCTTTATAATGGTACTTGGTTGTGGATTTGTTTATAAAATTGGATATATAATTTATCTGATGTTTGAGTCTTGAGATCTACATGTTATTTCATTTTGCAGGTTACTGATGTGATGATGAGTTTTCATGTTTCATTTTCTTGGATCTTTGAGTTAAGAAGGTTATGGATTAACTACCATTTTCTTATAGTGGAATGATCAGATGTGGACTATAGATATCCACAAGATCGATTTAGTGTTGATTCATTCTTTGTTAGTTGGCGTTGTCTATGATTATTTGTGCATTGGTATGTGTGCATTGTGATGAGAGGATGGATGATGAGTAGAGTGTTTAGATAGTTGGTTGTGGACACTCATAGCATGTGATTTATCACTGTGTCATGATAGCTTGGTTACACATTTCAATGGGACCTTTTGACAATGATATTTTAGTAGTGTTCAATACATTGCTAATGTTTTGATGGTAGTTGTATCTTCTTCGTCAGGAGATCATGGTGGCAATCTACCCTTTGGGAGCTCATGGTGTTAAGTTATTTTATTGTATTGGATCCATGGAGGATCTTCAGTTAGGAGATGGCTGTCATGATGTCATGGAGAGCTTAATATCATGTCTTAGTGGGAGCTTTGGTAGTGATGTAGATTCATCATTTGATGTTAGAAGGTTATATTGATGTGTTTAGAGAGTGTTGACATCTTGATTAGACAAGGAGGGATCTTGAGTCTTTGGCTGAGGTGTTGGTTAATGACTTATTGACTTTGACTAGTGATTCTTGGTTTAGAGTATGACTATTATTAATCATGATTTACTCGACTCTAGATCAGAGTTTTAACATGATACGGGTTCTCTTGAGACCAAGATATATTTTTTAGAGCATGATATCTCAAAGGAGGAGATGTTAGATTGTGATGTCATGATTGGGCTCCTAATCCTCAAGGTTGGAGCTTTGACATTGATCCTATTGGTGCACTTGATAAATTGAGTACATTGGTCATTTTCTTTGGAGCTTCACAATGATTTTGTGTTTCATTTTGAGCTTGGAATGGATTGATCAATTATAGGTGCTCATGAATACTTGGAGACATATATGAGGTTAGAGTTCTCTTACATTTGTTGAGATAATTACTCTTTGATGAGGGTTCAATAGGAAGTATAAGGAGCCTACACCTTGGTTTGGCGTGAGTTTAACATGGACCAATGAGGATATTTTTATTTGATTGAGACATGATGGTTGTTGGTTATTGCTACTGCTAGGATGTGTTGTTGTCATTGATGTCAACATATTCTTGTATTCATGTGTTGTAGAGAGTTACTTTGGTGTTCCGGTGATTGTAGTGAGTTCATCTAGTTGGTTTATTTGTTTGATATGTTGAATCAACTTGAGATACTTCATTCAGTGTTGGTTTCATGATGCTAAGTGTTGATTTGATTGGGGTATGTATTCCGGTATGAAGATTGGTTTTTTAGTGTTCAGTGTTGTAGTGTTCTGGTGTTTGATCTATTGTGCTCTTGAATGATTATATCTTGAGTTGCAGATTTGGGAGAGTGTTTGGGATGCTCGTATGTATGTTCAATTTAGATGATTCATGATTTGGTGCTCCGCAAGTTATCTTTCTTGTCCCAGTTGCTATTGTTGAGTGTTCTTGAGTATCAGCATGTTGATCGATGAAGATTTGATTAAGTGGTGTTGGTGCATCTATTGCAGATGATTCTAACATGCTTGTTGGTGTTTCTTAATGATGTCCTATTTTTTGGGTGGTATGCATTGATCATTGTGCATGTTATTGAAGATTTTATGGGTTCGGTGATGTTCTTAATGTTGTGCAACATTTTCGGTGGTGTAGCATGTTGCGGTTGATCTTGGCGAGATTTCTAGTGGTGTTGCATGTTTGGTGGAGTTGATTTGGGTCCATGATATGTTGTCATGAAATTGTATTGTTCTGGTGGTTGATTTATGTATTGTGTGATGTAATTTTGTAATTAGGTGTTAAGGGTTGAGCCGACCTTGTAGCCAAGGTTGATGATTTGTATAAATATGTGTCATATTCATGTAATTTGGTATCGGTGGTTGATGGGTGTTGTGTCTGCATTATTAAAAAAGAGAGTGGTGTATGAGCAAACAAGTGAATTTATCTTTCAGTGTGAAGTGTAGAGTAGAGTGTGTTGTAGGGAAGACAATTGTGCTTAACTGGAACTATTATCAAGCATTTGGAGATGCTATTCTTTCAGTTCATCTAAACCAGATTGTAGTTCGAATTTTATTGTAAGGTAGTGAACCTTCCCTGAGGGTTGTAGTCTTCCAGGTCACTATACTTTGAACAGTAAGCTCTAGGCAGTGTGCCTGAATGCATGTCCATTCCCCATTGTAATATTACACATACTACTACAGAGTATCATCTTATTGTGGGTAGGTTCCCACCGTGGTTTTTCCCTTAACCGGGTTTTCCACGTCAAAATCTTGGTGTTATGTGTGTTGTTGTTATTGTGTTTATCTTTGCTCTTGCTGCAGTTAATCGGATTTGAAGTTGTGTTTAAATTGTTCACATCCGGTGAAAACTGATCCACCCCCCCCCCCCCCCCCCCCCCCGCCTCTTGGTTATCCTAGAGGATCATTCTCATTCTCCACTCTTGGTCTACTCAATGCATTGTCATTTGAGAGGCATTGCTTGTTCTTTTTTTTTTTAGATGCATTATGTTTCATGCTTTGTTTTCTCATGCATATGAATCTTGAGCTATGATTATCAAGTTTTGGAGGGTTGATTTCAGGAGTGTTTGAAATTTGTATCTTCTATGCAAATGAGTTTATTTATGATGAAATTCATTGATAATGATTTAGAAGATGTATTGGGATGATTTTTTGATGTAGGACTTGAAATTTTAGTTTGATCTCCATTGGTTTGAGAGGCTTACATCCATGTTGGTTGCATGTTACACATAAAAATGTTTGATCTTGAGAATTGAATAGTTGAGTGTTGAGGATTTTCATTTCGGGGTTGAGAAAGAGGTCATACTCGATACAATTCAACATTTAGATGTGTATGTAGAAGGGCATGCTATATGCTTTGATTTGGAGGTACTCTCTCTAGTCTTTTTCTTCTTCTTGGATGTTTATATTCACCTAACATTGGATTTGAGGTTTTCATGGAGCTATGGTGATCACTATGTGTTGTGGTCATGTGTTATTCATTTTTGTTTAGTGACAACATGTAAGTTAGTTGATCTATTTCCTTTGTTGTGTAGAGTACTTTGAAGAGCTATGGAGATAGTGGTAATAGATGTATTGCAACTTATTTGTTTGCAAGCGTTGCATGTCTTTGTTGATGTTATAGTTTGGTACTACATGATATTTGTTACACTCTCTAAATGAATTTGTTAGTAGAATTGGTAATGCCTTGAAATTTTCTAGATTTGACATTACCCTTGAATGGGAGTTCTTGGATGTGCATGTTCTTTATTGATAGGCTTTATAAATGGAGCTTATGGTTGCAGTTTGTGGGTTGCATATGTTGTTGGTGTGAGTCTATTGATGTTTGATGCCTTGAGGTATGGATGATTGTATGGATTAACATTTGTTACGGTTGTTTCAATCATGTTGGTTTTGATTCATTATGATAGTAGCTTGGAGGATTTTTTATCAATTGGATTTGATGCTCATGTTCTTTGGATTCACACATTTTCACCTTGGCTTGTTCCTTTTCTTCCATAGGTGGCATGTTGGAGGATGACAATATTTCTTTCTTAAGATGGTGGACATTTTTTATGTTGTTTCAAGTATCTTGATGGAGCACAAGAGTATTGTGGAGGTTCATCTAGTTCATGTGTGGCTATGATGATGTACTTCATTGATTGACCCTTATGCAATGTATACAACAAGTGAGAGAGTGTTAGGATTAGGTTTTGTACACCTTGCATGTAACATTGATTTAATTTATTTATTTAGAATAAATAAATAAATTTGCTTGTGGTGCATCTAAGAGATGTTTTTAGCCACGTTAATATTTATTTGGGGTCACTTGTAAAGTTGTATGTAACATTGGGTTATATATTTTATGTGGATTGCACATGGAAAAATATTCAATATTGTGTGAGTTTAGTATCAAATATTAATGGTTGTATTTGCATGAGTTTTGTTTATAAAATAACACAAATGTTTTATGGTTTAGGTTGGCTAGTTCGGGTTTTGGCTTGGTTGTTTTTGTATTGAGTTTTATTCTAAGAAGTGCGTATGTGAAACATGACATCAGATGTGTGGGTTCATGCTTGAACACATGGAGGATGCATTGGAGAGACTTGATATTTTAGGAGTATTCATGGAGGCTTTGTAAGCATCTTATTTCATTGTTGAAGTATACATTGAGCATGTGCGCTTTTGGAGGTTGGGTTTTTTATCTATAATGTTTTCCTATGGCATATACTGTGTTATCTTTTGATATGTCTTTGATATTTGCATATGGTTGTTATAGAAACTTACATTCATGTTTTTATCTCATGGGTTTATGTTGGAAATTAGTTACTCATCATGTGTGATTTTCCTAAAAGAATTTCCTTACTAGTTTGTATCCATTCTAAAGAATAGGAACTTGAATGTGTAACAAAAAAGATATCCAAGTGAAAAACTACATCATGCATGATGATGCTATTTTAATTATCACTACCAATGATGACAATGGTGGGTTGTCTATTGACTCAACACTTCATATGGAAGAGACACTTAGGTTCCTCCAAACAATCAATAGCTATGATATGGATGTTGAGGTAGTATATTTCTTAATTACTATCATTGGAAATGTCAAAATTTGATGTGAGTTGTTCAAATAAGGAATCTCTCATGTAACATTCAATGCCACTGTGAGAGTTAGTGTGGTGTTGTTGACACCATGTATCACCTTATTGTGGCTTCTTGCCTTTTTCAAGTGGCCTAGTGAAGAGAAAGTAGATGTCTTAAAGATTTGTGTAAAATTGCTATGGTATTTCAAGGTTACTTTTATACAAGTCAACGTTGCCTCAGCATGAAAGGCTTGTAGGATGGATTTTACTTAAGATTTTTCTTGGCATCAACTTTTGATGTGCTACCTAATGCTTGTGTCAAAGTCTCCAAGGTTAAGAACTCCATCTTAACATGGATAGAAGGTGATAGTTAATATTTGTATTTGAGAAATTCATGTTGCTAAAATATTTCTCATATAAGTGCATGGAGAAGTCACGATTCTTAGTGCATTCTTCCACAAATCATTCCTTTTGTTCGTGCTTAGTGTCGTGTGTGTGAAGTAGGGTACCTGCAGCTGCAACACAAACACTCAATAGATCATTATAAGCATGGTTATCAAATTGAAATCAAATGAAAGATAAACTATGACAAAGCAACCTATCGCCTCCTAAGAGATGTGAGTGTGGATTTGCTCTCAGATCTAGATGAGCAATCCCAATGAGTTGACTACACCTAGATGAAGGATTTAAAAAGATATGATATGCAAGCTAGATGAGTGTATGATTACGCTAGATTGATCCAAGAAGCTAATTAAGCTAATGATGTGCATGATTAAGCTAGATGAGAGATGGATTATGCTAGAATATTGTCAGATTTAGCTAGATCTAAGATGCAAAACATGATAACAATGCTAAACTAGGATGCTAGAAATGATATGCCTATAATAACAATTCTCTATAGTGAAATGAAATGAGATATGCCTATAATAACAATGCATGAGATGAAAATGAGATGGGATCCTTTGTGCTCCAAAATGGGGGATATTTTTAGGATTTTCAAGGCTAGGGGTGAGGTGGAAGGAATCAATGGTCAAGATTGAGTCTGAAGATATCAAGGGTTAAATTGGAGGAGGTTGGAGAAGATGTTGGAGGGAGGGACACTTGTCATCTCTGTGGTGACAAGTGTCAAGGAATCTTGCTCATAAGAGGGTAAGTGTCCAAGGGAGGAGACATGTGGCATAAGTGCCATGTGTCTCAAGAGGAGAATATCCACCTCATAGGAGGTTAGGATAAGGAGGTTAGGATGTGCAAGATAGGATAGGGTTAGATAAACCCAGGATTGGGTGGAATGGGTTAAGTTAGGGGGTGGTTAGGTTAGGTGGTTAGAAGTTAGGAGGCATGTAGGAAATTTGAATTTAAAAATTCAAATAATAGGAAAAGGCTAATTAACTTTCAACAACTCATAAATTGATTTGTTTCAATTAATCATAAATTGATTTGTTTCAATTAATTAGGGGATTAGAAGAAATGAATTAAATGGGGGGAGATTAATCGGTTTAGATTAATTAATCAAAGGGACTATTGAAATGAACTTATTAAATAAATCCTTAGATTTATTAATAAGCAGATGAATGGGGGAATTTAATCAAATTGCTAATGAATTCAATTAAATTGGGAAGGGGGATTAATCAAATAATTTCTTATTTAATTAATTATCTTCAAACGTTTTTTAGGTGTATACACTTAGTATATTCTTCCATAAACATATTAGAGACAATCAAGTGGTGGGTACACACACACACACACACACATATATATGCACATAATATATATATATATATATATATATATATATATATATATATATATATATATATATATATATATAATGTATGTATATATGTATATAGTGTGCGTGTGCGTGCGTGCGTGTGTGTGTGTGTGTGTGTTTGAAGATTTCAAGATCTCTATGGAAATCATGTTTTAAATTTAACTTCTATACTATGGTTATGGATTGGTTATGGATGGGTTGGATGTTGTTCTTGGTTATCCTTGGTTATAATATTAGAGAACAATAAACATTAACGTGCCAAAGAAATTCGTAAGGCTTTGGTATAGGAGGTTTAAAAAATACAATACACATTATTTCATATAATGAAGAGCAAAGGAAAAGTCATTTAGAGAAAGTTCAAGAAGTTGTTGAAGAGAGCACCAAAGAATCATAAGACAAACAAGAGGAGCTAGATGTAAAGAAAAAAGAGGAAAGTTTTATTCCCTTCCCAAGTCAACAAAACAAGCAAAACCAAATGGTGAAGCCTCAAAGAAGGTTCCAATTGTAGCAAAGGGTGCAATATACAAACATCCACATCATTTGAGAGGAAAGAATTATGTAGGAATGATACTACATGGAATTATCAAACCAATCATTATGGATATACATGGAATTAGAAAGCAATTGCAACAATTAGTAGCATCATATAAGTAATGGTTATTTGTGATAAAAAATGAGGAGTTACTGTAAAAAATAATGTACTTCTTGAGAAAGGATTTTAATGTTCTTTTGAATGTTCCCTACAACGCCTCTTTAGGTTCTCAAGTAGCCCCCCTATAAACTACAGTGCATCGATAAAAATTTTACATGGCCAGTGATGGTGGCACATCCTCTAGTACCACATGGGTTGGGGGGTGATTGGACCTTATGACCTCGTGCTTACCACAAGAAGCTCTTACCAATCAAGCTACACTCCCAACCCAATTATCTATTTTCAATCCATCTAAATTTTCTTGATTTTTGGAAATCGATATATAATTTTTTCACCCCTATATTTAAAAACCAACAACTTAGTATAGACTCTAAAACCCTATTTCAAAATCATGATTTGGTCTAATGGTAGAGATCATGCACTCTTGAAAGAGAAGTTAGAATTGGAATCAACTCCTTCTAGATTAGATTGTGTGTTGTTTTTCTACATCAACCTTTCGGATCACACTCCATGATCCTTCATCATGATGTTAGAGTGCAAGGCATCAAACTTTTACCTCTGTTTGCACTCTAACATCCTAATGATGGATCACGATGTGTGATCCAAAATGTTGGTGCAATAAAACAACACACAATCTAATCTAGGAACAACTAATTCCAATTACATAGATTGTGGAAATTTAATGTCTTTCATTTAAGAGAAGTCATAAGTTCAAATCTTGGAGGGGTGGCGTATGTACTCTTCATTTGTAGCACAATTAGATGCCTCTTGCCTAAAGTACTAGATAGTCCCATATACTACAAGTCATATGTAAATCCAAATATAGATTGTCCAATTGATCCCATACACTATAAACCATATAGGGGAAGAGCACTAGTTACCATCCATGATCCAATCATCGTTCACTCCTTGAACACCCAACCCCCCAATTACTAACTTTAAAGAAAAAAAACTAATACAAAAACTAAAAGCCCATTAATAAATTTCACATATACCAATAGACGCCCATTAATTAGCAATTTGTGGACCACAATTGACCCATTTGTGCACCTTTATTGGTATCCATAGCAAATGACTATGAGGCATTTGTGCATAAGTATTCGCAATTTTAAGTGCATGATTATTGGGGCATCTTTAAGCAGGTATCAGGCAACACTTTGAAATGTGTACTTTTTGACCCTTGCATGAATAACAGATCCCACTACGTGCATCATTACTACCCATAAGCCAGAACAATACCTATAACTTTATAAGCAGTTAAGTTACATGTGAGACAACTAAAAAAGAAGTCAAAATCTGATGTACCGTTTAAAATCTATGAATGCATAAAATACACAAAATTAGCCATAACAATTACTGGTACGCTTCCCCTACTCATACGCTTCTCCTACTCATACTCATGCGCTTCCCCGATAGCTTGTTACCAAAACTATAAAAAAATCCATAAATGGAAACACCCAGGGCTCCTTGAAACACTTGAGCATGTCGAATCCCAAGTTTGTTCAATTCAATTGATCTCAACCCTTTTATTGTAGGAAAACGAAGCCCAATTTTGAAGACCCGTTGTTATTGGGAAAGGACATTTTGACTTTCAACGTTTCGAAAGGGGTGTGGAGCGGAGTCAGGTACTGACACACCCACGCGCATCCCGAGGCAATTGCAGTGACTTTGGGCCGCACGATTTAGGTTTTCAGTGCTGCCTCTCGTACCCCATCGACAAATGGCGGTAAGGTTCTGATTTTTTTACCCGGCGTGTTCAGCGATGGAGATTGGATTCTTCTGTTTTTTTGTCCGCTCTTCTCAGCCGAAGAATCGGTGCAGTTGCTGACAAATGTAGATTAAATAAATTAGATGAAAAGGCTAGTTAAAAAAGGTTTAGTCAACCTAGTCACTGCTCTGCTGCATGTTTTGTTTGTTTGCTTCCTCTTTTCCGAGGAGATAATTGTTGGGTTTGAGCTTTTTCAGGATTGGATTTTGATTCTTGTGCTTGGAAGTGGGAATTTTTTATTTTTTTTAACTATTACTTTTGAGATGTAGGAGGTTGCTTAATGGTTAAGTTGAAGATATATATATTTTTATTGTGGAAGAGGATCTATGTAGAGGGTAATGCAGAGATATAGTCCTTGAGCATGTTCTACACTATTTGTTGATTTAATATTCAAATGTTATATCAATAGTTGTAACTTTAAAGTTACAAGTTTTGATGATGACTAACCATAATTGAATGGGAAGCGGTTATTCTTTACACAAAATAGTACGTTTGTACCAAAAAAACCATACATAAAACATAGATGCATACATCCGATCATAGTCACTTCACCGTCCACTTCCCGTCGGTTGACTTTGCATGACTAACGAAGCAAACAAAGTTGCTACTAGTTCAATGCAGTTCCAGATTTTAAAGTTTGGAGTTTCTACTATTTGCTGATTTAATGTTCAAATGTATCAATAGTTGTAATTTTAAAGTTGTAAGTGTTGATGATGACTACTCATAATTGAATGAAATATATTCTTTAGATCTAAAAAGCAACAAATCATGTGATGCCAAATCAATGCACCATTTTTATAGTGATAGAGAATCTATGTAGAGAGCATGCCAAGGATCTAATAGTTGAGCATGATCTAGTATTTGTTGATTTAATGTTCAAATGTATCAATAGATGTAACTTTAAAGTTGTTAGTGTTGATGATGACTATCCATAATTGAATGCAATGTATTTTTTATATCTAAAAACAACAAATCATGTGATGCCACATCAATGCACCAATAAAACATGATAGTCCATAACTATTGATCTGACTTGTTTTTGGGTCTTTTTGGACACCTGACAAAAAGCATGTTGATGTGACATCATATTTGATAATGGACCCTGAAAACCTTAGTTATAAGCAAAGGACTTGTTAAGTAAGCTACTGTAAAAAATTTGGGAGTGATTCAAAATTTTCATGTAAGATTTTGAGAGGCATGATTGTGCCTCTCTTATGTAATCTTTTGCATTCTTTCAATAGAAAAAAAAAAAAGGAAAAACTATTGGGTCCTCTCCCCTAGCATTTATTGATTTAATGTCCAATATTTTTCATGTTAAGGTAATAGTAGTTGTGACTTTAAAGTTGTCAGTGTTTATCATGATTATGATAATTGAATGAAATGAATTCCTTGGGTTTTAAAAGCAAACAAATCATGTCATGTCACATCAGTGCACTATAGAACATGATTTAGTGCACAACTATCAGTCTCTTTTTTTGGGACCATTTTAAACATCTCAAAAAAAAACAAGTTGATGCGATATAATTGATGATGTGGACCTAAAACCTTAGTTATAAGCATGAAACTTGCCAAGTAAGTTGTTGTAGAAAATTAGAGTGGTTTGAAATTGCTACGTAGGATTTTGAGAGACATGAAGTTAGGGTGCTCAACTATTAAGTCCTCTCACCAATTGAAACATGACCACCATGAATAGGGTATAGGTTTGTTTGGCTACCATATGGTGTATTTCAGTGCACTCGATTTATGTAATTAGGTATTGTAATTTTTTGTGTCTAATGATAATTAATTTTTAACCATGTTTATGTTTGGCTTTAACTTCTTCTATGGATGCATCATTTTGCTAAAATGTTATCTTTTGAAGTCTAGTTAGGTTGGGTTTGGGGTAGCATATTGACAAAAGGTCATCTTTTGAGTCTAGTTGAGTTGGGTTTGCATTATCACTTCAATAAAAATTTAAGAGACGATATTTCTATAGTCTATGAGAATGTTTAATAGCATTTTTAGGTTTCAACTATATAGTGATTTTTACTAGAAATTCTTTAAATTACACTTTGTGATCCATCATTAAGAAGAGGAAAAGCTTATGATAGATTGTAGACTATGCTCCTTACAAGGATAGGAAGACGGAAAAGGGATTGCAACGTAGTTTGCAATCTATCATAAGTTCTTCTTCTTCTTGATGTTGATGGACCACACAGTCTAATGCATATCCATAGATACATATAATCTCTACATAGTTGGCTTGAAAAAATTCATGACAAAACTATCCCCTTTATAGGTGTTAGCTACGAAATCACCTTGTTAATTTTGTAACCACATATTTTCTAAAAGCAACAATTTCACTTGATTTTGCGAAATAGAATTATAAGCACCATTCTTCACGAATTCACTCAAATTTCATAGACCTAAAATTTCATTTTCCTTTCTTTTAGTGTGCTTTGTACCTCTTTTCTATATATTCATGCTTGGAAACCAAATAAGAGGGGATTGAATTATTTTTTAGTGATCCATTCTTCATTCAAGAAGTGTAGTCAATTACTTTTCCTTTTACATCTTATATTACACTACGCATATTCATCTTTCATCACCTCTCATAACCCAAACTTTGCATTTGTGTTTCAATCCAACCATCAATTATAATAAATCAATAATGGTTTCTTGTATTAACTTGTAGCCTATATTATATTTTAGTGATCCATCATTGCTCCTTTTCTAGTTTTGTTTCCTTTGTGAGCTTTATATCTTACTTGCCTTAATTCTAGAAATCCTCCATGATTGGTTTCTCACAAATAGATAATGAAATGACATTTTGACTATAAGTAAAACAACAAATCTAAATGGGTCCTTCCTCAGAATTTAGCTAGGGTTGAATATGCACGTGTATAAATAAATAGATGAAAATTGTGCACACAAAAAAGATGTTTTCACATCAAAATAAACTTTTACCCATAGAAATGACCTTGAGACCTAAGATATTCTCTATTTAAAATATATATGCACTTTGATGTTTGAACTATGATAAAGATTAATAGTGTTAGAACAATACAAGTTTTATTCCACAACCCAAATATTAGTTAACGAACACTATATACATCAAAATATCCATGATTATCTATATAAAATTGACAAATACAATTAAATTATTACAACTCTTACATTTACACTTATCAATATTAATTTCATATTAAAGTTAATTTTAATTATTGTTTGTATCATATTTTAGTTAGACTTGGATTAAGAAGAAACATAATTTTTTCTTTCAATTATATTTCAACCATTTACTATTAGCAAACATGACATAAATTAAAATTAATAATTTTATTTTTCTTATTCCTAATCTTTTATATTTTTTTAAGAATGTTTGCTAATAAAATACCCAACTTAAATTTATTTTAATTAAATATCATTTTATGTTTTGATTCATTATTGATTTTCTTCTAAAAATAAACAATCTTTACAACTAGTGATAGTAGATTTCCACAATCCATGAATTAAATTGTTGTAGTAGCTTGATTAGATTGTGTGGATGAAAATATATACACACAATCTAACCAGAAGCCATTACAATAATTTAATCTTTACAATTTTAAATTCATTTTAATTAATATGCTTTCATAATTCTTAGACTCGTCTAATTACAAATCTTCAAAAAATAACAATCTAAAATAAATCAAAACCATAAATAAAAAATATGAAATAGGTAAAAATTATAAAAAAAAATATCATCTAAATAACATTGACTTCTTTAAACTATTTGGTGTTGTTAATGTGTTGTTAATGATTGGTTAAAACTACCTACGGACTGCTTGTCTACAAAATTAACACCCTTATTTTGCTGTTGTTTATTGACTTCTCATAATAATCAATATTTTAAAATTATTTGATATCATTATCATTGTTCCTCATCAAACTTATTATCATTCCAATTTTAATATAATTTAAATATCAACTCTTAATAAAGTAATAATAAACATAAAAACTTAACATAAATTTCAATAAATTCTAAAATATGAATTCAAAATAATAAGGCCCTATAATTTGGATATAAACCCATGTCTTGGCTAGATTTAAAAAAAAAATTACTATCATTATGATATATTTATATTTTGTAGCCCATGATAAGAAAAAATAAACATGGAATGATTGAACTTTTAAGAGTAGACTGGCATAGATTGGATTGAAGTGCATTTAGGAGACAAGGGAGTATATGGGGGGGCCAAAAGACACCCTAGAATGAGAAAGAAGAATCTCTAGTGCCTTCAATAATGAAGGGCATATAGGTGGCACATTGATTTATACTTGAAGAACATCTGTCTTTTTGTATGATGTCTTCAATGTCTAGTTGGATTTTATATTTTATATCATCACCACATGACATTCTTTACTTGTGTCCTACCTCCATAATTTCTTCTTCTATTTAAGAATAGTTAACATGAGTGAATACTACATATTCTATCTAGTTATTTAATCTTTTAGAACATTCACTATTTTATTAATGAAATATAAAAATTCTTAAATCCTCTCACAAGTACATGTCAATGAAATAATTAATGCTTTTATATTCTTAGTTTACTAGCTTCTTTATGTGGGCCATTATGCCAACGAGCACCTTTAGGTTTGAGTCATAGGACCATAATTATACCTTTTTAGTTCTAAAGTAGATCGAACTCTCATGAGATTGGACCACATAAAAAGGCAAACTTTCCACTATTAAAAAATTTCCTTTTAAGATCATGAAAAATGAATATTCCACTTGTAACCGTGAACTATGCAAGAGAATATATTAACGTTAGAAAATATTTTTAAAGTTAGATTATTGAATTCATTTTAACTACTTGTTTTTTTTTTTTTTGTTTTATAATGTTTTTTTAATTTTATTTTTTATATTATGGTACTGCGTTGTGGGGTCATCCCCTATATTATGGCTTGTTTTATTTTATAATGTTTTTATAATTTCAGTTTTTATTGTTATAATTTATTATGTCAATTAATATAATAATCAAATCAAAGATGGTTAAAAATTGTCATAAGTGAATAAAATGTAAAAAAGGTGTAAAAAGTTGTTGTATGGTAAAGGTATCATTAGAAAACAAAGGGGTATAATGGAAAAAGGAGGAGAAAGAGTTGTAGGATATATGTTTTCAACGTCAATGTAGAGTTGGATTCTAACATTACTTGCATCAGTATCCCATAATTGTTTTTGAACCAATAGTGAATAAACTAAAGAAATGATTGTGATTGTGAAGTTCTTTGAGATTTGACCTTCGATGGAAAAAATTTAAAATTGGATCAACTTGAAATAGTTGAAGTGCACTATCTCTAAGGTTTTGTTTTGGCATTAGGGTTTCTCCAAATAATTTTTCAATAAGAAATGGAATAGAACAATATTCTTAAAGGAGGCCCTTGGCTCATGGGAAATGTGACACTTTATATTAGGGCTTGGTCACTTAGTGTTGACTCAACTAAGGAGTTGATAAAGGGAGTACCATTATGGATTCACATGTACAAATTGCCACATGAATTATAGCCAGAGGAGGTTTTTAAGATGATAGGAGATTTATATGAAGAATTTATCCAAAGCTCCTCAACCATAGAAGGGAGGCGATTGGCTACATACACCCAAAATTTGTGAAAGTGGATATGACTAAACCTATTAAATAGGAAATTAAGTTGAAGTCTATATTGGGGGATTGAATTCATTTTGTTTATTTGTTAGTTTTAGATTTATTTATTTATTTTATTTTTCTTGTTGTTGAGATTATTTTGTTACAATGTTTTGGACATTTTTTTCATAAAAAGTGTTTCATTACTTGAAGAAAACAATTGAAGGTAGTGAGATACAATCTAAAAATATGTCAGAATTATATTATTATATATCTAACCAATTATATAATATTAAAATATACATATAAATCTAATTAAAATTCTCTATTGGCATATCAAACCTCCTATGAATGCAAGTGCTAGTTATTAAATATAAAAAATAATTTGTCTTCTACCTTATATATTTTTTTGTAAAGAAATTACTAGATGCAAAATAAATTCATAATTATTCTTTGGAATAGTTTAAAAACTATTTACGATGAAATAAAATTGTCTTTCCATCCTTCCAAAAACCCTAAACCTAAATTGTTCAAGCTAATAATAAAATCGAGTTTTACAAGACCTCATAAAAAAACATAGAGCAAGTATAAGAAGTTCAAAAGAGCTAAATGTAAACCCTAAATTTTTGCAGTGTGAAGGATAGATTAGGGCTTAAATAAATTGCATAGGTGGTTGTCAAAGGAATGAGAGACAAATATATATAATTCTCAATTAAATTGAATCCAAAGAAAAAATAGTTAATCCTCTACAATATTTTTTATTTTTTAAGCTTCTAAGGCCTTCCTCACCGATGTGACCCAATCAATCATGTCATATAATATTCTTCTCAATAAGCACCTTATTTCTCTCTAAACTAAGAAGAAGCTTAGGAACTTATACATCATATTCATGTGATTCAGAAGTAGAGCTCTCTGTTATGCTTACTAAAGGTAGAGGTGAATTTGTAGATACCATATTCTCCATAATTATAATAGAACTATTACATTGAATATGCATTATTATGTCAAGGTGGAAAAGAGTCCTAATATAAACTTCTTTTGCAAGCACTATAGCCCCATGAATCATCTTTCACCCTTAATTGTTGAAGACCGTACATAACCATATTTCTCATTTTTCTTATAAATGATAGCTTTCTATTCCTAGATCTAGAATGTGTAGAATTATTAGGAGGTCATTGATCCTTTTATCACTATATTTAATCTTGAATTAGCCACATGTGACAATACTAAGGAATATAATGTCGCAAAGGTAGACCTTGCCACGATCAATCATCTCATACTCTATAAAGCACTCTCTGTGAGGTGTTGGTGTGAAAAAGGTTTTGTACCTAGTAAGGTTCTAGTACCTAGCTAGTTCCTTGCAAGGACTTATTAATGTGACTTAAGTTTACTTAGGTCCAAGGTGTCTCTAGAATTCTTAGTTGTCTAGATAAGATCTTATTATATCTTATCTTTATTTAATTCTATTTACCTAGGTCATTTAATATTTGTTATGTTAGTTGTCTCATGTCATAAGATTAAGACACATGTCATAATCTTGTCTAATATTATGCCATCAACTTGCCTATATAAGGAAGTTATCCATAACATTATAACATATCTCATTTTTATTGTATTAATCATGTAGTCATCATATTGTATTCTTGATTTGGTGGAATAACCTCTTTTGTTGTTGGTTCTCTCTTGTCATTTGGAGGTTATTTGGTGTTGTAGATTGAAGATATAGGATGATTACTTCAACATGAGGATTATTGCAAAAATAGGCACTATATTCAATCATGCATGTATTCCCACATTGCGCATGCACAGGGATGCAACATATGTATCAAAATTGAAATATTGATTCTTATTTCTTCTCTTTGCAATCCTTTTAGATGTTGTCTAAAGGTAATTCCAATAACCATTACTCAGTATGTTTTATTTATTTTCTATTATATATGTTGAGTATGTTGAGTTGGATCAACAGATGCATCTAGGTTTAGAAAGAAGTTAGCCTTCTCTCAAGGTTTGAACTCAAGTATAAAGGTCCCATAAGTTGAGATCATTCTCATTGTGTTAATGTAATGCTAAACTAGTTTCAGCAAAGGGTGCAATTTCAAGTGGCAACAGTAAGCCAAGCAAAAGAAATGATAAATGAGCTAAGTTTCATAAAAAAACAATTAATTTATGTGCTAAGATTTTAATGGAATGAGACAAAGTAATATATTTTTAAGAAAAATAACTGAAGAATGTATATTTTCTTGAAATAGTCAAGAGGAATAGTTCTAGGAGACCTATGATAAGAAAATTTGATAGGAGGAGGTTATTCAACATCTTCATACAAGATATGCATCACGTGCATGATGATTAGATGAGTATGCACTTGTCTACATAAATTGGACTAATTATCATTCTTGCATATAGAGTATCAACACTTATTTATATTTTCTAGATAAAGATGCAAGATCCAATTCAAGCAACTTAATATTTTTGGATAAGCCAAAACACTTAGTCAAAGAATTGAAACATGTAACATACTTTGAAATTTCTTGAAGTTTCTTCAATTATAAGATTCCTTGAGGGCATCTATTTTTGTTATCATAATGAGGGAGTTGTGGTAGCCATTATAACAAACTTCACATATCATTGTGCTCGGTCATTCTCATGATGCTATCCAACGACCAATAAGTTCTTAGCATCATTTCTAGCATGGGAAATGACAAGTCTTGTGGGAGGGTATATATAAACATAATTAGTGACATATCATAGTTTATATTTTATCTATGTTATGTGTTTTCCCAACCAACTCAAAATTGCTATGTATTTTAAGCCTAATGAAATTAATGTTAAATAACATTTTTATGTTCAATGTGTTTATATGAAAATAAGTAAATTACAATTATTATTCATAGTTTACTAGTTGTGTCTAATATGAGAGGTGGTAGTCATCCTTTGAGAAAATGAGTATTCTCTCATAATGTAGTTAAGGATTTTGGAAAAAAATTATGTGTATATGTTTTGTTATATGAATGAGGCATATTCTTTGTGTTTTATATAAATTTTATGGCTTAATTATTAATTAATTTACTACAAATATCACTATTAATAATTTGATGTCTATAAATGTTATGAATAGTGTGAGGTGAATTTGCCTCTTGGAAATCAACAATTTGGTGTGATGTGATAATAATGTATGCATTCTTCTGTTGTTTTAAACAACTTCACCATATGATAAAACAACAATTGCTTAAGGGAAAAAAAAATTAAGATGTCAAATATATGTCAAAATTGTTACCAATGAAGGGAATATATGAAAGTGGCAAGTTAATATTAGTTTCAAGTTGAAACATCGAGATGAGTTACAAGAAAGAATAACATAGACCACAAAAAATGAATCTTATGGAAGTAATATTTTTGTGGGATTAAGGAGAGTAATAGATTGTAGATAAGTGTAAGACTTTCTAAATAGATGAGTGTATAGTTAAAATGAGTAGAAGGATATCTTTCATGGAGAACAATCATGCGAAGGATTAAAGCCAAATTCTATTCAGATCAAAGCCATTTTGGAATGGTCTATTGTAAAGAGTGTTGCTTAATTACAATGTAATTTATTTATTGAAACAATAAAAGTTTGTGGTCAATTAGGAAGATACATGTGGAAGTTGTGGCATCAACAAAAAACATGTCAACATGAATCTTGATAGCAATATCATAACAAAAAACATGTCAACATGCATGCACAATTAATGGAATAATCACACAGATGAAACAATGAGTTAAGAGTAATCAAATCTAAAAGAGTCAAAAATTATTTAGAGTTGAAGGTCCATTATAATTGTCTTTATGAAAGAATAAAATCTTTCTTATGACGAGTAACAAATTATATACACCACAATAAGACTAGGATGGAAAAGAAAAATAATTAAGAAGACTTTAAACAAAATATTTTAATGGGAAAAATTCAATAATGGAAAGATTAGATACTAATAAATTACTCTTATCCTAAAAGTTGAACATAACCATGATGGACGGTCATATTTATGTTTCCTTAATAACTAGGAGCATCCTTAACAAAACAACTTGATGCTACATGTTCAAAACATTTCAGAAGCCTTATAACATCATGTTAGAGACCTTCATCAATTATTTAAAAAAAATCATCCTTAAGATCATCTTTTGATAACAAATGATTATAAATCACTAAGCAATCTTGCACCTTACTAAAAACTTGATAAAAAGGTAATTTAATGGTGTCATTAGAATTCTTGTCATGTTTTATTTATTTATTTATTTATTTTGATTGGGGGGAGGGGGGGGGTGTGTAAAATTTTATTAATCCAAGAAACTTAGAACAAGACAAAAAATCACAACACTCTCAATAGGGGCCCAAAGACCAAGAAATAATCACACCAATTACCAATGTCTAGAAATCCCCAAATACCTTCTCATATCCTCCACTACTAAATCTTCAAGCATTCAAGAATACTCAATGGATAAACTTCTGCAATCCTCAACACTCCATGTCCCCATATGTTCAGAAGCCCATTTCACCAAGCAATATGTCGCATTGTTCCACTCCCAAGGAATGTGACAAAAGGAAACAGAGTCTAAAGAATCACTCAGACTAGTGATTTGATTGACCACTAAAGCCAACTGCTAGTTCATTCCATTTGTCTCTCATTGTCTCCTATTCAACAAATCAACAATTACTTGTAAAACGTATTCACAGATGATCCTTCTCCAACCGAGGGTACAACCCCTCTTTAGAGAACTAAGAATAGATAAAGATTCCATAAGTTGTTTGTTTGGTGGCCTTTAAAAGAAGAGACGAAAAAAACCACCCCCAAACTATCCCTTCCAATAGCCCATATCCCAGCATGTCCAAGATTTCATCTTGAAGACCCATCCGTATTAATTTTATGTACTCCATTTGGCGACCAACAACCAGCCCACTGAATCTTCCTTTTAGCCTACCAATCCCTTCTAGGCCTGGAGACATTCCTATCACCACCAACCAAACCCAAAGTCCAAACTATCCTCAAATCTCTTAGATCCACAAAAATAGACAAATCACATTTCGCCAATAAGGTCTCTTGAAGAGTGCTAATAATTCTCAACCAAAGTTGATGAGCTTGCAATTTCTTATCTTGAAATATCCTTCAATTTATTTTCAGCCATAATTGCCAAACGATCAAAATGGGTCCAACACTCCAAGCAATATCAAGAAAAGAAGTCTTAACTGGAGGATTCCTCATAAGGCTCACGAGTTCCGCTTATGAAGAAGCATGAATAGAAGCTAGATTCCAAATCCCCCACCAATAATGCCAAATTTTCCTAGAAAAGGAGCACTGAAAGAATAAATGCGAAGAGCATTCCTCACTATTATTGCACAAAACAAAAAATGACGGTCCCTGAAATCCTCTTTTCCTTAAATTTTTCCAAGTGAAACATTTATTCTATGCAACCAACCAAGAGAAAAAATTGCACTTAGGCTAAGAAAACTTATTCCAC
The DNA here is from genome assembly GCF_030272615.1 of Cryptomeria japonica. NCBI lineage: Eukaryota > Viridiplantae > Streptophyta > Pinopsida > Cupressales > Cupressaceae > Cryptomeria > Cryptomeria japonica. The sequence continues at coordinate 473,674,259 of NC_081410.1, forward strand.
ACCTGCTTCCACCAAGGAACACCAATACTTGCATAGTTTTGCCTATCTAGTTCCTGATACCTTGAAGCAACTAAGAACTTGCCCTTCAGGTTTGGGCCCCAGGCAAGGATGCCTCTTCCCAATGAAGAATTGAAAACTTTGCCAGTCAAAATACTAGCAAGCTCATGATGATCCTCCACTGAGCCCCTAGGTGGCCATTCTTCAAGATCTTTCCATCTGTACACCTTAACTAAACCAAAGATAATGTGAAGATTTGAAGTCCTCCACTTTACACCACCTAGCTTCAAGAAAACTATTACATAAAGACCACAAATGAGGATACATTAACATTATAGGAAGATGCCCATCCCAAGAATTAAACCAAAACAGGGCCTTTGATCCTTTATTAAAGATCCAGAATAAACCTTGTTTAATTTTATTAGCTCCCTTTTTAAGAGTTTCTCAAATAGCAAACCCCTTACCAAGGAGACTAGAGCAAGGAACATCCGTACTCTCCACCCCTCTCAAATACTACAAATTAATAATCCTAGCCCATTCTTGATTCCGATTAGTGCACCACCACCAGTAAAGCTTGGTCGCTAATGCTTGTCCAATAGGACTAGCTTGTTGAAGACTAAGACCACCTTCTTGCTTTGGCCTACAAACCAAGCTCCACTTAACTAGACTCCACTTCTTCGAATGCAGGTTGCCAACCCATAAGAATTGTTGAGAGAGTTTCATACTCTTTAATGAAGCTAGGAGTCGACAACACAAAACATCTATATATAGGGAGAGCCTAAACCACCGACTTCAAAAGAGTCACTCTCCCAATAGTCAACAACCACCTATAAGTCCAGTGGTTAACCCTCTTTCGAAACTTATCAAGAACATCCTACCAAAATCTTCTAGTCAAAGAGCCCACAACAATGGGAATACCCAAGTAGACAAAAGGAAGAGAGCCAATCTAAAATCTAAGGAGCTAAGCACTTATGGCCTAAATAAGCTTTGGAGTATTAAATAAGAAATTTGATGAGAGACGATTTCCACAACAAACAACAAATGCAAACTATCTCTACCTACGATGCGACAGGAACTCAAAAAGATGGCAACAACTTGTATATGTGACAAGAACTTCTAAACTTAACAGAGCGACAAACAATTTGCTTATATGAAGTCATACTATTTCACATCATAACATTCCATTAACACAAATCTGCAAATCAGAATGATCATTTACTTCTGCAATATATATGAAAAACAAAAATTATTTACATATCGCTTTCACTCCTTAATCTTGCATCACAAATCAAGTCGATACATCCCCTGGTTGTTGTTTTTGAACTACTACATCTTCTTCAGGTGACCAAATCCGACATTGAACCTCTTTTGTTCTCTCCCTAATCGACGTCTCAAACTCCACTCCCTTAATTGGTCTTCTCTGTTCTCACTGTCTATGTTCTCACGTGATCAGTGTTAGCATTGTTCGAACTAATAACAAGAGACTCCAACTCGATGCCCTTTGTCCAAGTATAGTGACTCTCCTCGAATCCTTTCTGATTCTCTTCTCTCTTGCCCGACTCCATGTAGGAAAGAATATCATTCCTTACCGACTGATTTGTTTCAGACTATGAGGCTATTCTCTCCTTGCATTTTTCTCTCTTTTCCAACTATTTCACCATTTTCCCTATGGATTGTTTCCCCACTAGACAAAATTGACACCAATCGAATCTAGACCTAATGCTCCTGCATAAAAAAATGGAGGACTTATCCTCATTAATCCTTTGTCCTAATGCCACCAAATATACATTCAAGACCTTTCTAAAGTTAATTGCCTCTTCAAGTCTGGCCAAGCCCATCAAAGTTGTGTCATCAACAAAATATAAATGAGAGTGAGGGAATATGCAGTTACCCCAACTCCAACTTTGAGTCAATCCTTGTCTCACTTGAAATTTCATGAAACTCCCTATACCTTCAGCCATAAGGATAAACAGACAAGAAGAGGGGGGGCCTCCCTACCAAAGGCCCCTAGAGGTTCCAAAAAGATCAAAGGGAGCACACCTTATAAGAATCAATAAGGATGGGGAGGTAATACAACTCATAACCCACTCAATAAAGTCATCCAAACCCAAAAGCACCTAGGATCTTCTGAAGGAAGGACCATTTGACTCGGCCATAAGCTTTGGCCATGTCCAGCTTGATGAACATTGCCTTCTCTTTAGAGGTTGTCATGGAATGAACATCCTCGGTTGCCACAACAATTCCATAGAGAATTTGTCTGCCAGCAACAAAGCCATCTTGCTCCTCATAAATAAGACTACTAAGCCATGACTTGAGTCACTCAACGATCAGCTTAGTGATGATTTTGTAGATCACATTACACAGGGCTATAGGTCTAAAAAGTTCCAAAGAATTAGCTCCTTTTTAGTAATGAGGGCAAGAAAGGTAGCACTCATAACTTTTAACATTTGTTTGTTCATTTGAGATTCTTGCATAACGTCCAAAAGATCATATTTGACGATCTCCCATAATTCTTGGTAAAATTCATTAGGAAACTCATCAAGACTCGAAGTCTTCCCCTTCTTCATATGGAACACAATCACCTCCAATTCGCCCATAGAAATGGGTCTAAACAAAGAGTCATTCATCTCATTCGACACCGACAGAGGGATGGAATCCATAATGAGATTTTCTTCATCCCAAGCCTGAGGAGAATCCTTAGCAAATAGAGAGGAGTAGAACTGAACTATCTCTTCTGAAATGTCATAAAATGAAGAAAGTTGATTACCTTTAGCTGTCCTGAGAGAGGAAATGAGATTCCTATGTCATCTATCTTTGACAAAGTTGTGGAAAATGCAGTATTCTTATCCCCTTCTTGAAACCAATCGATACATGATTTTTGCTTCCAGAATATTTTTTCGCATAACTCCCATTCCTCCAATTCCTTCACAGCTTCAGCCTCCAACTTGAGGTATTCCTTAGTTAAGCGATGGTCTCTAATCTGACGAAATATAGAATCTAAATGAGCCTGAGCCAAGAATTTTGTCAAAAAAACATTACCAAAGCATTGGCAATTCCATCTTTTCAGCACATATTTGACAAATTGTAGGTGCTTAACGAGGGAGTACATTGTCGTGCCAAAAGCAAGTTTCCACCATTTTGACATAAAATCCTACAGAGAAGAGTCTCTGAGCCATATAAGTTAAAATTTGGAGGGCTTTTTAGTGAATCTGAACCAATTTGTTGAAAGTTTGGTTGGCCAATTACAGAACCCTGCTAGTCCAAAATCTTTGAATTAGTAGGCCAACTATCACCAACCCAAAATTTGGATACAAGGAACCTGTCTAACCTTTCTAAGATAGCATCCTCCCCACATATTCTATTATTCCATGTAAACATGCCATTGTTGGGTTAAACGTCTAGTAGATTCAAGAAATGAATATTATCCCGCAAAAGTGTGGAAGAGGGCTCAAGACAAACTATGCCACCTCTCTTCTCCTCCAAACAAGAAACATCATCAAAATCCCCCACTAGAATCCAAGGGAGGTATGGAGCAAGAGATCTCACGAATATGACATGAGACCAAAGTGAGGATTTGCCAACAAGATCAATTGGAGCATTGACATTGTAAAAAAGGATAATGGTGCAGGGGCACGCGCCTCAATTTCATAATTTCTTGATTGAACACTTCATGTTTTTGAGAGCAAGGTGTTGGGAAGGATCAAAGAATCCTTTGTTTATGTTTTGTTTTGTAATAAGGTCCTAATTGTCCATTTTGTAAGGCCTAGTGGCCTAGGGTGCATTATAAACCCTATGGTCAACTATGGTCAAAGGGACTTAGGATGAGTAGAATTAAGGAGTCAAGGTTGTTTTGGTCTATTTAGATCCATTTCAATGTGTTTAGGTTCCCAGGTTGATGATAAAATTAGTTTGAATGGCAAAATGCAGAAATTGTCAGAAATTGTCAAAAGTTGTCAATTTGTAAAGCAACTTTTCAAAAAATTATTGTGATTGGTTGCCCAACATTCATAACCATCTCCAATTGGTTTGAACATGTTGGGAAAACTATAAAATGCCTCAACAAACTCGTGTGGGGGTTGTTGTGGGTGAAAATTGTAAAAATTGCTATTTGAAATCAATAAAATCTGCATTTTTGCTACAAACTCGCTTGGTGCGGATCTGTACGGCCTCCAATATGAAAAATATTTTCATGGGAAGATAGGTGGTTGAGTTACCTTTCATTCAAGCCAAGGGGGAGGTTCTGAAGTGGAGTATTGAGGGAGAAAAGGTGCTACAAACCTCTGCAACCCGTGAAAGTGCCCTAGGCTAGGGTTTTTACTTCCTTTCCTCATTCCTACCATTTTAACCATGGGAAAAATCTGATTCTTGGTTAGATGGAGGATTGGGGAGTGTATTTTAAGATTCAAAAGGTTTCAGACCGAAAGGATGCAGTTTGGGTGAGATTTTGTTAAATTTGGCCAGGCATCTCTATGTGATTGTTTGTGGGAATTGAATAAAATTCATGAATAGTCCCCATAAATTTAGTTTTAATGCAAACCAGAAGCTATAACTTGGTATTTGGTGATGATTTGGATACCCCAAGGTGCTCCAAAAGTTGGTTTGGTGGAGTTGCAGGTTTGGGGGGTAGTTCCTTTGTTAAGTGCTTAAATTAGCCCTTCTAGCCATAGATGAGGGTTCATTAGTAATAGTACTTGCAGGAGGTTCCAGAACCTGTCCTTTGGTAGAAAGTGTTGTCCTAGGTTGGTGATCAACAAAATCAAATAATATTGGCCTATTCTTTGGAGTTTTGGGTGGGAAGCCAAAAAATGAGTTTTGAGGGCTATTAGGTCTAAAGAGCCAAATTGCACTTTGTGACTTTTGGGACTTGAACAATCAAATCAGAGGGTTGTTTGGCATCATTTGAGTTTGTAGGAACCTATTGAATCTGTCTTGAGTCTTTGTAGGCCTATCAAACCATTTGGAGGGGTTGTGAGCAATTTGAGTCATTTAGAGCACTTTTGCCTATGGGGTTTGAAACCAAACTTTGATAACCTTTGCATATTTTCCCTTTGTGGGGTTATGGGGATGAAAATAGGGGATATGGGATGTTTAATTGATACACTTAAAGGTGTGAGGCTTGGTTGGAGTGAATCCTTAAAAGGAGGGTTTGTTGTTTGGTTGAGCAAGTGAGTAACTTGGAGCATTTTCAAATTGTTTGAACCATACCTCTACATCAGATAACTTCACCCGACTCTAAACTCGAATCTGCCATAGACATAGAAGATCTACTAGAGATCCACCAAATAAGAACCACCTTGCAAGCATCCCAAAAGCAAGCAATACCACCAGAGCTACCAAGAGCTCCAACACACTTACATTGCCCTCTAACCCAAATCTTAGAGGCCATATTTGACATATTTTCCACAAACAACTTAGTCTCCTAGACAAAAACAATATCAAGAGAATGAGCCTGAATCAAATCTCGAATAGCCTTCTGTCTAGGGCTACTATTCAAACCCCTTACATTCCATGAAAGAACAATCATTTCCGAGGAGAGAAATGAAAGTCAATGGTCTTCATCGATCTAGATTCCACTAACATCTCTCCAACCTTCTCCCAATCTTTCTTGTGTCCTACCTTATGAGGCTTCTCTGGAGCACTCTTTTTGAGTGGTTTTTTTCTGCAAACCCAAAAACGACAAAGTTCCTCTACTTTTGCCCATTTTTGTAGCATCGTTCTCCACTGAAGATCCTGTACCAACCAAAGTTGAACTAACTTTCACCTCAACCCCTTCACTAACTACCAACTCCCCAAAAGTTGAGTGAGGCAACTATGTGTCTATCTAAGCATCTTGGCCATCCACCTACGAAGCTATAGGAATATCTAGCTCATGAGAGTCTAGAGAAACATCTCCTAAGGAACCATCAACCATCTACATTCCTAAAGGAAATCCTTCCTCCTAGACCAAGTCATCTAAAGCATCAAATTTGTTGAAGAACTCATCACCTTGCCTATCTTTAATGGTTCCCTTTTGGCCCTTGCCCTTGTTTCAATTCCTAATAGGGACAAAACCCTCCTTATCTGCAACCACTTCTAACATATAAGCTTTCCCCTTACCCCCCTTAGGTAAAGGGTGCAAAGGGTCATTTCCTGGACCAATTGCATGATTGAAAAACTCAGACCAGAAGCAACAAAAACACGACGCAATTTGCTCCATCGATCAACAATCCTTTCAATTCTTGTCATGTATTATACTAATTCACAAATGTCAATTTTTTCAGCATTTTTGTTAGGAATGCAATGATATCATCAAATCTACATGATCTACCTTGTGGCATAACAACAATTATTATGTTCCATCTGTTAGGCCATCATATGGCCAGCAAAGTGACTAATTGAGATACCATAGTCCAAGTATATAAGAAAATTAACACATTCTGCTGGTAATTGTGCCATGCATCATCCACCCTTGACTCTTCACAAGAGCCATCATTTTCACACTTTTGACAAAATAATTTTCAAGAGAAACATTGGCGTGGAAAGATGTCAAGATATCAAATTCAACCTATAGTTTAACACATCTGTCTATTACTCTAAGCCTTGGGGTTTTATCCCAACAGTTGATACCGTATAATGGCTTGCAAAGTGGGCTCATTTAATGTTACCTTACTAGGTAGTTATTCTTCCTTCTAACAAGAAACAAGAACCATAATAAGTATTAAATCCACATAGGCCTTCAGAATTTGTAGGGGTGAAGTTGGCAAATTTGGAAACAACTTGCTATTGAGATTTGCTATTAAGTACAAAGTGAAACTATGGTGTGTTGATGTATTCAACCAAGCATTTTTAAATTTTGGGGCTGTTTTCTCTCACCTAATTATTTTTAGTGTAAATTTGTTAATTTTTTTTATAAAGTCCGTTTTGCTGAGTTAATTTGGACTTCACTTAATTTGATCGTGTGTTTGATGGTCCATATAATTACTTTATCTCAAGCCACAAAGCAAAACAATATGAACAGTTAAGCTCTTGCATTTATGTTTTCTTTGTGAAAGCCTATTGGAATACGGTATTTTCATGGATGAAATGAAAGTTCTAGCAGCAACTTCTATACCCCTGAGCTTCAGGAACGCAAAACCATCAATTCCAAAAATCTTCCTGTAATATTAATAACTCTTAAAATCCAAACTTTTTGCATCAAAATTCCACCAAGTTATCAAATATGCCCCACCATCTAATAGAGGAACTTCATCTTGAGCTTTAAATCTTTGTTGCATTTCCACCAGCATATGTTCTCAAGAGCTAATATAATCCCATGTCTTACATTTCTCATTTTGAATACTCTCGGGTGCAGCATAGTGTGCTAATATTCAGAGGCATGTTTTCTCTCCCAATTGCTGTTTCCGATGGCTTAAGTACTTGGACTATTCCCCACGTTCCCTTAAATGGGTGGGGAAGCTGGCTCTTGCTGTCATTTTCCAATTTACGTTGTGCAACTTCCTTGAGCATTTCAACATACAATTCTTTGCTTCCCTGTGTCATTTTTCAATTTACATTGTGCAACTGCCTTGAGCACTTACCATACAATTCTTTGAGATGTAGCAGGAGTCCACTTTATGTAACAGCAGTAAAATTTGACTGAGCAGTTACCATGCAATTCTTTTAGATGTAGCAGGAGTCCATTTTATGTAATAGCAGTAAAATTTGACTGATGGAATTCCCACCACCCTCCACTCCCCCCCCCCCCTTCTCTCTCTTGCACGTGCATATAAGACTGTTTAATTGGCTTCTACTTCTACTAAAATTCACCATAAGCATGATAGTTGCATTTAAATTTGATCCACCTCTTGCCTATGGACTGCATCATCTGACATTAAGAAACCACTCATCTGTGTTAACATGGTTGCTATTGGAATTTACTACAACTCTACCATCTAAACAATTCCATTGTTTTGCAAACTAATGCCAAAGTGCCATTTAAATGTTGGGGAAGCAATTGCAGCAGTTTGCAGTAACACCAAATGATGTTATAAACCACCATTAAACGCTTTAGATGCCCACAATGGTAAACCTAAAAATCATATGGTCCAATAATTCCTCTCATAATGATGATATTGCACACAAACATGTGAAACCAATGGAGGAATAGAGATCAAGACACTTCTGAATACTAAATAACAATTAAGGTAGCGCTCTTGTAGGATAACATTACGTGAAAACCTTAAGCCACAATGAAGAATATTCACTCACTTGACCTTCCATCCGCCCACAAGTTGAGTAGATTACCATTCAATATTATGAATAGGTCAGAGTCCTCTACTACTGTTGGGAAGTACTTGGGAAAAAAATTTCACGAAAAATTAAAAAACTGACTGTACGGCTTCTTGCTCTGCCAACTTAATTCTTCACCACCACTGAAACTTTTATGGTTGAATCTTGACATCTTTCAATATAAGTCATTGGAAAAACATGTTTCTGGAACATAATTCATACAACAGGCATGTATGAGGAAAATTCATTTATAATGCTGCAGCAGTTAAAATTTATAAAACTACATTACAAAAAATTATTTAGGAAGATCTCAGAGGAAGGTGTCTCACTATGCCAATAAAATTCAATGCTTTGTCCGCAACTCTAACAATATGTTACATAAGGGAAACATAAAAGGAAACTGAAAGCCTAGGGAATTTAACCATTTCTCCTGTATCGATAGCTGTATAAGGTACATTTACACAAATCTCGCTAGTGAGAAGGCTATTAATGTAAAAGCCTTGAAAAAGACACTAGTTAACTCCCTTTTCAGCCTAGAGACAATTTTTCGCTCTTTCGGCTTAAATTTGTCACTAAGTCTGGTTATGGATAAAACCACCTCTCTTAAATTTTGAACTCCAGCTGAGAGCCATAAAAGTCCAATCCCAAACATTATATTCATGAGCCTTCTACTGTCAAATGCATTAACAACCAACATCCTTGAAGCAACAAACAGTGTGATTCCAAGTCCACTTCCAGTAAGTCCAACAGAGATTTGATTAAGCAGCATTGTGAATTCCTTTTGATTGATTTTTTTAAGTTGTAAGACACTTGACTTTGCAGAGTCGTTGTTGAAAAGCATTGAGAGCATGTATTCATAATGTTGAAACTGACTTTTCTGGAAGATATCCCGTTGCTGTTTGACCAATTTTTTATTCTTTTTTCTTGCATGGCGTTTTGGCTTGAGCTTTGCTGGACTGCACTTGAAAATATGTTCAAATAACAAGGTAAGGCCAGAAATTGGATAGGAAGATTTATTATCAGATATAATTCGAGAAATTCGCTTAACTGTAAAAATGGCAGAAATTTAACATTACCTTGAAACTGAAGACTTCACCTTTTGCATAGTACCGGATAAAGGGACCTTTTGTTCATCGAACTTAGTAGTGCCATATCTTCAGTTGGCCAAAAGGAAGGCATTTAATGTGTTATTTGAATTTTTAAGGAAGAAGCCTATTTGATTTCTGGTTTCCTAATTGCTTTTTTTTTTGTTGGCATATCTTCTAACTAAAACAAACAGAAAAATCATGACTTACAAATTCTCAGGTGATTTTTCTTCATACTTGATCGAAGGTATGTCAAGCAAAGAGCTGCAGCCAACAAACATGTAGATAAGTAAGAAATGCAATTGATGGAGATTTGAAATAAATTCTAAGAAAAGACTTCAAACTCAGAAACATGTATAATTCAGAACATTACTTTTCAAAATGGGGCACAAATGCAAACTGCTTATCCAGTTTAATTTGATTGTTTGCTAAATTTTCACTGACATGTGCAACTGAATCTTGCTTCTTGTTCTTAGTGCTTGGGAACAACAAAACATGTGCCTCTGGCTCTACCTGACCCATGACAGCTACACTGCTTTGAAGGAACTGAGGTATTGATTCTTTATATTGGGTGTATTTTCTGCTGTAGCCACGTAATTTCTGATGTGTCTGAAAACAGTCCCTGAACTTCATCATGTCTTTTCTAAACTCATCAGGTGCAATGTTTTCATAGCCATAAAGTAAAATATTTGAAGGAAAGCAACATTCATTATCCTTGACAGCTAAACATTGAATACCCATCAAGTCAGAAATCAAAGAGATATCCATCATCTCATCAAGCCTTCTGTTGCTTCCAGAAATAAGAAACTGTATTATCTTTTCATATTGCAAAGGCTGCTGAGCCATTCTAAACATGAATGCGACCAAGTCATTGCTGGTTTCTGTGACCAAAAGATGCCCCACCAACAAAAAAAAGGAAACTGTATGATTATTAAATAAATTAAAAAATGTATATTCTATCATCTATTGCAGAAATGCTTGATAAAATATAAAAAGGTGCTAGAAATAATTTTTCAGTTGGTAAAGGAAACATGCTATAAAAATCACATCAGTTTGAAAAGATGAATCAGTCCAACTGATAAAAATATAAAAATAAGAGGTTTCAAGTCCAATTACATTATCCGAACCTTGATTATCAACCAGAACAGGTACATTGAAAAAGGAATTTTGCCTTGACAAACCTGCTTTTGGTTCCACAAATGCAGGCTTTCGAGCATTTTGTGACAAGGTCAGTTTCAATTCTTCCTTACAGACCCCAATAATATTTGCTTTATTGTTTTGATCTTGTAGCAATGCTACAAATTTCTGCACACAAAGACAAACATAAGTATACATGCAAATACAACAAACATACAAGAATTCATTTTTGATATGCAAAGACATAAAATGGCCCAACTATAACTGTATTTTGAACCTTCCCAGCCTCATCCTCATGTAAGAAATTTTCTTGAATTGAAATATAGAAGCCCCACTCCATCGCATCTATTTTGGAGCGATATACTTGTGTATGTACATCTGTGTGAAAGAGGCAGAGACAGTATTTTTTATGAACAGAAAAGTGGTCTGCCATAATTCACAGTACCAAGTTGCAAATGACAGGATCTCCCTATATGCAAAATGTAAAATACAGTCAAATACTAGACAAAAAGCAGGTGGAAGGATCTCCATATGCTATAAGAGGGAAAAAAATGATAAGTATATGACTCTGACTGGAGATGTCTGATCTCAAATTTTAACAATTGATCTCAATGTTTGTTTCATCAAGTCAATAAAATCCTGTATACTGTTTTGCCTATAGTCACTTGGGTTCAACAAGCATTTGATTGTTGCATCACTGATATAGTACTATTTATGCAGAATATCATCGAATAGGTTCGTCAGGAACAAGCATTCCCAAATACAAATGGAAAACTCAGTAATTTTTGGTGCTTTATCTAGCCTCCATAAGAAAACAAGTGATGTATACTGCCAAATCGGAATCCCCTTATTGCATCAAATTTGAAATGATCCAATGACAAATATTCAATGTAATTTCATTATCATTTGCATCAAATAACCTAGCAATGTGCAGTTAATATAATGTTGACCCTCATTTACATTACAATTCAAAAAGTGGAGCATCTGAAGGCATATTTTGACAATTCAAATAATGCACAGCATTTCCAAACTAATATAAGACTAATCAGCTGATATCTAGCACACCTGCGATCATTGTGATCAATTCTTTACTAACAAGCTTTTTCCATTTTTAAACATTTCTAGAGACATGCCCCAAGTAACTGCTCTGCCTAGCATAACTTTCCTTTGGCTTAGATGATGGATTTGATGGGCCTTGCATCAGTTCTCATCCCTTTGTACTTGTGTCATCTAAGAGGGGCAAAATTAATGTTTCATTTTTCTTATTTTTTCAATGCTGGGCGTTGGGCTAACCCATGATTGTCAAAATGTCAGAACTTATTGATTGTCATCTGAGGCAATCTCGTCTACGAAGAACACATCCATTACCAGGGGCCGGGCGACCCTGATGACTTGGTGATTACACGTGATTGCAGGAGCAACCACCCAACATTTGTGAATAGTAAAACTCAATGGTCCCAGTTCTGCATAATCAGCAGATGGCAAAAGCAATTTGATCCTGTAGGATAGTGTGAAAGTGTCACACTTGCCAATAAACCAAAACCATATTAATCCTTCTATTATGTTGCCTAATTTCTAGCTCTCTGCATATAAAATCCATTGGGATTTGTCATTTCCTAAAATTTCTATATGAACCATGATAGTTGTTTCTGATTGGACAAGTGCTCATCTACATCTTCTACCCTGATACTGACATCTGAATTTCATTCCCACCAATTCTTGGTGTGATTGTAATATGGCAAGTCATGTGAATAAATAACAAGGAAACTGGTTGTGCTATTGAAAAACCCAAATAGCTCTCTTTAGGTTAAGGATACATAACACACAAGTCCTAATGGAAAAGTGGGTGCCTCGCTGAATAATCCAGTTTGGTCTTTTGGTTAAAGATTCGCATCGACAGGCATTAAGTTCCAGCTGGGTCAAATGGTAAACAATGTCATGAAAAGTTTCATCTTTGTACACGCATTTAATTAAAGGCAGATTGTCAGAATACCATTGAGTGAAAGGCATATGTACCATTCAGTTTTATAAAGTATTAAGCAACTCATTTGCTAAGAGGGTTTTAATATGCTTAAAGATTCATATCCACAAGTATTTACCCACCACATGGATTGTCAAGTGTTCTCACTACTCCCTATATCGATAATTTTTATACTTCACATTCCATCGTTCCACTCTGAAACAAGCTACATATCCTCTGCTACTCTATTCCTAACTTAGCTATTCCAGGTCAGATCTATCAGGTATAAATAGCAATTGCAGGAGAATAATAATAATAAAGAGAGGTCTGAAAAGCTTTTTTTCATCTTTAAGTAGAGATGAGGTATTTATTTTATAAAAGGAAAGATTTTTGTAAAGTTCATGATGTTGGGCAGTCTGTATTTGGGTCTACAGATGACTTATAACAATATAGGACTTATAGCAATATAAGACTACCCGAGGCACCTATCTATGCTACAAATGCGGCGTACTCCTTGTCTTATCTAACAAAGCATGAATTTATATATCACTACACGATAAGGTAATTTATATAGGTGTTTCTGGCATCTTCTTTTCATTTTCATGGAACCGAGTTCCACCCCAATACATGCATCTCAAGAAGTGTTTGTCTCAACTCCATATCCTTAACTCTTTTGTTTCGCATTTACTGTCTACCTTGAAACAATCTACCAACCCACTGCAAATCCATTTCAGGAACAACCATTCCAGTTCAGATTGATAGGGAATAGATAGCAATTGCAAGAGAATCATATTACAACAATTCAAAAGTAGTGGAATATATAATACTAGAAAACATCCTTCATCTCAATTTTTTCATATGCTCATCTTATCCCTAATTCATCTGTTTCATATCTCTTTTATACTCTGAAACAAAGTGGGTATTGGGAACACTACTCTACATAAGCTATTAGATTTCTGCTGATCTATTCCGAATACAAATTCTTCAGACTTCAGAGATACCAATAAGAGATAATTCAAACAAATCTCTTAATCAAAGTGGGTACTGGGTATTGGATAACTTACTGCAATCGGGTGGTGCCTGCGAATTGCAAGGGATGGAAGAGAAGCTGCAGGAGCTGTGAGGGAAAGGCATGGTGAATCTACCACCACCATTGCCCCAGCCATCTACCCAAATCCAAATCGAACCCAAGGTACGAAATACAGAAAGACTGCACCCAGTTGTCTATGATATAGAAGTACATTAGAAAAATACAAAAAAAGGCCTTTCGGAATCCTCCATGCAAATGGGGGCCCATTTTGGTACGTGGGGATGAAATATACCAAGCACCCATGTCCACGAAGGTCAGATTTTTGGTAGGGTTAGACAATGCTATCACTCGCAAGGGACCTGGAGTTTGATCATGGGTGGAAAGAACAAGGTCGATCAAAGATCTGATTTTTTAGTATTTGCTAAATCTCTCCAAGCTAAATAATATAATACTTAATTTCTTCCCATTAATAATTAATTAGTGTATTAAGAATTAATGAAAAATATTTTTATTAAGAATTTGAAATATTTATAATTATTTTTTAAAAAGATGATTTGGAATAATGGCGAAAATGGCATATTCAAGTCTTTTTATGTTTTGGATTTATGTGCTTATCTAAGTGATTTTTTTTATAATTTATTATTTTTATCTTGCAATTGTTTTCTCGACCAGACCAAAACAATTGAAAGATTCATTATAGAAATTTTAATTATTACTTTTATTTTTATTTTCATTTATATAGTTTGATTGTGTGTAATTATTTGATTGGTCTATATGTTTTATGTATCTTATGTTTATCTTGAACATATTTTGTACATATTTTATATAGCTTAGTATTTTAATATTTTTATTTCATAATATAATCTTGTCAATTATACTTGTCTTCTTATTTACAATTGTAATTTGTTTAAAATATTTTTAAAAATTTCTAATTAATAAATTGTAATTAATTGTAGACATAATATTTCTTCATTACATAATAAAACCTGAATTAACGTCAAACCTACTCGTCAAATAATTTTATATGACAATTATTCATTTCAAAGTACTTTTAAAATACTAAGACATCCCTTGGTATAAATAAAATTATATCTAAACTGCCCTTCTCTTTGTGTTGTAATCTATTTGAAATCTCTTTTTTCATGTGATACGATCTTTTAAAAGTTTTGATTGTATGTTAGACAAAAATCTACAAATTGAGTCATATGATCATCAAATTTAAGTATTATTTCATAGTAGTACTTAAAGTACTTCTAAAAGTAATTGAACACCATAATACTTATTCAATGATTGAGTTGAATCTTCCTTCATTCTTAAAAGTAAATTTTTGGATAAACTCCAAAGAGCATATATTTAATAATTTCTTGTAGTAATGATAATTTATAAAATAGTATTGAGATGAGTAGCTTTAATAATTTTTTAAACCTTAATTTTGATGGTACATCAAGAAGAAAGGTAGAGCTAGCTAGAGTTGGGCACTTGGTTTGTCTCCCTTCATAAGAATTCATTAGAGGTGGGTATTTTTTCTAGATTCTAGATATAATAATGAAGTTGAGGTCGCAGATCTACTCAAAGTAAAAATATCATAGCCTCATTGGATTCTATTGTAATCGTTGATGACGTTCTAATGTGAATATTGTAGTTTTGACAAAAGGGACCATTAATGACTAGAAACTTAACAATGTTGTTTCAAAGCCACACCTTCTTTGTAAGTGTTTTGAGGAATTCATATTACTTTATTGCTTTTGAAGAGTATAATAAAGTGGGTGACCTTTTGGCCAATGTAGACATCAATCAACTCTCCTTGTCGTTCTACAAGGACAAGCAAAAACTCTAAATAATGGAAAAGCCTTCTTCCCATTGTATCGATAGACTATCCCCATCCAAAATATTGTATTACTAACTTTTGTTCCCTTCTTTATGAGAATGTTTAATTTTCTTTAAGGGTTACTTAAATTTGCATGTGTCTTAATTAAATTTTAATTTATGGTGGTTTGCATTTGAGGTAGCCCATCTAGTTAGAATGTGTAATTTGGTGTATAATGAGGTAGAGATAGGTTATGTTTTTCTATGTTATTTTTATTTGTTGTAAGTCATTTGGACAAGAATTTGTATGCACATCTAGGCTTTGGATTTCTATGCAATGATATAACATGATTGATCCTTTATCCTTATGAAGGAGTCATCTTTGACAATTGGCTTTGAAATACCTCCATGATTCCTAATGTTGATGCATTGAAGTTTATCGAATTGATTATAGGTCAAGATGTGCTTGGGGATCATTTTGAGAATAAATTAGATGCTCACATTATCAATTCAATGGTCAAAAAGTGGATCTAGAACATAATTTTATCTTCTATATATAATGTGATTAAGTGTGACAATTCTTAAGAAGTAAATATTAGTGTAGAAGAGGTTTTTGTTAGAGGCTTGGTAGAGGAAATATGGCCTTGTTTAGAAAGTTTCAAAAAAATTGTACTCAAAGAATAACTAGCTTCCTTTTCTAAAGATTGCTTGATTTGAGCTAATAAATAATTTCTTAGAACATGTGGCTCAAGCTATTATAAAATTTGATGTGTGAAGATTTGATGTGTGAAGATTTAAGGAGGAGGATGAGCAGGGTACAAATTATAAAAATTTTATTGGTGTTTTTGGATCATTTTCTTGTCATGAATAACATTATGGCCATGCTTTTTTAATTTAGATATAATTATTTATATGGCTATTTAGGGGGCTATATTTTGTTATAAAGGTTTATTTTTTCCTTTTTTCAAGTTTAGGTTGTCTGGACCTTTTCTTGATGTGCATGAGTTTTTGTATAGTCAAAAATTGGTTATTCAAGGTTGTTTTTAGTGTTTTAATTTTGTTAGTAGAGGAAGCATATTTAATTAAATATATAATTAGACTATGAAAAAACTGTTGCTCTTAATTAGACAAGTGGCATGCAACCTTCTCAAATTTTGTGTGATTTAAAAAATGTGTATGATCATAACTATCAGACAAGTGGCATGCAACCTTCTCAAATTTTGTGCGATTTAAAAAATGTGTATGATCATAACTATCATGTTGTCTAGACCTATATGATAAAATATATTCATTGATATAATTATGTCAATCCTCTTTATACATATCTCATACAAAACTTTATCTTTGTTTTTCATATATTTATATTTTAATATAATTATACATGATTCTATCAATACTTTATCAATTAAACTTTATAACTTTTAAAAATTAAACTTGAAAAACCTATCTCAAAATAACATTTATAAATAATCATCCCACTAACAACAAAAACATTTTTTTAAAACATTTATAATTACATTAAAATTATAAAACAAATCTAGATGGAAAAATATATTACTGAGAGGCCACTAAAGATTAGTTGGCCAAAAACAAAATTGAAATGTAAGGTCATGAATGGCCTTCTATTTATATTTAAAGGGCAACATAGACACCTTGGGAATTATCGATAATGCTAAAAACTTCTAGTGTTTTGTCGTAATGGAAAAGTGGTGAATTATATGGTTACGTAGTGTACACTAGGACCACTATAAATTATACATTTTAATGATTTTTTTTTACATCTTTGGCTCTCCTTCATTCTCATGTCATTCTAAACATGGATAAGGTGTTTTTATATTTCGATAATTATGATGTTTTTTTTTTTTTTTTTTATTTAACAATGTTGACTTTATAAAGAGGAATTAAATTATTGATTTAAAAAAATTATTATTTTTATAAAAAATAATAAGAAGTTCATTGTTGTGTTTGCTAGAAAATAATGTTGTGTTTTATTTTTTTCTAATTAAAATGTATTTCGTTTGATTTTATAAATTTTAATATTTATAACATATTTTTCAATATAGTATAATACAAAAAAGTTTTCAATGATAATTAAGAGGTATTTTTTGTAATGTATATTAGACAATTGAATCATGATAAAATGTTATAAAGAGTAGTCCATGACGGGTAGGAGAGTTGGCTTGGGCAATGGGTTTGCTCCTTATTGATCTTGAGTTCGACTCTTTGTACTCGATGTTTACTTGTTTACTTGATGTGTGTAATGTATAAGCCCTCAACTCGCCCCAAAAATGGCTGTCGGGTTGGCATACAAGATACCCTTAGCAGCGAAAAAAAATGTTATAAAGAGTTTTTAAAATCATTTAATTTAGAAAGCATTATTTAATATAGTTTTCTTATAATTTTTTATTTTTATATGATTGTCTTTTTTAAGTCTTGTTTATGTTGGATTATAATTTTCATAAAACATTTTTAGTATGTAATGCTATTTGTGTGGGTATAATAACTGTATAATTTTCTAATGTTTGGAGATTTATTTATTTTCAGGTTGAGATTTCTTTTTCTTTCTATTGATCTAGAGCAATATTTTGGGTAGTTTTTTTAATTTCTAATTTCTAAAATCAAACAAATATATTATTAAGAAAAACTTGTTGTATGGAAAGTAAAATTATTAATGTTTTTCACTTTAAGGTTTCTCTTTGTAGCAATGGAAGCTTAAATGTTGCTTGTAACATGTTGCATAAATGTAAGGTTTTGTATTTGAGTGAGAAGATAGATGTCTTGTTTCGTAATGGTCACTAGTGTTACTTAATATAGCCTAGTTAAGTGGTCTCATAGGTGAATGTTAACATGTCTTTTCAACCTCGCTCCTTTTATAGACAAGATTGATGAATAAAAAATGTGCAACATTTGTTTGTAAAAAATGTTTGTATACATCATCTAAGTTATCGAATCTCTTTAGACAATGGGTGTTGTTGACTCCTAATTTTACATTAAATGCTAATAGCCTTATGGGAAATTCAGTGATGGGGGACCTTTTGCGCGAGATTCACTGAATAACCTCCAGGTTTGAGAAGCCAACTCTTCATACAATTTGGGGAGAAAAGGGGAAGAGGAAAACTAAAAAAAGCTACACTACTTAGGCAATACACCGGAATATTTTTAGGACACTAGCAGCATATAAAACCCATATACATGCAGTTTTAAAGCCCATTCAACAATCTACATGCTCAACACCGTAAGAGAAGAAGATTAAACTAAACTTCATTCAACATAAAATGACATTCACCATTCATCCAACATATAACAAGTCCTAAAACATAGTTTAATTTGTAGAGTCTCACATCAAATATCATAGAAGTTACTGAATTTGAATACAACACATAAGTCAATTTACTGAGCTTCAAATAAAACAACCATAGAGGTCATAGGCACAATCTAAAATGTCTATCATTCACCTAATTTAATTAACATAAAGGCTTTTCAATGAGCCAAAGTCTAATCGATTCTCACGAAAGTCTGAACCCTTAAAACAAAAGCAGAAAGAAGGCCTAAACAGAGCCCTTGGCCTTCAACAAACAACACAAAAGCATCAGAATAATCCTAGAAATCGCTTCTGATCAGGAATCTCCCAGCGTAGCACTTCTTGAGACACTATTCAATGAAAACGACCTTTAATGTTGTTACTCCAACCACATCATGACGACCCCTGCACCTGCCAAACAAGAAAATCACGGTGCAAACAACATTCTGGTTTACAAACCATCAAAGAAGACTTCCTCTAAGGAATCAATCACTGCCATGGAATCATGGGTGACTGTCTTTGATTTGGGTTTGGTTTTAGGATATTCTGGCTTGGGGGGCATGGCGTGGGACGCATATAAAATTTCCTCATATATGTCCACCCACATTTCACCCTAGAAGGATTTGAGGCTATGGTATCCATCTCCATTTTTGTAGGCGAGCTTTTTCTGACACTATAACTTTTGGCACTGGGAATGCAAACTGCAAATATGACATGCACTTTTGAAGCTCTCTTCCTTAAATGTATCAGATGCCTAGATTTGTGTGTGAAAAGGAAGCATTCATGATAGGCATCTGTTGGCATGTATGCCACTTCATCTTCTAGGCAACATTAATGCTAAAATGGGAAGAAGCACCGCCACTTGCGTTTTTTAAAAGACGTTAGCCCACTGCGTCGTCATTCCAATATACTAGAGATGATTTGCCTGTCCGGATGAATCTCCTTATTTAAGAGAAAATACACAGCCAACAATGCTCACACAAACCTAAACAGACCTACGGACTACTGGGTTAAGGCACAATGTACTCTAAAATACGTGTGGCATCTGAGTATACTATTTTTATTTTCAAGGCTTTGGACAGGACATACGCAACCTTCAAGCTCGACTCCATTCACTTGTGAGAGTAATGAGAAAGGATAGCCACATCAAAGATCGAGGGCGTTGGCTCTTAATTTGATTTTATTACTCAGAGTTGGAAATCAGCTATAAATATGTCTTTTCAAACATTCCTTTGCACATAAGTTAGCTCAACGACGGAGTTTCTTGAGTTATGGATACTCCCGTTAGGCTTACCAGCAACAAGGCCCAAGTCGATTTTCTTGGCAACATTTCAGACCGGAGGTTGCAAGGAATGACAAGGCGGAAAAATCCGTTGATCACTGTTGCAATTAAATGGGTTCTCGGGGAAGATTTTATTGACGAGGTTGACAGATATCGTGTCAACATTGATATCTTCTCCCGCTTCGTGGCTTCATTGCTGGATGTTGGGACAAGCGACTACCTAACGATGGAGCTGACCAAGACACTCTTCCCATCAGAGTATTTGGGTGGCCTTAAGGATGTCGCGGAATACTTCGTCCCTTTCAAAGGTCTGCCCTTGGCCTCGGACTTGCAGCGTTTCATCACCCTTGGAGAGGAGATGACTTGGTATCTTCTTATAGGCGGCTTAAAGAGTATGTCATTGTCCACTCATCGCCTATGCATAGAGCGCACTACAGAGTTCCTCCTTGGAGTCCATCTAATAGTGCCCACTACGACCGACACAACATGGTATATTGAGTTCCGCGACTACATCTTCCCGCGGATCTTGATGCTGCATATTCTAATGGTATGATGAAAGAATAAGTATCCGGTCAAGTACTGAGAGGGGGGGGTGAATCAGTAGATAGAAAAACTGATACAAACTTCACTAATCTCAAAAATCAATCTCTCAAAGTAAACTTAGAACAATACCTTTGTCAAGATAAAAAATCATAAGATAAACTGGTTGACTGTTACAACAAATTAACAGTAAACAACTTCTTCATTTCTTAATGCTTCCGGTTATCATGACTTCTCAAAATAGTTAAGTAGTTAAGTGAATCGACCATGAAAACATAACCACAAAAACATTCACCACTTGACACAAATATTTTTGATGTGGAAACCAAAATAGGTAAAAACCACGGTGAGATGAGACTCACAAGATAACTATCTGAACTCTTTTGAAGTTCACCTTGTTAGGAGCCTAGCTTGTTAAAGCTTTACAAAAAGTCCTGTAGACACTCAAAATTGTCATGTCTAATTAAATAAATATTTTATTTATTTAATTATCTAAGCCTAATTCTTCTATTAATTAAATAAATCTTTATTTATTTAATTAATTCATTTATCCTCTTCTAGCCTTATTTCTCATTTAAATACATACATTTATTTATTTAAATTATCCCTTTCCTAAATTAAATAAATATTTTATTTATTTAATTATCCCACTTCTTCTATTAATTAAATAAATCTTTATTTATTTAATTAATTCATTATCTTTTTCTACACATGACATATGTCATTCATCTCTTAATTCCTACACTACCTACCTCTTTCATTATTTTGGTATTTCTTATACCTACCCTCTAATCCTAGCCGACCTCTCTTTTTACACCTCTCAATCTTAACCCTCCATTTCATATTGTGTCTTCTATTTAAGGAGATGCTTTCTTCATTGTCAAACCCTAATGACACATGCTAATGATCTTTTATGCAATTGACTACACTACGATCCTACTTGCAACCACATTCCGTTCTTTGTTGAGCTCTTGTGCATATTAAAATCTGAGAGCAAATATATCAAGCAAGATCAATGGAGATAGGAAGAATGGAGATCAAAACCCTATTGGACATGTGATGGTATAATCTTTGTGATTTTGAGTTATTTTGCATTGTCTTAGGTTATCTTCATATGTTATGGTGGATCTTTGTTCATTGTTAGGCTAGGGTTTAGTGGTTGGATTCATTTTAGCCTTTCAATATTGTTATTATTGTTATCCATTTTCACCATAAACATTTTGGCACGCCCGGTGGGACTCTTGTCCCTTTGCATTTAACATTTTTGCTGCAGATTTTGCATTTTTGAAGTTGCAGATCGGACAATTTTCGACGACATTTTAGGTTTTTCCGCGTCTGCGAGCGTTCGGATCGCGTTTTTGTGTTTCAGAAGCGTCTGCAATATCTTGAATCGCGTCTGTGTTTTTTGCCAGATTTTATTTTTGCAGGTTTCTGTAACCGCGTCTGTGAATTCAAACTGCGTCTGTGATTGATCTTATTGCGTCTGTGTTCAGGAATAGCGTCTGCGGTGTCCAAGCGCGTCTGCGCATAACAGAACCGCATCTGTGTCATACAGACGCGTCTGTGTCTGGTATAACTGCATCTGTGCTTTCTGTTTTGCAATTTCAATTTTTCTGAGATTCGGGTTTTCGGATTTTGTACTTAGGGTTTCAGATTTGGTTTATTTTCGGCTAACCCTTGCAGATCTAGCTAACCAGGTTTGTGCAGCTTGCTTTGGAGGCAAAAACGTTTTTGTTGAAGGCCCCTTTTCACAAAGTCTTTTGGGTTTTCTAAAATTTACCTAACTTGTGTGCTTGCAGGAAGGGGTGATCATTTGAAACAACCCAAACTACTAACAATTTTGTTGCAGGGCCTTAGCTAGGGTTTTGTAGTTTTGATTGTGTGCCTTGTTTTTCATAGCTTAGCAAACACTTCAATTGGTGCACTAAAATTGAATCATTGTCTTTTGTGTCTTGAGCAATAGGCTCTTTTTGTTTGATCTTTAGAGGGCCTGTCTTCCCGTGTGGTCATTAGGACTACTAGTGAGAAGAGAACGACCCAAGTGGTAGCGAGGAAAACCCACCTCATCCAAACCACTATAATCAAATGTATTCATGGTGAAAACTATGAATAACGTGTGCTGATTAGCTCATACCGACACTATGTCTCCCCATAAACCCGTTTGATCAAATTTATTTGATCATTTGTAGGGCGTAACCCCTACCGGCTGGGAGCCTTCTGTATTTACAGAGCTGAAAGTGCCGCATGTATGACCACACGAGCGGATGCCCTTACTAGCACCTCTTTGTTTTAGATGCCCAAATCCTTCTAGTTGTTGGGGCAGGAGGTCGGACCTCTGGTAGCGGCCCACACACATACGGTTCTTAGTAGAGATACAAAGTTTGCCATGGGGAGTTTTCATGGGGACTGATGCTTGGCTGACCCGAGAAGTGAGTGCCGAGGGTGGAGCCAGTGAGGTCAAGCATCTAAGTATCCGCTCTGAATAGCGTAGCCTCAGGGGTAAAACCCTATGTGGGATCAACAACTATTGTCTTGGCCAGCCCTAAGATTTGTGCTTGTCTTATACTAAACACTCAAACATTCAAGACAAAACAACAAAACATTGTGTCTTTTGTGTCTTCAAGTGTATGCAAAAACTTTTTACATCAAACAACACACTTTTGGAGTCTAAACAGTTTGCAAACATTGAGTCATCAACATTGTGTCCTCTTGTCACGAAAAACAGTCGAAAAATCAGATTTGGTCACAACAAAACAACTTCACAGATAGGAAAAATTGCACTAAGGTTATAGAAACGCGTCTGTGTCTGTTCAAACCGCGTCTGCATCGGATAAGCGCGTCTGTGAAGTACAGAATAGCGTCTGTGTTTTTGTCAGCGTTTGCATCAAACAGAGAGGCGTCTGTGTATTGGAACCGCGTCTGTGTAGTATACAGAGGCGTCTGTGTCAGGATTTGAAAACTTTAACAGTCCAGCAGACAAGAGAAATCAGTTTCGGCATACTTGAGCTTCTTAGGTTGTCTCTTCAGATTTCATCTAGCATTTAGCCTGTTCTAGGGTTTCACACAGTCCATCATTGCTTCATACCTCATTTTACATTCATACTTGTCTAAAACTTGAGTCAAAAGGTCACTTGCTTGTCCTCATTATACTCTTTCAACACACTACATACTACTACATTTTGCTAAGTGGTCCCTCATCAAGGTTTCTTACCTTTGGGTCTCATTTGGTCTTACTTAGAGTCAAGGTCAGCTTACCTCATCAAGAGAAACTATCCTCTCTTTGGAAGTCACACCTACTCTACTACTTACATACTTGGTCTTACACTTTGGACATTGCAAGTACACCTCAATATTCATTTACACTCCATACAACTCTTGGTCTTCCATACTCTTTTCACTTTTCATCTAGTCTTTCACATCTTGGTCTAACACCTAGTTCATGGTTGAAACCTGCCTTCAAAAATCTAGGAGAATAGCTAAAGAAGCTCAAGAATCCGTAAACATGAGTTCTTATGAGTATGACAATGATCTATTCTACAATCCTGAGCACACTACATTACCAGACATGAATGTTTATAGACACAATCCAAATGTGGAAAGCGCAAACACTATAAACAACAATGCTACACACAATGACACAGTGGACAATTCTTCAATACTATCAGCAGACATAGAAGAATCCATAATGAATCCTCAATTCAATAGATTGGTTGAAGAGATAATGAGGAGAGATCGACAATACTTTCTAAACATGATGGCACATAGTGGAGCTAAAATACCACATGATTTTGACTTATCTCAACTTATAGAAAGTCGACCCTCACAACAAATTCAACCCAACATGGATCAAAGGAGACCAAATAGTGGAGGAAATATAGGACCGAATATGATGCCTGAGTCACCATCAGTTTTGCTTCAAAAACCAGCAATCCCACATACACAAGCTTAAACATATGATACTTACACTCAAAGACCATCATGGAGGCCTTATGCTCAAACACATGCTCAAGGTATGGATCAATCAAGACAAGTGGATACTCAAGGACATCCTCAAAATTTTGACACAAGGAGACCTCATGTCAAAATTGGGGGCAACACAATGGAAAATGAAAGGCCTATTGAATATGGTTTATATACACAAAACAGATATGGAGTCCCTCAACATGAAGTTATGCCAAGTGCTCCATACATGTCGCAACAATATAGACCTCCATATGGACATGTCTACGATCAGTATCATCCATACATGCAACAAGCTCCTCCTCAAATGGGTGTTTCAAACATGGGGTATGCTACAAGAAATCCATCTCCTCCCAAGAATAATTTGGAGCAACAAATTAGAGATCTACAAAAGAAAATGGAGGACATGAGTACACCAGAACCTACATACACTATGAGAGATATATGTCCTTATCCCTTCGATAAGAGCATTCCAATGCCTCCATTTCCTCCACACTTTGTAACGCCAAAATTTGACAAATATAGAGGGAGAGGAGACCCCAAGGCACACATAAGACAATTCTTCACAGCTTGCATTGAGGTAGTGGCAGAAGAAACATACTTGATGAGGTTATTCCCACAGAGCTTAGGCGATCAAGCTATGGAATGGTTTTCTCAATTACCTCCTGGTATTAAGTCATGGGGCGACTTAGCGGAGGCATTCATTCAACATTTCTCCTACAACATTGAAACAGACGTCTCAGTTACTACCTTGTGCAATACTAAACAAAAGGAAGGAGAATCTTTCGCAACATTTTTACAAAGATGGAGAAACTTAGCTAGCAGATGCTCTTGCGAAATCCCGCAAAAACAAATGGTAGAAATGTTCACACAAAATGTTAACAAGGCTATTGGCTATGATCTCAGAAAAGCTTGTTTGTCTACATTCAAGGATGTCATTGAAAAGGGCCTAGCAACAGAAAAGGTCTTAATTGAACAAGGAGTTATCAAACTATTCAAAGAAAACAAAGAGGACTTCAAAGGAAAGGACAAACCAAAATTTTGGAATAAGAACAAGAACACAGTTAATGATGGTGTTGTTGATGCCAACACAGTGAGACCCAAGTTCGTCTTTTCTGGATCAAGTTCTAGCAACAATCAGGTGAACACTCAAACAACTTCCAGATCACGAAGGAAGTACACTCCATTGGGAGAACCACTTGAGTCAATTTTCAAAAAGCTTGTGGCAAACAAAGTGATCACAGTTCCAGATTTTCCTCCATATGAACCAAAGGTCAAACCAAATTGGTGGAATGATGATGAGTATTGTGAGTTTCATAAGAGCAAGGGTCACAAGACAGGTAATTGCCATCGATTGAAAAACATTGTGCAAGATCTCATTGACAGAGGAGATATAGAGATTGAGGGACATTCATCTAATCAAGAAAATGAGATGTTTAAGGAACCATTCCCAAAACATGACAAAGGAAAAGGCAAAGTCACAGATGATCAAGCCAATTATACTAGAGCACCTTACAATTATGATTCTACTATCAATCACATCTCAATGGACAATCATATCTCTACCATTACTATCAAAAACAAAAATCCTGAGAATCCTTCTCAGAGACCCAAAATTGTCCTAAAAGGTGTGGGATCTTCGTCCGAATCTACCTCTGAATGTCATGTTACAACCCGTCAAGGTAAGATCACGTTGCCAGGTGCCTCCACTAAGAATACCAATCTTTCATCAACCAAGCCTGAGTACGACCTTGTAGAACAACTAGGGAAGACACCAGCACTCATCTCTATTCTTGAGCTCTTACGTATATCTCCTGCACATAAAGCCATCCTGGACAAAATCTTGAGAGACACTACCGTTCCTACTGATCTGAACGTGGACCAGTTTCAAGCCATGGTGGGATACCTATCCGTTCCCCACTCCCTCACATTCACAGAAGCCGATGACGCCTCCATAAGTCAGCCACATAATGCACCTCTACATGTTGAAGCCTTCATACATAAACATAGAATAAAGCGAGTCCTGATAGATGGAGGAGCAGGTCTTAATATTTGTACATTGAGCACCATCAGACAATTGGGATATTCTGACAAAGCTGTAAATTCTACAAACCAAATCACCATTAAGGTTTATGATGATGAAGAGCGCTCGTCCAAGGGCACAGTCACCTTACCGCTAAGAATAGGGCCAGTCACAAAGGATGTGGTTTGTCAAGTCCTAGATCTTGATCTCACATACAACATATTGCTAGGACGTCCTTGGATTCATGAAATGAGGGCAGTCCCATCAACATACCATCAGTGCATTAAGTTTCCTCACAATGGAGTTGAAGTGACCGTCAATGGTGATCCAAATCCATTCATATATTGTAATAACTTGAGATCACATACTGAGACTATCATCCCCAGCAATTGTGAGGCTACTCCTTCTTCAGCATATATTGATCCTGAGTCATTAAAGCCCTCGACATCCAAACAAGGTGAACTTAGAGCCAAGTTTCAAGACAAAGGCATGGGAGAATACACTTTGAATCAAACAATGTTTTTATGACAAGTCATGACCTCTCCCAAGGAATATGGGAGGCCACATCCTAACAAGCAAATCTCCATCATGATGCTCAAATGGGATCCTACCATCTTTCAAAAATGGGGTGAACTAGAAGAAGAAAATTTATATAAAATGCTCTATAAGGACGTTGAAGAGGACACACATGATCAGATTATTATACCCTGTGAGAACTATGGCAAAGGCTTCAAAATTTTGCAAAGATTCGGGTATGATGGAAAAAGCCCTCTCGGACTACGCAAAGAAGGTGTCATGGAGCCCTTACAACCTGAGCTAACTACAAGAAGAGAACGCTCCAAAGGGCTTGGTTTTCTGAATCCCAGACTACAAAATAAAAGAACAAAAGAGGTATGGCGAATTAAAGTTGCCGAAGTTCAACAAGAGGATTACTATTCCACAGACTCCAATGAGTGGGAATGGGGTTCAGACAAATCCTCCAGTGACTATGAGCTCACTGAAACATTCAGAGAGCCAGATGAACCCACAGAGGAGGAGGAATTTTACAAAAAGTTCAGAGTTGGTCAAGAACCAACCCATAAGGATCCCGCACAAGCTTCGTTTCAAGGTCCTAGGTCAAAATCACATAGGATGAGGACACCTGTCCCAGAAGGCTCTACTAGTAATGACAATTTGGATTCGCTCATGATCGAAACGGATGAGGAGAGTGCCATCGATGACCTCGACGATTGCCTTGACATACCTGAATATAACCACATCTTCACTATTAGTCCTGCAAACTCTGAAAACACTAATGACCTTCCCCTTGTTCACCCCCAACTCATTGACTGGGATCATGAAGGACCAGCACAATTTGATACATTTCAAAATGATGAAGCTATTATCGACTACCTTGGCATTCGAGATGATCTTCCCCCTGGAGACCACAAAGCAGGATACGCCATAGAGCTCAACAACATAGCATACTTTGGTGAAGGTGTCGGGCCTTCTAGTCGCAAAAATGTGAAAATAAAAACAAAACAAGGGTCTTATGGCGAAAACCACACTGTGGCGCTATCTAACCCCAAAAAAGTAAAAAGAAAGGACGTATCTGAGGGTGAAAACCTCTCTGAGGCGCCCGAAGATGGAAGGCTCGACATTCTCCCAGCATCATACGAGGAAAAATCATCCATGTTGGTAGAGGAGACTATAAAGACAAACATTGGTACAGCAGAGGTTCCACACAACATATTTTTGGCTCAATCATTAACAGAGGCCGAGAGAGCAAAATTCATAAGCT